>NW_006798707.1:1658358-1678930 GCF_000442215.2 Lipotes vexillifer | reverse complement strand
GGTGCGGGGGAGGTGGGGGGAGGCAAGCAGCTCAGAATCCTCCCATAGAAAGCTAGAAGGGAAGAAAGGCTGTAACAACCTCTGCCTCAGTGTCTTGGTCCCAGAAGTAAGAAGAGGAAAAGGGAAGGAAAAGGATGCCTATAGCACTGTTAGTACCTGAGAGACCTTCTCCATCCTCAAGACAGCAGCCTCCTGAACAGGGCTGGGTCCCAACGTGTTGCCCTGATGCTCACCAGCAGGCAGAACACAGGCAGTGAGATCCTCGGGACCCTCCACAGGGTCCTGGGACGACTTTACCCAAACAGGGGCACTTACTGCAATGTGCATATGCCTGTCTCTCTGTGAAGCAAGAGCTTTTGAAGGATTCAGACTGTTTTGATGTAACATGGTGTGCGGCCAAAAGGAAAATCAGGATCCACATCAAGCTTGATTTTCATTCCAGTAAGCCATTCCAAATGAAGGAGGCAAAGCCTTTCAAAAGATGTCTTCTGTGATTGGGAGTAATTGGGTCCAGTTTAATCTGGCGCACGGTGAAGTTAAAGAGCTTCGGGACTGCTTCTAGTGTGTTTTGCAGTTTCCAGAGTTACTAATTAGCTCCATGACATTAAGGTTAATGAGATAAAACATCTATAAATCAAGTTGACGGCCAATTCAAGAAGAAAGCCCCCAACTCCTGCACCACGATGAAAACACTACAATTTCACTCTTTCAGGCTATCCATTTGATTAAATTTGATGATGTGTGAATATATACAAATGTATAATTATAAAATTCATACTTAAAGTATAACTACCTTGCCCAAACCTCCTTTCTAAATGTATTCAGTACCAATAAGACAGTAAGTCAGTTGTTAACTATTAACAGAGTGAACTGATTTGATGAACGTTCTAGGAGTGACCCTTCCTAAAGAGCAAAAGTCTATCTGTTATGTTAAAAAAATATGTTCCTTAAAATTTGGATATACACTCCAGAAAATAAAATTATGGATTTTATTGACTGAAGCTATAGAGGAATTTGGGGTGTAGAGAACATTCTGATGAATCCTTTTGTGATTTGAAGGATTCTATCCCTCTTGAACTCTCTATTTGTAAATGTGGGTTTTTCAGATGGTTATGAGCCTAGGCTCCAGACTCAGGAGAACCAGGTTAACACCTTGGCTCTACCACTTACTAGCCCTCTGTCCTTGGGCAAGTTACTTAAACTTCTGTGCCTCAGTTTCTGCATCTGTAATATGGGGATTATAATAGACTCCCTCATAGGGTTTTCGTGAGAATGAAATGTGAAAATTCCTGTAAATCATTTAGCACAGGGCCTGGAACATAGTAAGTAAAGTAAATCATGATGATTATGAGTGACGTAGGGCCTAATTGTACTTTAACTTTCCTTCTTGAGCCTTTTGCAGGGAATGTGGAGCTTTGAAACATAGGTTTAGTCAGACAAAGTTCTTTGCAATTTATGATGGAGGTATAGTTGCTCATCATCAAGCTAGTTTGAGTGCAATATTTAGCCATTTTCCTTTGTCAAAGACTTGATGCACCTTCTCTTTTTTCCCTCTCAGACTCTTTTTTTTTTTTTTTTTAACTTAAAAGATTATAAGAGTTATTGTGTTCTGGGCATCCAGGTCCCTGGGATATGAAAAGTAGCCCAGAGTCTCATTTATATTTGATAGATGGGGCCTTGAATAGAAATGGCATTCCCAAGGGCATGTTTTGAGGCTTTGGCTATACAGAGGAAATTTCCAGATCTTCTGACACTCTCTGATCCTTCTGACTGGATCCACTTCCTCCTGGAAGAGCTCATGGGAAGCATGGTCTGGTGGGAGCAGATTCTCAAAACAACTATCTTATCTCTGGATGACCCCACTGTGTGTGGCGGGGGCGTGGTATGTGTGTGGTGTGTGTATATACTCACGCATGTCCACATTCCTAGCGCTCAAGGATATTCTCTTCAGCTACAGGTTAAAAAGCACCAGGGGTAAATGGACAAAGTATCAATTACTGGCTCTGATGACCAGTCAGTGAACCGCATTTCATCTATAAGGAGAGAAGCGGAAGCTGAAGCTCTGCAAAGAGCAGGGCCTTGCAACTGCAGCCCAGGTTGGCCGGGCCCAGCCCAGCCAACTTTTGCTTAGTCTTCGAAGAATACAGGCTTGTGCCTGCCTATTGCATCAGCTGCTCCCCAGCTGCCCTTCCCTGCCCCACCCTGGAAAGTGGTAAGGAGAGCTACGTAACAGCCTGTGAGGCAACCACTGAGGCAGGGGGAGGCCTGGGGGAGACTGTCTCAGTCCTTCCAGCCAGGCCCCACCCAACAGGCACTCCTCTAATCCAAGTCCATGAAGGGAAAGCACTCATCGGGCCTAGAGTCCTCCCTGCTGTCCTGACACTGCACGCATCCCTCTCTACCTCCACCTGGGCATTGTGGGGTGACGGACAGGACCTCTGAGCCTCCTCTTTTGGCCAAAGCGGGCTCCAGAATCTCAGAATGTTAGGGCTGGAAGACTTCAGAGGGCATCTGAAACAGCATTCACATTTTACAGATGATAAAATTGAGGCCCAGAGAAGCAAAATGACTTGCCAAAGAGCCCACAGCTGGATTGCATCAGCTTGTTCAGACTATAGCTCACATCTCCTCTCTCCTGCACAACCTCAGCAACAAAGGACAAAAGTGTTTGGACTTGTCCAATCTTTGAATGGAAGACAACACCAGAAATGAGTGCTCTGCCGTCTGTGAAGTCATATAAGCTGGAGAGTAGGATGTTTAGGAGATTCTAAGGAGTGAGGTTGAAATCCATTCTGAACATATGCAGAAGACTCCTTTAATCGAAGTCTTGCAGGAGAGCAGGCCAATTTCAGGCTGAGCTGGGACAGGAACAGACTGGGGAGATGGGAGAGGGGAGGGACTCAGCCTGGAGCAGTGCCAGAAAGCTCAACTGATGCCTGGCTCTTCCCCAGGCCTTCAAGCCCCCTGGATCCTGCGAAGTCCCAGGGCCACTGAGGCAGGTCATCAGGTTCCAGGTTAAACTCAACTACCAGGCCCACTGTGGGGGGCTCAGGATGGACAAAGAGAGCGGCCATCAACCAAAGGTGTTAACATGGGAATCCAGGGTACTGGGTTGAAATCAATAACCACTAACAATGTATGTTGATTTAAAGGGTATGTTAGAAGCTATAGCTACACACAAATCCACGTACATATTCTTTTTTTAAAAAAAATCATTTTATTGAGGTATGATTGACAAACAAAAAGCTGAAGATATTTAATGTACACAATTTGATGAGTTTGGAATATACACATATTCTTTATTAACGTGTAGTTCCACCGATGCTCAGTCCAAGAGGTATCCAGCTTCCCTGGGTCACTTGCAGCTGACACGTCCAGCCTCACTGAGCTTCAGCTGATGAAGAATCAGCATTAGCTCCTGCTCTTCCTGGGACCTTGTTTAAGAACCACCTTCTTTGGCCTTTAACCCAAGGGCTGCCAGCAACACGTGATGTCCTGCACTTTTTAGGCTTTTCCTGGACTCTGGAAACCTCATGCTAAAAGTCTCTCTCTGAGGATGATGCTGATTTGACAGATACTCTAGCTGTTTATCTGGCACGTGTGGTTTTCCTGAAGACGGTATCTCCCTTGACTGACTTCTAGAACTACCCACATTCTCACAGCCTCTCAGGACTTGAGCACTCAGCCATGTTCTCCTGCTGACACCCAGGTCCTGAGTGATTAAAATTCTTCAACCCACCTTTCTGATTCAGGGCTCTACTTTTACAATGCCATTACTTGTCTTGAATCTCCATCATCTCAAAGGGGCAGGAGGCATTCTTCCTTCTTTTCAGCCTGCTGTACGCAGGAGGTTATCCAGCTGCCAGTTAAATGCTGGGCCCCACCAGGTACGCAGGAGGCACAGCCCCACCCACTAGTAGGTGCACTCCTGGGAAAGCTCTCAGGTCCACATGAAAACAGTAGGATAGGGCTTAATGGTGTCCATGGGCTCCCCCATTCGGCCACTGAGCCCCTGGTTCACCTAAGAAGTCACCCTGACACATCATCCCTCCCCCTTCCTCAGAAGGATGGTGAGTAAGCAAGGCCTGTGAATTGGGCAACCCCATGTCGAGGGGCAGGGAACGCACATGAGCTCACAGGGAGGACAGGGAGATGGTCCTGTGAGCAAGAGGGTCTGGCATAGTCCCAGTGGGGAAGCAGGAGACAGGAGAGGAATCAGGGAAAAGGCCCGGGGGAGGAGCCTCGGGCAACAGAAGGGCGTCCAAAGCAGTGTCATCAAACGGTTTTCTATCTTTTGCCTAATAAAATTTCATGAGTCAACTCAAATGTTTGCTCCCACTTCCTGCCCTTAAGGAAGAAGATGGTAAAGGATAGCTCGTCCAAGGATTTGGACTTTGGAAATGGTCAATTTCCAGCTATGGGAAAAATGCATGTAAAATGAGCACTCATACCCCATCTTCATTCCACCGCTGGCATGGACAACACATTCCAAAGGAGAGTTGAATAACAGAGCATAAAGGGAAATTAGATATGAGATCATTTCGTCAACATCCTCATTTTACAGAGGAGAAAACTGAGGCCCAGAGAGGTGCTCAAAATCACCACTAATAATTGCAGAACCGGTGAGACTAGAACTCTGGCTCCTAACTCCCAGTCCATGGGTTTTCTTCCCTTCTACCTGGGGCTAGGTTTCCATTCCAGCTGCCATGATTATTCAGGGATAAAGGTTTGCCTTGGAGCGCCCTCCTCTGGCTCTGCGCAGCCACTGGAGTAGCTACGATGATGTAGGCCTGGGTTCTTGGACTTGAGCATGCAACAGAATCACCTGCAGGTGGTCAAAACAGGCATTGCTGAGCCCACCCCAGAAGTTTCTGATTCAGTAGGTCTGGGGTGGGCCCAATAATTTGCATGTCTAACAAGTTCCCAGGTGAGGCTGATCTGCTGATTCAAAGACTCATTATTGAGAATCTCTGGTGTAGGCAGAGATCTTATGGCTCTTGCAGCAAGAATACCTGGGTTCAAGTTCCAGCTTTGCCATGCATTGAACATGATGTTGCTTAATCTCTTGGCATCTCAGTCTCTTCATCTTATGATGGTAACTGTAATAACCACCCATCAGGTAAATGTGTTAAATAAATAAAACACATGTAAAACTATCTGAGGAGTACCGTACTGATGCTGTGTGAATACACAGACTCACAGATACACAACCCTTGTCTGGAGACATAGCGCTCTGGGCCAGGAAATGTCCATGGTAACTGAAGCATTCTCTTAATACTACTCAGTAATACCACAAATCCAGCAGAAGTGGTGTTCATTCTTACACAAATATTGCCTGAGGAATTATTAGGGCCCAGCACTGGTTTACAAAGGTGAATAACACAGTCTCTGCCCTAGAGGAGCAACTAGGAGGAATTTAAACATGCAAATCCTAATAATTACCCTACTGGGTGGTGAGCCAGGGAAGGAGCCCTATGCCTTGGAGCACAGAGCAACCAACCCTGAGGATCAAGTAAGGCTTTGAAGATGCAGATGACTTTTAAGTAGGCTCCTGAAGGATGAATAGGAGTTCTCTAAGAAAAGAAGTGGCGGTGGGCACTCCAGACAGAGGAAACAGAATATGCAAAGTAGCCACAGAGGCATGAACATGTATAACATGTCCAGGGGAATAGTGTAATTTTATGTAGCTACAGCTCAGTGGGTCTGGGAAGAATAGCAGAAGAGGGGGTTGGCAAGGAAGGCCAAGGCAAGATTCTGCAGAATCCAGGATGCCAGGCTGAGAAGTTTGGACCTGATCATGAGTCTGATGAGAAGTCATTAGAAGACACCCGCCTCCTCCTTGGTGGAGTCCTTGGAAAAAAATCCCTAATGAATCCCCAAGATTAGGATTTATGAGCCAAGGGCCTTCAACACCCTCCTGAGCACCCCCAGTGCCTGCGAGCCTCGCCTGCCAGGAAGCCAAACCCAGAAACGCCTCCTGAATTGGGCGGGGGGCCCCCCCGGGAACCTGGAAGGCGTGAGGAGTAATGGGGCAGCCTCCTACCTCTTACCTTCATCAGATAGGCTGAACTTTCCTGAAGGTTTCCTCATTCCCTCTCCCCATGGGTGTGGAGTCAGGGAGAGAACAAAAGCGTGTTATCTCAACCTAAGAAGTTTTGGGAGGGGAGGAGGGAGGTGTAGGTGCCCTTGGAGGTGGAAGAATGAGCGCTGATGCAATCCCGGAAAAAGGTCTGTGGAGACCTACACCTGGGGAGGTGGCCCCTTACCTCACTGACCTGGCTGAGGTATGGAGAGTTCGGGAGCTGGAAGGGGCCTGAGAGGTTGGCTCTCCCAGGTGCCTCCTTTGAAAATGAAATAAACACTCAGTGGTCAGGCAAACTGCCTGTGATTACTGTCTGTTCCTCTCTCCCCATATCTGACTCCAAGATGTGAAGTGCCAGCCTCTGGGAACCTGGTGTTTTCTGTGTCCACTGACCTCCCACCTGCCTCCTGAGTCTCTCCCACACCCCATCCCCCCACTCCCCACCCCCCATTCCCCCACCCCCAAGCCAAGCCCCTGACCCTCTGTCGGACTCACGCTTTTGTTTCCAAATAGGTAGATACGAAAATGTGTAGAAAGTGGTCTCTCCTGTTTTTGAAAACTGCAATGGTGAGAAAAGAGGACAAATTGCTATGCTATACTGCGTGGGTTTGGGTTTTTAATCCCAGTTCCTCTATCTTTTGTGGAGGTGGAAGCAAATTGCTCTTGTGGGAATAATCCCTTTAGTTTTTAGGAAAATATTTTAATAGGACTTTGCATTACGCAGGGATAAAACTTAAACCTGTTCTGGAAAAGAGACAATGCAATTCAGAACAATGTGAAACTACAGGCTCTGCGTCGTTATTATAAAAGGTGGTTTTCTTTTGGAATGAGTGGCATCTCTTCAGGGGTTATGGGGAGTTTTGTTAATGCTGCAGCCTGGCCTTGGCTGTGCTTTGGGGAGTTGAGGGTGGGGCCTGTGTCCACAGTGGGACCGGCAGGGAGGGCAGCCCAGTCTGTGGAGAATTCCCAGGAGTTCTCGTAAACGCTGGAGGAGGGAACCCAGGAAGAACGGGGCTGCCACTGGAGCTGTTTCTCTTCCGTTGGGGGGTGGGAGCTGTTCCCCTCTCTGGCAGGGCTATGGAAAAAACCTACTGAGCTCCTTCTAAAATGACTACAAAGTCAAGTAAAACTGGTCCCTCTATCCCTGGTCCTCCTGCCACTGCCAGCCGAGAACACAGCCTGTTCTTTGATGAGGCCTAGCATCTGATGGGATGTGGACAAAACCAATAGAACCTCTCAGTTCCTAAATGTATTTTATTTTGAAAAATACCTTTTTCATAAATACTTTACTTTGAAAAGGTAAAAACCTTTATTTTGAAAAAAGTTGTTCTAGGAAACTGGATCATCCTGCGATTAAGGATGCATGTCCTACCAGGCATAGGGAACTGGGTTTGAGTCAGTAACCAAGGGAAAGAATAAATGGACCTTAGGGGATAAAGGACTTCTGTCTTATATTAGTATAAAAATTACACTAATCTATTACTTAGATAACAATATATTATAAACATATTTCTATGTACTTATATTTTGTAACATAAGTATATTATAAAATAATTAAAAACAATAATTTATAACGGGAAAAATCTATGTTAATATAAATGTAATATACGACTTTATAGAAAATATAAATAATACATACATGTGTAAAAACCATAAATATCACCAATTACCCTATCACCAAAAATTAATTGATGTTAACATTTTGGGAGACTGTCTTCAGATCTTCTATGGATATAAGCAAATAAATAAGCAAACAAATACCATCCATTCACACTTACTGTATAATCCCAATGGAAAGAGAACACGCTTCTTTTGCAACAGTTCTAGCAATAGTCCCAGAGCCAACTCTCATTGGCCCAGCTTGGATCATGTACCTATCCCTAAATCTAGAACACACAAAAGCCAATAACCAAGATATAGGGTTAAAACTAAATATATTTTTTTTTGCGATATGTGGGCCTCTCACTGTCGTGGCCTTTCCCGTTGCCGGACGTGCAAGCTCAGCGGCCACGGCTCACAGGCCCAGCCGCTACGCGGCTCACGGGCCCAGCCGCTACGCGGCATGTGGGATCCTCCCAGACCGGGGCACGAACCCGTATCCCCTGCATCGGCAGGCGGACTCTCAACCACTGCGCCACCAGGGAGGCCCTAAATATATACTTTTATGAGTCCTTATACTTAATGAAATAAATGCAACCATGCATGTTGAAGTTTTTTGCAAATATAAGTAATTATTAAAATCATTAATTATATACGTTATTAATATCATCACTGCCCTTTCTCCATTGTCCTTTTTCCTCTCCTCTTCTTGCTTTATCTGTTTTTCTGCTTTTTCCTCTTCCCACCAAGTCTCCATCATGTCTGGGTTAACTCGGCTGTGGTGGACTAGTAAGGAGACCAAGTGCTATTTATAGCCATGTTGCCTCATGCGGTGTGGTGTGTGGTGATATGGGAACACACCATTAAGGGATACTTCTTTCTCTCATTACAGCCAAAGTGGCTTCTGAGAACTTTGTCCATGGTGAGGAAGGATGTGGAGAACGCACTCCTCTCTCCCAGCAGAGACAAGCTCTACCTTTTACACCATCTGCTCAACCATTTAGGCATAGATTTGGTAGAATAAGAGTTTGTTACTCAGGGAATATCTGGGATGATGCATTCTTGTCAGTAGACCTACAGAAGGACATTTCAGCTGGAAAGAGACCAGAAAAAAACAATCAACCCAAATCCTGGAGAGGACATCGATGTGAGAATTGGCATTTTAATTTGGCAAACTGAAGGTTGGCACAGGTCAGGGACTGTAAGGACAGAGTATCATAAAGTCCTTTATGGAATCTTGGATATGTGAAATAAGTAGTTTGGGAATAATTAAATTCCTACTTTAAAAAGTGGGTGGTTGAAAACACATGTACATTGGAATTGAATAATTAAATGAATGGAAGATGGTGGGAGCCAGATTTCTTATTGTTGGAGTAGATGTTTACAGACAAATAAGAGAAGGCTAGAATGATCCACGTGGTAACGAATTAGAATTGAAGACATAAGTGGGAAATCATGCTTAACTTAATATTGATACAGATGGTTACATATGGAAATATTTATAGATATACGTACATACATGGGTTAGTATACACATCTATTTCCTTGCTACGTCAGCTGAGAGGATGTAGAAGCAATGACATCCCAGTAGCAATGAGCACACCTAGCACCACAGATCTTGGTTTCTAATACCATTCTCCAATAAAAGGACTAGGTCACCTTGGAGAAATGGTTGATTCTAGAACTGGGGCAGGAAATATACAGGATGGTCCAGGAGCATCTTATAATGCCAGAAAGTAAGGAAGTACTCAAAACTCCACAATGATGGGGGGAGGTGGTGCGGTAGAGAACACAAAGGAACACAGGAGCCAATTGAAAGAGCTCCTAATGGCTAAAGTTGTAACAATTTGAACAGGAAAATAAGATATTATCATATTATAACCCAAAGTATAAAATGAATATTCATGAGTACATACTAATATGAATAAATAATTGAATAATTAGATAAATGAGGGATAATAGATAAATCTCCCATATAGAAGAATTCCAAATAACATGTGTAGATACTCTCTGCCTTCAAGGAGGTGGTACATAACTCCTCAATCCTTAAGTTGTAGATTGCCCATAGTGACTTCCTTCCAAAGAGAACAGTATGGAAAGGAGTGGGGGGAGTAACTTTACAGTGCAGAAACCTGTCAAATACTACCTTAGCCAGGTCATCAGGTCAACATCAACAGTAACGAGTCATGTCAATATACATACTCTTGATATGATGTGATGAGAACAGTCCTTCACCTCTGTGGTCTTCCTCCCCCAAAAATCCATACGCCAAGTCAGATCATGAGAAAAACATCAGACAAATCCCAGCTGAAGGCCAGTCTACAAAATACCTGGCCAGTGCTCCCCCACACTATTAAAGTCATCAAAAACAAGAAAATTTTGAGAAACTATCACAGTCAAGAGGAGCCTAAAGAAGCATGACAACCAGATAACGTAGCATCTTGGATGTGATCCTGCAACAGAAAAAGGAAATGAGGAAAACTGACTAAAGATTGGACTTAACTAGTAACGGTGTACCAATATTGGTTCATTAATCGTGACAAATGTGCCATACTAATGTAAGATGTTCATAATAGAAAGAGGGCTTCCCTGGTGGCGCAGTGATTGAGAGTCTGCCTGCCGAGGCAGGGGACACGGGTTCGTGCCCCGGTCCGGGAGGATCCCACATGCCGCAGAGCGGCTGGGCCCGTGAGCCATGGCCGCTGAGCCTGCGCGTCTGGAGCCTGTGCTCCGCAAGGGGAGAGGCCACAACAGTGAGAGGCCCGCGTACCGCAAAAAAAAAAAAAAAAGATAACCCCTTCTAATCACTTAGGACTCAGTTCAGGCATGACCTCCTCCAGGGAGCCTTTCCTAGCTCCAGGAGATGGGGTGCTCCCTTAGCCCCCAATGTTCCCTCACAGAGAATATATCAGCCTGCTGGCCACGGGCCTTTTCTTTCTCAACTCTAGACTGCAAGTTGAGGTCTGGAAGGGCCAGGATTGTGGAGCTTTTTTTGCTACTGTACCCTCAATCCCTAGCACATGCCTGATATACAGAGAGACTCAGTAACTATTTATTAAATAAATGAACAGTGGGCAGAGGTAGGGATTATATCACCTTTATGTTACTGGGGAAAAACAGAAGCCTAAAGATAGTCAAGAAACAGTACAGAATCGGATGGAGGTAAACTCCTTAAAATCTGGCCTCTTAGCCAGGGATCTGGTCCCAAGGTCTCATGGACCCATAATGAGCTGTCTAAAACAAACAAAGCTGACCATGTCCCTCACATGTAAAAAACAGATGATCTTTAGGAGTTTTTTAAGCAAAGCAGTGCAAACGGGAGCTCCTTGGAGTTCTTCGTCTAGGAGCGTCAGTGGGTTGGGTGGCCAAAACCATGTAGGATGGTGAGAGATGAGTGTGTCCCTGACATCAGCCCTTCCCTCCTAGGCTTCTTCCCAAAAATTCCACACTAAGTGTGTGCTCAGGTGACCCTGGAAAGGGGTCTGTGCTCCCCAACCTTCTCCACTATGCCTAGCAGAGTGAAAGCCGGCTTTCTGGAGCAGAAAGCTCCATCCTGGGACAGGGAGGATATTGGGGGGGAAGGGGACAGTGCAGAAGGGCAGGGGCATAACAGATGAGGCTAAATTAATTTTGGAAACCATTAAATCTTTGAAAAGAGAGCGTGTTTTCAGCAGGGACAGTGAATCACTGTGATTTGCAGAAACAGGCACAAAGCAATTAGCCATCTGGATGCTGTGGCTTCCAGCCCCCCAGCGGAAACTTCAAGTGAGCGGAAGGCTGGTCATTACCCAGCCCAGGCCCAACTCTCCAGTCCCCACAGATAAGTCTGTGCCTCCAGCCGGCTGGGAGCCCAGAGGCCTAGGACAAAGAGCAAATTGGCAAGAGTCACAGAAGAATGGGCAGGAAATGCAACACCAGCCACAGGGAGCCAGTACTACTTTCTTCTTCCTGTGAGCGCCCCTCAAAATCCATCGTGACTGAGTGAGCAGTTCATTCACTTGGCAAGCATTTGTTAATCACCTACTATCTCCCAGACTGTGTGCTAGCACATAAATTATGTCATTTAATCCTCATGACATGCATATGAGGAGTTCCACCTGTGGCACAATTTCAAGGGGACTCATCACATGGTATTCCACATAAATAGCACCCCCTGGAGTTATAAAGCAGAGTAGCCTTGCTGGGAGAGATTATTATCTTTTAAAATTAAATTTATTTAAACTACAAAAAAACCCACAGTTCACCCATTATAAAAAAAAATTGTTATCTTTTTTAGTGAATGAGGAAATAAAAGCTAAAAAAGAGGGCGTGAACTTGCTCAAGGTAAGTGGCAGGATTGAGAATGGAACTCAGAATTCCGTGCCCTTTCCTAGATGATCTATATTTGCCAATTACTGCTCTATCTGGCTCATCAAGTTTTGAGAACCAAATAAACCACATAATAATGGATGTGAAAGGATTTATAAACTGTAAGGTGCCATACACAGCTGAGCTATTTTTATATAGTAGTTACCCTGCTTCCTCTGGCACCCTGTAATCCTCAGGCACTGCTCCTCCATTCATTCCTAGAAACTGCTGGGGAACACTGGACAAGCCCTTCCAGGAAAAGGGTCAGCCAGCCTCTCCAGGAGGAGAACGTACCACTGACCAGAAAGAGTGCTTTGCTCGAGGAAGCCTGGCTGGTCTGGACTGCGCTGTGATTTTCAGACTGCGATGGTTTTGGCCCGTTTGCGCCATCAGTTTGCACCATGCGTGGCAGAAAGGCCAAATGGAGCAAGATGCTGCCAGAGGGAGCCTGCTTCCAGCGAAGGGGAGAGAAGCCAGGAAGGGAGACACCACCTAGACTGACCAGAGGTGCGCAGGTCCTCTCACCTGCCTGAGTGGTGGTGGGACCATTGACCAATCACTTCCGGCTCCATGCGTGGGTAAAGAATTGCCTCTCCAGAGCCTCCGCTGAGAGCTGGTTCACCCAGCTTAGGACTCTGCTGAGGCCTATGAAACCCCAGACCTGGGCAGCCAGAGGGTTTTCATTTGCTGTCTGCATCTGCAGTCCATCCAGCTGCTGCTGGGGGTACCAGCTCTCTGACCAGGAAAAAGTTGAGGGGAATGCAGAGAGCATGGATCGGGAAACAGATTACCTGGGTGAGAAGCCCAGCTCTGCCTCTCCCTGGCCAGGACCTTAGGCAAGGCTATTGACCTCTCCCCTTGCTTTCTTCATGTATAAAGTGGGGTTAATGTCTCTGGCCTCACAAGGTGATGGTGAAGCCTGAGATCACAGGTGCCCTTGGGGAACAGGCAGGTAATAGAAGGAGTGAAGAGAACTTCAACAATAAGGTTTCCTGACTTACCATGGCTGCCACACAGAACACAGGCTCAGGGTTGCCAGATCTTTTCATTTGTCAAGAAAAATCAGAAGTCTGGATTTTTACATGAACTTTTCCAATTGTCAACAGTCTGTGAGGACAGAACAGAGCTTGACTGCTGGTGGTCACAGTGTGAACTCAGGTGATGACCACGTGCCTGCTGGTCTCTGGGCTCACTCTGTGCTCAAAGTATTAGTGTCCTTCCTCGCCTCCCTGCTTTACTCCTTTCTGGTTGGCTCCCTAAGGCTCTGACCTCCCCAAGTGGTGTCGGTTACCACATTGTAAACTGAGCTGGGGTCGGCTCAGCCCTGGCGTGGCTTGAACCCAAGGCCCTGAAGCTGAGGGAGGGCAGGTCCTCTGGGGCTCTGAGGACAGGTGTTCTCAACAGAAGCAAGCTGGGTACAGGATGGCCACCTGGGAGCCCCACCGAGCCTCTCCCCCAAGAGGGAGAGAGAAGGTTGAGGAACAGGGATCTGCAGCCACAAAATGAATGAACGAATGAACAAATGGACAAGCCACTGCTGCCTCAGGCAGAACTTTGCCTGGCAGCTGGGGATCAGGATTGAAGATTCTGTTCCTCTCCATCACGTTGACGGAACTCCTAGAAGGCCTCTTGCAAAGGTTGGCGGGGCCTTGGGCTGGGAGTCCTTGCGGAACAAACAGGCTCAGGGCCAAGTGAAGCAAGATGCTTTCCAGCTCCCCATCTCCATCTCCTGCCTGATTAGAATTCGCGGCAGCCTTCTCCCCTCAGTGCCTTCCAGAGAACGGAGCTGGGGCTGCCGGAAGCTGGAGTGCAGGGCACGGGGGAGGGAGGGGTATAGGGGTGGGCTCTTGCATCAAAGTCCTTCCCAGAAAGGGGCAGCTCCTTCCTAGCACTGGGCCTGCTGGTCTCCCCCACCCGCCCTTTCCCGGACATCCCCACGTCTCTCTTTGCAGCCTTTCCCAGGCGGGGCCCAGGCTGGTCGAGGCCTCAGGAGTCCTCTGAAGCCACAACAGGAAGCACTTGGCCCCGAGACACACCCTCTCGTTCCCTCTTAGCAGTTCCCAGGAAAGGGTGAGGGAGAAGTCCCCACAGAGCCAGTCTTTCTCGGGGCACTTCCCAGGAAATCCTCCAGGTGGGGAATCTTCCACCGTGGTGTCCCCTCCCTAGTTCCTTCAGCTTCCCCTAAGCTCCTCCCCTGAGGTTGTGCCCTGGCCGGGCTCCTCCGGTCTGCAGCTGCCTGACCTGACCTCAGCGCCCACCAAATGGACACTGGAAGCTCAGCCAGCCAGACATCAGATAAACCTAAACTGAGGGGCATTTTACAAAGCCACAGAAGGATAAAGAAGGGCTGAGGAACTGTTCCAAACTAGAAGAGACAAAGACAACTAAATGCAATGCATGATCCTGGGTTGCATCTTGGATCAGGAAAAAGAATTGCCGCTTTTAAAGGACATAGCTGGCAAAATTTAAATATAGACCATATAATAGGTGGTAATATTATACCCATGTTAAATTTCCTAAATTTGATCATTGAAATGTAGTTATGAAAAAGAATGTCCTTGGTCTGTTTTCCCTAAAGTATTTAGGGATAAAGGGGCATGTCTGCAACTTAACTCTCAAATGGTCCAGAAGTAATAATATGCACATTAATATTCCTCAAAGAGTTAAGCATACAATTAGCATGTGACCCAGCAATTCCATTCCTAGGTATATACCCAAGAGAAATGAAGACTTATGTCCACACACATGTACACAAATGTTCATAGCAGCATTATTCATAATAGCCAAAATGTAGAAAAAACCCAAATGTCCATCAACTGATGAATGAATAAATAAAATGTAGCATATATCTATATACTGGAATGTTACTTGGCTATAAAAAGGAATGCAGTATGAAAGGATAAATCTTGAAAACATTATGCTAAGTGAAAGAGCGAGTCACAAAAATGACATATATAATTCCATGTCCAAAATGTGTTGAACAGAATAGGCAAATCTATAGAAATAGAGAGCAGATTCATGGTTTCTTAGGGCTGGGGGGGAGTGGGGTTTATGGGGGAGATATCTAAAGGATATCTTTTTTGAGGAGACAAAAATGTTCTAAAATTGACTGTGGTGATAGTTGCACATATCTGTGGATACACTAAAAACCATTGAACTGTACAAATTAAATGGGTGAATTGTATGAGATGTAATACTTCAATAAAGCTGTTATAAAAAATAAAAATACATATATATGAAGAGAGAGAGAGAAAGTGAGTGATAGAGCAAATGTGGCAAAACATTAATGACTGCTAAATCTTGGAGAAGGATATTCAGAAGTTCATTATACTATTCTGAGTTTGAAATTATTTCAAAATAAAAGGTCGAATTTTTAAAAGGAGAAATTTTCTTTTTACCCATCTTCCATCTAAAGGGTAGTTGCAGAGAGGCTGTAGTACAGGCTCTTGAGTCTGACAACGTGGGCACCAAGTTCAACCCCACTATTTACTAATTGTGTCACCTTGAGTGAGTTACTTGATCTCTCTGGACCTCAGTTTCCTCATCTGTAAAATGGTAATAATGCCAATATTACTTACCAAAGAGAACTGTTGTGAGCATTAGAGACAGTACATATAAAGTCCTTAATTTTTTTATGTGGTAAGTGCTCAAAAATTATTACCATTATTACTCATTCCAAAACAATTGAAAAATAATTTAGTTTGCCTTTGGTATTACAAAAGTAATACCTGTTCATTATGGAAGTTTTGGAAAATGCAGATATATAAACAAAGAAATAAAAATCACCTATAAAGCCCAAATTCTGTGAAAATCATTGTTAACATTTTGGGATATAACTGGATTGTGATACATTTACAGTGTACATAATACAATATTTAGCAAATTGTACATATTATTTTGCAACATGCTTTGTTCACTGTACATAACAGACATCTGCTGAATATTTAGCAAGTACTGGGTTTAATGTTGAGGAGTCTGAAATGAATAAAACAGATATCAGCCCTTAGGAGCAAAATCTAGAAGTAAGAAAGACTCATTAGCCAATAATTAGAGGACAATTTGATGAGAGTCACTCACATTGAAAAAAAAGAAAGAAAAGGGCCTACCTGACTCGGCCTACAGATGGAAGGGCTTTTCAGAGGTTCTCAGTGGATATGAAATAGGAGGGAAGGGGGCAGGGCACAACCTTTAAAAGAATGACATAGCCATAGGACACGACATAAATGGTAAGAACCAACTAGGTCCAAGATGGCAGACAAGACTTCCACTGGAGAAACTGAGTTATTTGTAGTGAGGTGGATGGACCTAGAGTCTGTCATACAGAGTGAAGTAAGTCAGAAAGAGAAAAACAAATACCGTATGCTAACACATATATATGGAATCTAAGAAAAAAAAAAAAAGGTCATGAAGAACCAAGGGTTAAGACGGGAATAAAGACACAGACCGACTAGAGCATGGACTTGAGGATATGGGGAGGGGGAAAGGTAAGCTGTGACAAAGTGTGGGAAAGTGCTGTCTGGACAGGGGAAACAGTAAGTGCAGACCAGTTGGGGCAGGTTCATGGAGTGTTTCGTAATGGATCACAGTAGGAGCAGTGTGCCTGGAACCGGATCATAAGGGGCCTTGAATGCCATGCCCATGTTTCTGGACTATAGCACAGCCCTCAAGGGTTAGACTAATCCTTCAGCCTTCTAACTCTCCCTCTTATAACACAGTGTTTAGAGTCCCTAGTTAGGAAGCAGATTGGCTGAGTTCATATCCTGGCTGTGTAGCTTACCAGCTGTGTGACCTTGGGCAAGGTACTTAACCTCTCTGAACTTTGATTTCTCATGTAGACAATGGGAAAAATAACAGACCCAAGTTCACTGGATTGTCGTGAGGATTAAATGAATTTACAATACATGTAACAAGCTTAGAGTAATGTCTGGCACAGAGTAAGCACTAAGTATTTGTTACTACTTTTCACCTATCATCACCTCAACCCTCTCTTCTAGCAGCTGACTCTCCAGTAATTTAACTCCAATAATATAGAGCAAGGTGGGATGCCCAGGGCTCCAGGGATCACAGAAGCAGGCTGTTTGCCAGAGCTGGAGCCAAGAGCCCCTTCCAGCCAAGCCCTGAGAGTGGGAAGAGGTCAAATAAAGGAGCCTCCTTACTGCCAGGAGCCCTCACTAACATCTGATTCCCCTCTATGAGGAAGTTGTCCCCTGGGGCTGGGACTGGGCCCACACAGCTGTCTCCTCCCTTGAAGGGAAAGCTATGATGGGAACACTTTTCTCTAGGGAGGAAATGGGCAGGGAATGACATTTGTGTCCCCACCAGTATGCAAATGATCTTGTGAGACAAATGATTTTGCAGGAAAGCACATCCTGTTCCCTCCACAACATTTCCCTTGACGTCTGGGGGGAACCTGTTGGGGTGATCAGGGTCAGAGCAACTGTTCAGGGAGCTCCGACTACCAGCCCGTATCCCCCAGGAGCCAGAGGGCTGGTAAAGATGAGGACCTATAGGCTGGGCACCCCTGGGCTTGGCCCACGTCCCCTCTCCAGCCAGGTTCCTCCAGTCCACAGGGAAGAGAGAGGAGGTCTGGTGGAGCAGTGTCTGAGGAGCCAGTAATCCTGGCTTCTAGGGCTGACTCAGCCCCTAACCCACTATGGACAAGTCATTTCTCTCTCTAGGTCTTAGTTTCCTGATCTATCGAATAAGTTGGTTAAATCAGATCAAGTGTTTGCTTGAACATAGACCCTTAAATCATAAATGGGTCCAGGAAGTTGGTGCTGCCCTCAATTGTATGCAAATCTCTTTGCATGTGTGTATTTTTCTGGGGAAGCATGCAAAGCTGTCATCAGTTCACCATGGCAGGGGCAGGGGTGGTTCCTGTTAGTCAGACAAAAGGTTGGGTGATCTCTGTGGTCCCTTGATCTGACTACTGGATAGATGGAAGCTTCTTGGGGACAAGGATGTGTCTTAGAACAACAGCATAACCTGCTATCTGACAGACAGGAGCTGCTCAATAAATATTTTGAATGAATGAATGACACTCATCAAATGCTGGGTAATAATGACAGCGAAGGATGGAGGTGCTCATCAGTGCAGACTCTCAGCTGTGGGAGTTAGGTGGTCAGTGGTGACAAGGCTGGGGAGGGGACAAGCTGGTGGGAAGTGAAGGAAAGCTATCTGAAAACCCATCCTGGAATCTGCACAGTTCGTGGGCTACCTGGCTTGGGTTTCTCGTCTCCACCAGACACACACACCTCTAGCTCCTCTTGGTTTCTTACAGAAGACTCAGCCAAGCCAGACTCAGCCCAGCATTCTGCAAGTAAATCGGTTTGGTTGCCACAATTAAAATTCTCAAGTTTCTCCAACTAGAAAATCCATCGAACCTAAAGATAGGCTCACTGCCTGGTCTCTTGAGGGTCACTGGAGCAGGAGTGAAAGTAAAGCAGTGGGCAATCTGTCTCCTCAACCAGGATGCCTCCAGCCCTGCCACCTCAGCACCCTCCCTCATGGCCCCACTTGGACTCTTGGCTGAACTCCTTCACCCTGCAGCATCGTTGTGTTTCCTCCCTCCACTCCTTTGCCTAGAAATATACACTGGTTTCTACACTGGCCTCTCCCGGCCTTAATTAAAATGCCTTCACAAGTTTTTTATGACCTGGAAAAATGCTTGTGATTTGGTGTTATGTGAAAAAAAAAAAAAAGAGAGAGAGAGAGAGATACAAAATTGTGTATCTACAATAAAGTCTCAACCCTCAAAAATAAACTATATAGAAATATGGATGCTATATATATTATAATATTATAGTATCAATATATTATATATTTATGTATATGTTTGTATAATATTATAATATTCAATGCTCTGTCTTAAGACAATATTATTTTTCCCCTATTTCTCCATTCAGAAAGCATGCTCAAGTGAGAGGCATTCTGGGAACTCAACAGCAAAGGAGGCATAGAGGCTGGGGTGTCTGCATGGCAGCAGAGATCATGAACAGTATAACTGCATGGTCTGGTACACAGAGGTCCTGGACAGGCACACTCTGGACCTGGCTAAAGGAAGCTCATCCCACCATCATGCTCTTGGGAGGGCCTGCCCGGGAAGAAAGGTTCCAGCTGGTTGGGCCCTTCCAGGGAAGATCTCAGCCCATAGGAAGTAGGGAGGTGGGGTGGGTGCAGGACCCAGCAGGATCAAGTTCTCTTGTAGACGGGGTGACAGGGGCTGGGGTCAGGCCTGGGGCTCAGGCCTGGGTCTCCCACATCTAGTCCAGGTCATTGTCAAACTGTCCCAGCCTTTGTCATGGCAACTCCCTGGCCTTGGGAGGAGTCCTGAGCTAGTGGTTTGTCTTCCTCTTCCTTTCTCCCTCTGCCCTTGCTGAGAGCATTGGGAGGAGTTGCCTTTGCAGCAATCCATTTGTAGATTACTATTAAAGTAATCATAGACTATTGTAGTGTAGTGTTGTCTCCATTCAACCAACATCTATTATTATACCGAGCACCTACTATATACCCAGAACTTCCACGGGTTCTGGGTATATAGCAGTGAGCAGAACAAATCCTTATCCTATATCGTAATAGAAATATATTGGACAAATTTTTTCAGCCTTGGATAACACCTACATAAACCCACAATGACAATGCTGGCTCAAAAGCTTTCACTATAGGGACTTACCATTTTGTCTGCCTAGAACAGCACCTCCATTTTTTGGGGGAACAGCTCTTTCACCACTCCAACATGTAATTATGGAAAGAGCTGCCAATCAAGTGTGTTCCTCCCCTGTTCACAGGGCTGAATGTATAACCCACGTGGGGCCAGTTGTAACACCCTAGGGGCGCCTTGGCCACAGTGCATTGGTCTAGGGATAGTCACATGACCCAAGTTGAACCAATCAGAATGCTTCCATAGCTTTTTCAGGTTTTAAAAATTAAGTCTAAATACATAAATTATACATAAATGTGTTATCATTGAAAAAATTCAAACCTGACAGTCTCCTACGATCTCCACCCCTAATCTTAATCTCTCACCAGAACTTTTTCTATGCATTTGCATACAATTAGAAATATATGTTATAAACATACACACAGGTATATCTATCATTACTTCAAGGTTTTGTTTTTGGTTATGCTTAAGTTACACCATATTATGTGTCATTCTGCAAATTACTTTTTTCATTTACCAAGATATCTTAGGGGTTTATGTCAGTACATATTTCATTCTTTTTAACAGTTTCCATATTTTCAGAGTATAAAATGTACCATGGCTTAAAGATGGACATTTAAGTTAATCCTAATTTTGTGCTACAAGTAACATTCCAAATAACCCTTGCCGATATTTCCTTATGCACATGTTTGAGAGTTACTGGTCAGGATTTTGAGAAGTGGCATCATCAGAGCAATAGTATCCACATTTAAAATCAGAATAGAGGGAATTCCATGGCCATCCAGTGGTTAGGACTCTGCACTTTTTTTTTTTTTTTTTTTTTGTGGCCTCTCACTGTTGTGGCCTCTCCCGTTGCGGAGCACAGGCTCCGGACGCGCAGGCCC
>NW_006798707.1:1631953-1658091 GCF_000442215.2 Lipotes vexillifer | reverse complement strand
ACGAACCCGCGTCCCCTGCATCGGCAGGCGGACTCTCAACCACTGCGCCACCAGGGAAGCCCAGGACTCTGCACTTTCATTGCCGAGGGAAGAAGTTCAATCCCTGTTCGGGGAACTAAGATCCCGCAAGCCACACAGCGTGGCCAAAAAACAAATTAAAAAATATAAAATCAGGGCTTCCCTGGTGGCGCAGTGGTTGAGAGTCTGCCTGCCAATGCAGGGGACGCAGGTTCGAGCCCTGGTCTGGGAGGATCCCACATGCTGCGGAGCAACTGGGCCCGTGAGCCACGAATACTGAACCTGCGCGTCTGGAGCCTGTGCTCCGCAACCGCGATGAAGAGTGGCCCCCGCTTGCCACAACTAGAGAAAGCCCTCACACAGAAACGAAGACCCAACGCAGCAAAAATTAATTAATTAATTAATAATATATATATATATATATATATATATATATATAAAATCAGAATAGACAGTGCCAACTGTCCCTCCAAAATGGCTGGGACAATCTACAACCCCCCAGCAGTGTATCAGAGCATTAGTGTCTCCATTTTCCCATTCCTTCACTGATAGCTGAGAGTATCAGTGTTTAACATTTCTGAAATCTGACGACCAAACAATGGTATGTTGCTGTTTGCCAAGATGTCTCAGGGGTTTACGTCAGTAGTGGAGCTGGTGGGAGGAGCTCTCTGTGCTCCAGCATAGCCCTGAGAGCTGCAGTGGAACCAACATCCAAGAGGGGAGGGAGGGTGAGTCCCGAGGGTGTCCATGGACCCAGTTGTTCCCTCTCTGCTGTCTCCACAGTCAGCTCATGTGAGCCAGCACCTCCTTTGGGGCCCAAACTAACCACAGCTGTGTTTCTGTTACTTTCAGCCAAAAGATTGAACTCCTAATTAAAAGATACAAATGACCATTGTGTCTGTGATCCATGTCACTGAGTTCACAACGCTTACACTGATTCTCTAGCCTCTCTCATTGTTCCTTTTTTCTTTTCTTTTCTTCTTTTCTTTTCTTCTCTTCTCTTTTCCTTTCCTTTCCTCTCTCCTAGCTCTCCTCATTCACACATCTCTCACCCTAGGCAACATATTCGTGTGTCCAGATCACCCCGGAAGGTCCTTTTCAGGAAGGGTAGGGCAGAGCAGCAAATAAAGCCCCTGGGAACAGTGGACGGAAAGGGCATTTGCCTGACTCCCGACTGGAGTCTTCGCAGAGTGAACACAGACATTCTTAGAACCCAATTTCTCTGCTTTGGCCTTGTCAGGGATGGCCAAAGTCAATGTTAATGGAAGGGTCAATATCTCTGTTTTAAGGGAGAAAAAAAAAAAAAAGAAAGAAAAGGAAGAGAAAGAGCAAGAATGAAAGACACAGTAAAATAATCAAGACTCCCTCTTTGTTTTAATTATCATACCCCCCAACACTGAGTGAAAACTCATTTTGTTAAAAATCTACAAAGCAGTTGCGATAGAGACAGACACAACATAAACACAAGCTGTCAATGTTCTTTTGATAATAGTATGTGTTTATTGTTTTATTTTATTAACAAAAGAGTGAGGACAAGGTGCTAAATTACATCCAATTCAAAATAAAGGGGAGCCGCTCAACCTTTCCTCCTGTAAACACACTGTGCTTGGTCTCCCGCTGACTGACCTAACGCTGAGAGCAAGTCGCTGTCAAGTGTGTTTCTGGTTGACATGACCTACAGTGCTGGAGAGTTCTGAGTACAGTTCTTTTCAGATACAAGGTCATTTCACCCTGGAATAATTCTGAGAAGTAGAAATGGGAGAGGGACAACAACCCCATTCAGAAAGTGGGGGCCTCCCAGTAACAGACTGTGTCCTTCAAGACCAAACAGTGACAGTGGAATGACACAAAAGCCTTCCCTCCCAAGATTGGATGTCTGTGACAAAACTGCTGGAGAAAGGCTGGCTGGGCTCGGAGCTCATGGTGGGAGATGAAGGGAGGGAAGTGCACCCCAAGGATGGCTGCAGGGCCAAAGGGGGACTTAGGAGAAGGGTCATGTACACTGAGGATTGATTCACAGAGTGAGAGGCTGTGAGAGGGGTGATGGCCTCTCATCATGGCCCCGTAAATCTTTAGCAAAATACCCCCTGCCCCATACACACATGCCCTACCCCACCCCATGTTTGGAGGGAAAAGTTTTTTTCTAGAAAATGGTAAAGGGGCTGAATTTTACATTCCATTTGCTGGGGTCAAGATATTCAGCTCACTAGCAAGAGAAGACAATCTGTGAGGCATCTGTGTGTGCATATTTGTTCTTTCCTGCAGTATCCCCAGTACCTAGAACGGTGACTGGCATGTAGTGGATGCTCAGAAAATACTTGTGGAATAAATATACACAATTCTTCATGTGTATAATTTCGGCCACACACATCGCTGTGTCTTCCTCCTTCAAAGTCTGTTCAGCATTCACCAAGACTCTGCTATGATTGACCCAGATCCTCACTCACAGCACTCAGCACCCTGCCCTGCTGCTCCAGGGAGGTCCTCACCAAGATCTCTGCCCCCCACCCATGCCTAGGAAGGATGGAGATAAGATGCATCCTGAGGAAGCTCTTCAAGCTCCGCCAGTGAGAGCAACTGGCCTCTTTTTTGTCTATGGTCAGGGTGGGGTGGCAGACTTGTCCACCTGGTTCTCAAAGCAAGGCCTCAGGTCTGCCCCCTACCGTGAGAATGGAGGAACTTCGTCCACAGCTTCAACTCCCAGGCTCCTAGGAGCTGCAGCACATTTTATCACTTTGCTCTGTGTAAGGGTGAAGCCACCACTCTCACATGTGTTAGGACTGGTCACCCCGAGCAAAGACATAACCTCTCTCAGCCCCAGGAGGCTCATCCATAAAGGAGGAGGCAGCTCCCTCCCTGCTCACCTGACTGTGACTTGGTGAGGGTCAAACGAGCTCAGACACTCGAAAGTGCCTTGAACTGCATGAAGCCCAGGCCAGGTGTGGCGCTGCCATTTTCTAACATAGGCCTCTGAACAAACACACACTCCACTACCCTATGTGCAGAGCTTACACCTCCCTTTTCCTGCAGTCCTCAGCCTGGGCACCACAGTGCAAGCTGCTGGCTGGCCGAGGGCTACAGGCTCCTGAGCCACCTACCAGGCCTGGATGCAACACCCTGGTAGATTCTGCTGGCTGGAGCAGGAGAGCCCTGGTGCCCTTACTTGTTAGGCCTCACGATCAGGGGCAGAGGGCTATCCATCCAGGTGGGGAGCCACAGGCATGTGGAAGGCCACAGTAGCTTGGGTTAGACGCCAGCTAACCA
This sequence comes from Lipotes vexillifer, assembly GCF_000442215.2. Classification (NCBI taxonomy): domain Eukaryota; kingdom Metazoa; phylum Chordata; class Mammalia; order Artiodactyla; family Lipotidae; genus Lipotes; species Lipotes vexillifer. Next base: position 1,654,809 of record NW_006798707.1, on the reverse strand, counting down.
GAAGCTGGAAGGCCATCAGGGACAGGGCATGTCTCCCCATGTGACCCTGAGCCCCACATGCTGAGGGCTGCAGAGGCTAGGTCTTAACATGGCCTCAGACAAAGGAAAATCCCACAGGCCCTGGTATGTAGGGGGCAGTGAGGTACCCCATGTGTGTCTGTCCTGTATTTAGCAAATAAAAATACAGGACAGACACCCAGTTGGACTTGAATTGCAGATAAGCATCAAATACTTTATAAAAATATAAGTATATCCCATGGAATGTTTGGGACATACTTATACTAAAAAGTATTTGTTGTTGATCTGAAATGCAAATTTAACTGGACATCCTATACTTTATCTGGAAACCCTACCCCCTCCAGCACGCCCCAAGGCTAAAAGGGCTCAAGGAGCCCAGAGCCTGAAGCCACAGATCACCAGAGGCTCTGAGAACTCTCCCAAGAGGCCACTTCCTGGCAGCCTGCCAAGGCTATGTTCTCAGTTGGTGACCCGTGCAGCCCCGCATTGGGTGGAAGGAGAGGGACCATGACAGAGGGAGAACTAGGGGTCCCCTCAGGTCATTTCACCCTTGAGCCTCTGTGAGGTGAGAGTAACCTGTCTCCTTCACAGGGCCTTGTCCACATGGAAGGCAGTCACGGTGGGCAGGTGCTTTAACTTATGACATGCCCTCCTCCTGTGAGGGTATTGTCACGGGGCCACACCTGCCTTTGCTCAGCTCTTAAGTGTTGGTGTCCCCAGTGCCCCTCCCTCTTCCCCCAGCTGTCTCACCCACTGCCCGGCTCCAGTCACCGTCTCCAGAGAAATCCAGCCCCCTTTATAGGAATAAACATATACAATGTTCTCAGGGTTGACACCGTCCCAGGAGCCACTGCACACAGGCATTCCAACCACTCTCATCTGCACCATGGACACAGCCTCCCGGCGTGCCCGGCTCCGGTTCCCTGCCATGCCACCCCCAGGTCCCCTGCTTAAAACTCCTCAATGGGTTCACACTGGTCTTGGGATAAAGTCAAATCACCGCTCATCTGTCTTCTGCCCTCAGGCAGCCATATTTCTCGTCATGTCACAAACTGGCCAGCACTGTCCCTGTTCCCCAGCCCACTGTCCAACCAAAAGCCTTGCAGTTCCCCTGACAGCCGTGCCCTTCCCCGGCAAGCCTCTGTCCATCCTGGCCCTCAATACCCTTCATGAATCTCTTTAACAGTTCCTTCGCTTCTTTGACCTTCCGCGTCCTTCCCTGTTGAATGGTGATATTTGCTGCTCTGCCAGGCTTCTTAGGGTCTCAGAGAGAACCAAATGAGAAAAGAGATGTAAAACTATTTCCTAAGCTGTAAAGTTTGTGAGAGGTGAAGAACAGAATGACAGGCAATCCAGGAGAGCCTTACAAGTCTCCTGACCTCAAAGGCCCGCAGGAAGCACAGGGGACAATCAAGTGAAGGGACCAAGGAAATTATGGCACTTGAGCAGGGAGGTGTGGGTGGGTGGGTAGCACCGGGGTGGGAGCCACTAGTGGAGCAGCCATAACCTCCGCATGGGGTCCAGGGCTGCTCGGGAACCCCTGGGGAGGCAGGGTGGTGATGAGGTGTGCAGGAGAGGGGGGTTTGGCCCCTTCCTTCCAGCTCAGCAGGGTGAGTCATCCAGGAGTACGGGCCCAAATCTCGCCTTCCTCTGCTGGAGGCTGAGCTGAAATGGTCCAGAGGATGTGCCCAGAGCATGGAGACGGCAGTACAGAGAGTGAGTCACAGAGCTGAGTCAGAGCCCACTCAGCCCTTTTCAGGGCTCTGACGAAGGCTGTGCCAGCAGAGTGGCATTCTTCCAGCCTTACCCCTTCATAAACACACACACACACACACACACACACACACACACACACATTCTCCAGATCAGTGGACTCACAACATGCTTCCCCTGACTGCTAGCCTCACTTGTATCCCAGGGTCAGTGAAATCCTACTGGGTCTCCAATGTAGCTCATAGCAGGCAGAATGAGGGAGCAGGTCCAAGACAGCCCCTCAAAACTGGGATGAGTTGGGAAGTCACAGCTCAAACACCCAGCACCAGGACCCCAAGTCCTGGTGGGAACATTGAGCCTAAAGGTATGTGGTCTACGCAGATTCAAACAACATTCTGTTTTCTTCTTCTCCAGTTAATATGGCGGCTTTGATACACGTAAGCATAACCTGAGCTCATGGTCACAAAACAGGTTCTAGTCTGATCTCTCCATTTTCAGCATGAATACTGAATTCTGGCTTTGAATCTATAACAGAAAGAGCCACTTGCTTGTATCAGAGAATATACAATATCAGAACTGGGATGACTTAGAAGTCATCAACTTCTAGTCTAACTGCTTAATTTATAGAGGTAGAAACTCAAATCCAGAGAGGAGAAAGGAAGCAGAGTCTTTTGATAATTTCCAACGATTTTGCAGTTCTTAAAGAAATATAACATTTACTACAAAAATAAACCATGTTACAGAAAGAATAAAAAAGAAAAACCACATTAATCCCAACACTCTAACATAACCATCGATATCATTTTGCTACTATTTCGTCATGGTTTCTTTTTGTACAATTGTAATCCTACATGCATATAATTTTGTTTTTTGTTTTTAGCCGCGCCACACGGCATGCAGGATCTTAGTTCCCTGACCGGAGATTGAACCCATGCCCCCTGCAGCGGAAGTGCGGAGTCTTAAGCACTGGATCGCCAGGGAAATCCCAAGCATATAATTTCGTACATTACTTTTTTCATTCTACTTTAACTTCTCAGCATTTCCACCATGTTATGAGAGTCTTTATAACCATCATTTTTAATGATTATATAGTATTCCAGCATGGAGAAGGTCATAATTTTTTTCATGACTTATTTAACCATTCCCTTATTGAAAGACATTTAAGTCATGCCCAAATTTTGCCTATCATAATGTTAAATATTATTTTTCATTTATTTCCTTGGGTTAGACTCCCATAAGTGGAATTGCTCTAAGGCAAAAAGTATGAACATTTTTACGTCTCTTATGTTAACAAATTGCTTTCTTTATGACTGTACTAATTAAACTGTTGCCAGCAGTACAAAGGCCTATATTCACTGCATCTTTACCCTCCACTGCATACCATGGCTTAAAATAAAATAACTCAGATAGTCTCATCCACCAGAGGGCAGACAGCAGAAGCAAGAAGAACTACAATCCTGCAGCCTGTGGAACGAAAACCACATTCACAGAAAGACAGACAAAATGAAAAGGCAGAGGACTATGTACCAGATGAAGAAACAAGATAAAACCCTAGAAAAACAACTAAATGAAGTGGAGATAGGCAACCTTCCAGAAAACGAATTCGGAATAATGATAGTGAAGATGATCCAGGACCTCGGAAAAAGAATGGAGGCAAAGATCGAGAAGATGCAAAAAATGTTTAACAAAGACCTAGAAGAATTAAAGAAAAAGCACTTAGAAGAATTAAAGAACAAACAAACAGAGATGAATAATAAAATGACTGAAATGAAAAATATACCAGAAGGAAACATTAGCAGAATAACTGAGGCAGAAGAATGGATAAGCGACCTGGAAGACAGAATTGTGGAATTCACTGCCACGGAACAGAATAAAGAGAAAAGAATGAAAAGAAATGAAGATAGTCTAAGAGACTTCTGGGACAACATTAAACACACAGCATTCACATTATAGGGGTCCCAGAAGGAGAAGAGAGAGAGAAAGGACCCAAGAAAATATTTGAAGAGATTATAGTCGAAAACTTCCCTAACTGGAGTTAGGGAAAGGAAATAGCCACCCAAGTCCAGGAAGTGCAGAGAGTCCCAAGCAGGATAAACCCAAGGAGAAACACGCCGAGACACAGAGTAATCAAACTGACAAAAATTAAAGACAAAGAAAAGTTATTGAAAGCAACAAGGGAAATATGACAAATAACATACAAGGAAACTCCCATAAGGTTAACAGAGCTGATTTCTCAGCAGAAACTCTACAAGCCAGAAGGGAGTGGCACGATATATTTAAAGTGATGAAAGGCAAGAAACTACAACCAAGATTACTCTACCTGGCAAGGATCTCACTCAGATTCGATGTTGAAATCAAAAGCTTTACAGACAAGCAAAAGCTAAGAGAATTCAGCATCACCAAACCAGCTCTACAACAAATGCTAAAGGAACTTCTCTAAGTGGGAAACACAGAGAAGAAAAAGACCTACAAAAACAAACCCAAAACAATTAAGAAAACGGTAATAGGAGCATACATATCGATAATTACCTTAATTGTGAGGGATTAAATGCTCCAACCAAAAGACACAGGCTCGCTGAATGGATACAAAAACAAGACCCATATATATGCTGTCTACAAGAAACCCACTTCAGACCAGGGGACACATACAGACTGAAAGTTATGGGATGGACAAAGATATTCCATGCAAATGGAAATCGAAAAGAAAGCTGGAGTAGCAATACTCATATCAGATAAAATAGACTTTAAAATAAAGAATGTTACAAGAGACACGGAAGAACACTACATAATGATCAAGGGATCAATCCAAGAAGAAGATATAACAACTATAAATATATATGCACCCAACAAAGGAGCATCTCAATGCATAAGGCAATTGCTAACAGCTATAAAAGAAGAAGTCAACAGTAACACAATAATAGTGGGGGACTTCAACACCTCACTTACACCAAAGGACAGATCATCCAGACAGAAAATTAATAAGGAAACACAAGCTTTAAATGACACAATAGACCAGATAGATTTAATTGATATTTATAGGACATTCCATCCGAAAACAGATTACACTTTCTTCTCAAGTGCACACAGAACACTCTCCAGGACAGATGACATCTTGGGTCACAAATCAAGCCTTGGTAAATTTAAGAAAATTGAAATCATACTAAGCATCTTCTCAGACTACAACACTATGAGATTAGAAATAAATTACAGGGAAAAAAACGTAAAAACCACAAACACATGGAGGCTAAACAATATGTTACTAAATAACCAAGAGATCACTGAGGAAATCAAAGAGGAAATCAAAAAATACCTAGAGACAAATGACAATGAAAACAAGATGATCCAAAACCTATTGGATGCAGCAAAAGCTGTTCTAAGAGGGAAGTTTATAGCAATACAATCCTACCTTAAGAAACAAGAAAAATCTCAAATAAACAATCTAACCTTACACCTAAAGGAACTCAAGAAAGAAGAACAAACAAAGCCCAAAGTTAGTAGAAGGAAAGAAATCATAAAGATCAGAGCAGAAATAAATGAAATAGAAACCAAGAAAACAATAGCAAAGATCAATAAAACTAAAAGCTGGTTCTTTGAGAAGATAAAAAAAATTGATAAACCTTTAGCCAGACTCATCAAAAAAAAGAGGAGAGGACTCAAATCAATAAAATTAGAAATGAAACAGGAGAAGTTACAACAGACACCACAGAAGTACAATGCATCATAAGAGACTACTACAAGCAACTCTATGTCAATAAAATGGAAAACCTGGAAGAAATGGACAAATTCTTAGAAAGGTATAACCTTCCAAGATTGAACCAGGAAGAAATAGAAAATATGAACAGACGAATCACAAGTAATGAAATTGAAACTGTGGTATGAAAAATCTTCCAACAAACAAAAGTCCAGGACCAGATGGCCTCACAGGTAAATTCTATTAAGCATTTAGGGAAGAGTTAACACCCATCCTTCTCAAACTCTTCCAAAAAATTGCAGAGGAAGGAACACTCCCAAACTCATTCTACGAGGCCACTATCACCCTGATACCAAAACCAGACAAAGATGTCACAAAGAAAGGAAACTACAGGCCAATATCACTGATGAATATAGATACAAAAATCCTCAACAAAATACTAGCAAACAGAATCCAACAACACATTAAAAGGATCAAACACCATGATCAAGTGGGATTTATCCCAGGGATGCAAAGAGTCTTCAATATACACAAATCAATCAATGTGATACACCATATTAACAAATTGAAGAATAAAAACCATATGATCATCTCAATAGATGCAGAAAAAGCTTTTGAGAAAATTCAACACCGATTTATGATAAAAACTCTCCAGAAAGTGGGCATAGAGCGAAGCTACCTCAACATAATAAAGGCCATATATGACAAACCCACAGCAAACATCATTCTCAATGGTGAAAAACTGAAAGCATTTCCTCTAAGATCAGGAACAAGACAAGGATATCCACTCTCGCCACTCTCATTCAACATCATTTTGGAAGTCCTAGCCACAGCAACCATGGAAGAAAAAGAAATAAAAGGAATACAAACTGGAAAAGAAAGTAAAACTGTCACTGTTTGCAGATGACATGATACAGTACATAGAGAATCCTAAAGATGCCACCAGGAAACTACTAGAGCTAATCAATGAATTTAGTAAAGTTGCAGGATACAAAATTAATGCACAGAAATCTCTTGCATTCCTATACACTAACAATGAAAGATCAGAGAGAGAAATTAAGGAAACAATCCCATTCACCACTGCAAAAAAAAGAATAAAATAACTAGGAATAAACCTACCTAAGGAGGTAAAAGACCTGTACTCAGAAAACTACAGGACACTGATGAAAGAAATCAAAGATGATACAAACAGATGGAGAGATATACCATGTTCTTGGATTGAAAGAATCAATACTGTGAAAATGACTATTTTACCCAAAGCAAACTACAGATTCAATGCAATCCCTATAAAATTACTACTGGCATTTTTTACAGAAGTAGAACAAAAAGTCTTAAAATTTGTATGGAGACACAAAAGACCCCGAATAGCCAAAGCAGTCTTGAGGGAAAAAAGCGGAGTTGGAGGAATCAGACTCCCTGACTTCAGACTATACTACAAAGCTATAGTAATCAAGACAATATGGTACTGGTGCAAAAACAGAAATATAGATCAATGGAACAGAATAGAAAGCTCAGAGATAAGCCCACGCACCTATGGTCAACTAATCTATGACAAAGGAGGCAAGGATATACAATGGAGAAACGACAGTCTCTTCAATAGGTGGTGCTGGGAAAACTGGACAGCTACGTGTAAAAGAATGAAATTAGAACAGTCCCTAACACCATATACAAAAATAAACTCAAAGTGGATTAGAGACCTAAATGTAAGACCAGACACTATAAAACTCTTAGAGGAAAACATAGGAAGAACACTCTTTGACATAAATCACAGCAAGATCTTTTTTGATACATCTCCTAGAGTAATGGAAATAAAAACAAAAATAAACAAATGGGACCTAATGAAACTTCAAAGCAAACGAAACTATAAACAAGACGAAAAGACAACCCTCAGAATGGGACAAAATATTTGCAAATGAATCAACAGACAAAGGATTAATCTCCAAGATATACAAGCAGCTCATGCAGCTCAATATTAAAAAAACAAACAACCCAATCAAAAAATAGACAGAAGACCTAAATAGACATTTCCCCAAAAGAGACATATAGATGGCCAAGAGGCACATGGAAAGCTGCTCAACATCACTAATTATTAGAGAAATGCAAATCAGAACTACAATGAGGTATCATCTCACACCAGTTAGAATGGGCATCATCAGAATATCTACAAACAATAAATGCTGGAGAGGGTGTGGAGAAAAGGGAACCCTCTTGCACTGTTGGTGGGAATGGAAATTGATACAGCCACGATGGTGAACAGTATGGAGGTTCATTAAACACTAAAAATAGAATTGCCATCTGACCCAGCAATCCCACTACTGGGCATATACCCTGAGAAAACCATAATTCAAAAAGACACATGTACCCCAATGTTCACTGCAGCACTATTTACAACAGCCAAGCCATGGAAGCAACCTAAATGCCCATCGACAGATGAATGGATAAAGAAGATGTGGTACATATATACAATGGAATATTACTCAGCCATAAAAAGGAATGAAATTGGGTCATTTGTAGAGACGTGGATGGACATAGAGAGTGTCATACAGAGTGAAGTAAGTCAGAAAGAGAAGAACAAATATCATATATTAACGCATGTATGTGGAATCTAGAAGACGCTACAGATGAACCAGTTTGCAAGGCAGAAATCGAGACACAGATGTAGAGAACAAACGTACGGACACCAAGGGCGGAAAGGGTGAGGGGGAGGAGGTGGTGGTAGTGGGATGAATGGGGAGATTGGGATTGACATATATACACTAATAAGTATAAAATAGATAACTAGAGCTTCCCTGGTGGCACAGTGGTTAAGAATCCGCCTGCCATTGCAGGGGACACAGGTTTGAGCCCTCATCCAGGAAGATCCCACATGCTGTGGAGCAAGTAAGCCCATGCGCCACAACTACTGAACCTGCGCTCTAGAGCCTGCGAGACACAACTACTGAAGCATGCCTGCGTGCTGAGAGGCCATGCTCTGCAACAAGAGAAGCTACCACAATGAGAAGCCCGTGCAGCACAACGAAGAGTAGCTCCCGCTCCCTGCAACTAGAGAAAAAGCCCGCATGCAGCAACAAAGACCCAGCACAGCCTAAATAAATAAATAAATGTATAAAAATAAAATAAAATAGATAACTAATAAGAACCTGCCGTAGGGCTTCCCTGGTGGCGCAGTGGTTAAAAACCCGCCTGCCAATGCAGGGGACACGGGTTCGAGCCCTGGTCTGGGAAGATCCCACATGCCGCAGAGCAACTAAGCCCGTGCGCCACAACTACTGAGCCTGCGCTCTGGAGTCCACGAGCCACAGCTACTGAGCCCATGTGCCACCACTACGGAAGCCCGCGCACCTAAAGCCCGTGCTCCACAACAAGAGAAGCCACTGCAATGAGAAGCCCACACACCGCAACGAAGAGTAGCCCCCGCTTGCTGCAACTAGAGAAAGCCCGCGTGCAGCAACGAAGGCCCAATGCAACCAAAAATAAATAATAAATGAATAAATAAACTAAAAAAAAAAGAACCTGCTGTATAAAAAAATAAAATTCAAAAAATAAATTGATTAATTAAATAACTCGTCCATTTCAAAAAGTGACCAAAATGTAAATGTTTATACCTTCTGACTCACCAATTCCCATGTTAGAATTATGGAAATAATCTAGTGTGTACTGACACATGCAAGTTGTCCACTGAAGAGTATGATAGTGGGATACCAGGTATCTTAAAATGGAGAGGCGTGCTAAAGTCTGTGCAGAGGGGTATTATGGGGAAAGATGTCAATATTTTACTTTATACACTTCTGTGTCGTCTTAATTCTTCCATGAGCATGTATTACTTTTATAATTAGCAAAATGACAGATATTTCCATATCGAAGAAAAAAAACCTTGCAGAAACCAGCAAGTTTTCATTTGCAGTTAGTGCTGCTTCAATGCATCAGAACCCCTGCCCCTAAGCCTTACATGACCTCGAATTTTCTGTCAAATGGTAATGATACTACTAATGTCATAGGGTTATGTGTCATTTAAATGAGATCATTCCTGTAAAATGTTTAGCACAAAGCCTTGCATTTAGTAAGTACTAATAAATGTTAACTACATAATTATTTCATTCTGACATTTGTTTTAGTCCCCTACCCACAATCTTAGCCACTATTTCTTACCACGAATGCACTAACTCCCAGCTTCCAGGGAACAAAGCTTGTGTGAAGCCACATTAGCCACATACCTTTCCTGAGAATTCTCAAATCATAATCCATTGACCCCAGAGTGACACAAAGGCGTGAATCAGGAGGGAGCTAGTGGCACAGGTATGTATGTGGGCAGTGCACTTGAGCACCAATGAATGCCCTTTCCTTTCCAGATAGTGGCAAGGATGCACAGCATTTGAGACTGGCAAAAATGAGAGAGCTTGTTTTCAGCAACAGCTGGGGGAAAAACACCCAGAGAAGTAAACATAAGAATACCTGATTTTAAAAAAATTGAAATCCCCAAGCACCCGTAACTGCTTAGAATCTCAAATACCTTATGCTTATTTTCAGAAAAAACAAAATAAAAATCACTCTTTAGAAAGAAAAGCTGAGTAGAAGCACACTAAGCTGAGAGGCAATGGTGTGTGAAATTCAGTAGGACCTACAGTCAGACAGCCTGGGCCCAAATCCTGGCCCTTCCCCTTGACTAGCTCTGTGAATATGGCCAAGTTAATTCACCTTTCTGTGTCTCCGTTTCATCATCTGTAAAACGGGGATAATAAAAGCTCCTACTTTATGGGGCTGTGAGAATTAAGTTAGTTAATATGCAGGTATAAGTGCTCTGTGAGTACTGGCCGTTACTATTTTTGTACGTGGCTGTTTGCTTTCAGCAGGTATGTGCTGGGCGACCCTCACAGCCAGTCAGGGAACCAGACATAGCCTTGGAAGGAGGGCCAGCCCAGGTCTGCAGGCAAAGCTTTTGCTTCCTCTCAATCCCTCCTGAAGCAAGGGCCGGGGTGAAGGAACCCCTGTCTGCTGGTCCTTCTGCAGGCACCAGGCCGCAGCAGTCTCACAGAGATGGGGATGGTGCCAGGGTCAGGGGTGGTGGCAGGGTTACTGCAGTCAGGCAGAGGGAGGCTGACCTTGAGGGCAGCTGCTCCTAGAATGACCTTTGATTACATCTCCTGGGAAGGCAGCAAGGGCCTCCAGGCAGCTTCCTATCTGGAGACCAAGGCCTTGCAGTCAGAGGCTTGGAGCAGACGGGCAGGGCCTGATGGGAGGGGGTGGAAGTGGAGGTGAGAACGCACGAGGGGACTTTGGGGGAGGGAGAGGAATTGGGAAGGTAGGGGGCAGATGGTGAGGCAGAGGCAGTGGGGAAGGGGAGAGACCAAAAGTGGAGGAAGGAGTAAGAGGAGAGGGGGCTTTGGGAAAGGAGTGGGGGGCGTGTGAAAAGGAAGGGGGAGGGGGAGGTTAGGGGCGACAAGGACGGCAGGGCCCCTCCTGCCCTCAGAGTGTGGCTGTTTTCTGAGCACCCCTCCTTCCGCAGCAGAAATGCAGCCTCGGCCTTTCTGGCCTTTTCTGGCCCCCTTGCTCATCTACACGCCTCCGACGCACTTGTCAGGCAGCCACTGGGGAGGACGCGGCGGGAGCCTCAAATGCCACCTACTCCCCGGCCTCTCTCCCAGTTGATGCTTCTATTTTAGGCACCACATTATTTCCTGCTGTGATTTTTTCAGCCTTCTAATTCGGGCTCTGAGGTAAGCCGTGACATCCGCTCCGGCTCCCGCAGCCTCCCCCTCCTGCCCCCTGGAAGCTGCGCCTCGACCCTTGTCGGCTGCACTTCTGGGACTTCAGGGATTCACTCAGCCACGCCCATCCCAAAAAGAGGCTTTTAGGAGGAGGGACATTCCCCCTGTGCAGGGTGAAAGAGCCCAGCTAGAATATATTTCTAGGCAAGGATTTAGAAAAAAGACAGGGACTGGATATAAATTATACCAGTGTGTCCCAGATCCACCAAGGGGACGGCTGATGCTTCCGTATCAGTGGTTTTCAGTTTTGGGGGGGACAAGTCCCCTTTGAGAACTGATGAAAGTTATGCACCCTCTCCCCAGAAAGTGTCCACAGGCAACCCCCGACCCCTCCACCACAACACACTTTGATTCTGCTTCTAATGTCAGGGTTGTGCATGAGACCAGAGGTGTCCCAAGACCCCAGGATAAAAGCTCCAGCTCAAAGGCCCTGAGCATCCATAGATCGGTCTCCTTTTGCCAGTCTCCTCCCAACCAGACTCACTACTCCCTTTTTCTTTTCCCCTCCCCCAGGATAGGCCTCATATATATATATATTTTGTTTGTTTTGTGGTATGTGGGCCTCTCACTGTTGTGGCCTCTCCCGTTGCGGAGCACAGGCTCCGGACGCGCAGGCTCAACAGCCATGGCTCACAGGCCCAGCCGCTCCGTGGCACATGGGATCTTCCCGGACTAGGGCACGAACCTGTGTCCCCTGCATCGGCAGGTGGACTCTCAACCACTGCGCCACCAGGGAAGCCCAGGCCTCATATTTAATCAATGTGTCTGTATGTGCAAGGATTTCACCCCCAAATGGGCAAAGGGAGGTCAGATGGTAAAGTGCTTACTGGGGGTTGGGAACATGCCCCTGGGTCTCCATTCTGCTTCCTTACTTGGGCCTGCATGACCCTGGCAGTGGAAAGGACACTGCACTTGGATTCGGGGAGACTTGGGTTCAGATTCAACTCTCAGTAGCTTTGGTACATTGACCTTCCTGAGCCTCCATTTCACTCGCACAAAAGGAACTCTGATAATAAAGCTTCCCTCATAGGGCTAAACAAGGTGGTGCAAGCAGAAGCACCTTTTAAAGACCTTCTCGGTCCAGGGAAGGGGCTAGTTTACTTCTTTTGAATCACTTAGACCTTGTCTGTTGCCCCTAAGAGTGGGAAGCACCCAATAAAGTTTTGTGGTGGTTGTTTTCTAAATCCAAATAGGTAAAATGAGTCCCAAATAAGAAAGTGATGTGATCTGAGATACCTCCAGAAAGGTGAGTGAGAAGTCAAGAGCCCATCGCCAGACAAATACAGAGCAGCTGACACGGGAATCTGCCTTTGAAGTCTGGCAGATCTTGATTCAGAATCTCCACCTTTTCCACAGGTGCTACAAGGGGACCCTCCATCCCTTCCTCTCCACTGACGCCTCCCCTCCCACCTCCAGATACACCTCCCTCCCACCCTCCATGCTCTCTCTAGGGTGCCCTCTGGTTATGTCTTAGTTCTTTCTCCCAGCCCTGTGAGATGTCTCTAGAGTGCTGAGTGCATTCTCAGCATGATGCCCTAATGGTCCAGCTCAGGGGCCTTTTCTCAGTCCCCACTCCCTTGACTTTGGATGCACTTTCTGACACTGTAGAGGGCTCTTCTAAGCCTCTCCTGAGCTCCTACAGTCATACTCTATCCTGGTTCTCTTCCTGCCTCTCTGATTGATCTTTCTCTTTTGTTGCCTCCTCTCCCTCCTCTGTTATCTTTTTAAGGGTGGCTGTTACCCAGGGTTCATCACATTGCCCTTGGTTCCCTGTCCTCTGCCCTTTGGGAGGGAATCTCATCCATCTTGGTGGTTTCAACTATCTCCTCCAGGCTACCAGCTCTGACCTCTCTTTGAGTTCCACTCCCAATTTCAACTGCCCATTGGTAAGCCCTGTTACCGTCTCAAAATCAACATATCTAGAAATAAATTCTTCATTTTCCCCCACCCAGCTTTCCCTCCTGGCTTCCCTTCTCTGTTTGGGGCATGACATTCTCCTGGTCACCCAGGGACAAAGGCTCCATCAGCTTTGACTCTTCTTTTTCCCTCTCCTCCCACCTCTGTGCAGACACTAAATCCTGTCCATCCCCGCTTTGGGATGCCTCTCTGGGATCCATCTCTTCCTTCCCTTTCCCACCTCCATTCACCTAACCCTAGCTCTTAGCTCTGATGGCTGAAATAGCTTCCTGGCTGGTTTTTCTGCCCACAGTCTTGCCATTCTTTAGAATAAGTTAACTTCTGAGTCAGGACCCACCTCCACTATAACTTCCTTGACCATCTGAATTACTTTAGCACATCTTGCCTGCTCCATTCACTTTGTCAGTACATCTTATCTTGCCAAGTGCTCTCTCTCCTATTGCTGTTTAGCTTTTCACATTTTTCACCTAAATGAGAAGCTCTTGGAGCTCTTTCTAGCCCCTGATCTGAGCTTGCCCAGGACCAGCCAGCATCCTTGGCGCTGCACCCTGGCATGTAACACAAGTACTTCTGATTCCTCATTGTCGCCCCTGTTTTTCAGTCTGGCCACTTCAGCCCCCTTTTTAATTAACCAAGGAGTGCCCTCCACCAGAAAGCAGAGAACCCAAATTCTAATGCCTAGAGGGACCGGCTGATCATGAAGTGGGTGAGGCGGGCCAGGTGTGTGCTGACAGGGAGTGGTGGGATGTAGATCCCATGTCCCCAGTCCAGAGGGCTTGCTGCTACTCAGTCCCCCTTCGTTGCCATTGGGCCCTGTGTGGACAGATTTCCCAGGTTTTCAAAAGAAACACCAAATTTGAATTTTTACAGGAAACTTCCCAACTTTTAGAACACTGTGCAGGCTAAACAGAAAACACACTACAAGCTAAATTCAGCCTGCAGGTAACCCTGGACATAAAGGTTTCTAGCCTTGTAATTATTCTTGACGTGGCAGAAAGAACTTTGGATGGGAGGTTCCTAGTTAATGGCTATGTCAGTAATGAGCTGTGTGATCTTGGGTAAGTTACATCCCTCTCTGGGCCTCAGATTCCTCATCTGAACAATAAACAATCCTATTAAATGATCCCTAATGCCTTTTAACATGGTTATTCTCTGGTTCTGTGGCTTATACCAAATGGTAATTTTAGGATTTCCCTAAAGAGGGAAATCCTGTTTAATTGAATCGTCTGGTAAATGAGATTTACTCTAAATACACAATGAACATAGATAACCACATTTCAAAGAACTAGAATAAGTCATTGGTTAACAGAAATTCTCTAGGGTTAACTGGAAAATCCCATTTTAATCAAGCTTATTGTTGAAAGACTTTCTAAAATACCAGAGTTCAGTTTCCTGCCTTTCTAAGCACAGGAGATACAGCAGTGCCAGGCAGGCAAGGGGAACTGGTGAGTCAATGTGTGGATGGCCCTGCCACCTGGGCTGAAGGGGCGGCAGCAGAGCCACGGGAGGTCCTCTCAGGCCACTCTCAGCCAGGGGGGCTGCTAGGGATCAAGGACCAGCTGGCTGGGGTCAGAAGATCACTGCACTGGGACCTCATCCAGCCTCTTTGCAGGACTCGTGCCCCAGGGCTTAACATCCACGCTGGGAGTGGGAATTACCTCACTCATAAGCTGGGAATTCATTGAAAACTGGCACTGGCAGAGATGTGTGTTGAGGCTGAAGGTCATAAAACAACCCAGAGCTCCTTCCCTCTGAAAAGAGTAAGAGTTTGGAGCCCAACAGATCTTAGTCGGAATCTAGACTCTTCCACTTCCTAGATGTATGACTTTAGGCAAATGCCTCAAGCTTTCTCAGTCTTAGTTTCCTCATCTATAAATTGGAGATAACAATACTCTTTCAAAGAGTGGTTACGAGGACTAAATGAAATCATGTCTGCTAAATGGCTGGTGTAGTGTTAAGGATTTACTAAGTGCTAGATAAGAGGAAATTCTTCTTCCGTTAGGAAGTAACAGCTTTTATTGCTTAAAATCCAGTCTGATTTTCCAGTCTTTTTTCTTAATAGCGTTAGAAAGTCAATAGCAGTCACCTTCCATGACAGACTTCCACTTTCCATGACAGACATTTGAGGAACTGTTTACAGAATCGGAAGCTGTCTCTTGTTCCCTCCTCCCTTCCATACTATGCTATCATTCTGAAAGAGACACCAGCCTTAAAATCAGAATCAAGATCTTGATTTTGCAACCATTTTGCTAATCATTGATTCAGTCAAGCATCATCAATGGATGGTAAAGTTTGATGAAGGCAGAGTATTCACAGGCTTAAAGTATCTCCTCTTAAATTACTTATAAATTACAAAGGGAAAAAACAGTAACTTTACCATGGAGAAACCTGGCAGACACCTTCACCTCCATTGGTGAAGTTAACATCACCAATCCTGGGACAAACAGACATCATATTGGCTCCTGATATGATGCACTGAGATGCACAGCATCACTTCGGTGAGATTCCTGCCAACAAATGCCTAACTTTAATCTGATCACGAACAAACATCAGACTAACCCAAGCTGAGGGACAGTTTACAAAATGACTGGCCTAGATGCTTGAGAAATATCAGCGCCATGAAAGAGGAAGAAAAGCTGAGGAACTGTTTTACATTAAAAACTAAAGAGATATAACAATTAAAAGGAATTAAAATTAAAAGAATGTATGCTCTGGATTGGATCCTGGACTAGAAAAAATATCATTATAAAGAACATTATTGGAATAATTAGGTAAGTTTTAATATGGATTGTACACTAAATAATAGTATTATATAGATTTTAAATTCCCTGATTTTGATTTTATGGAAAAGAACATCCTTGTTCTTGAGAAATTCACACTGAAATATTTAAGGACAAAGAGGTATAATGTCTGCAATTTACTCTAATAGTCGAAAAGAAGAAAAGTATAAACATGTAAAAACACGTACAAGGAGAAAGAGAATATTTAGACAAATGCAGCAAAATGTCCACATCTGGTGAACTTGAGTGAAGAGTACAGAGGAATTCTTGGTACTTTGTACTAGTCTTGCAACCTTTTGGCAAGCTGAAATTATTTCAAAAGAAAAAGGAAAAAAAGAAGAAAGAGTCTGAGCCAGGGGTTAGTTAGAGCCGGGCACAAAGCCTCACATCATTTGGCCTGCAGCGCGGTGAAGTAGAAAGAGCCCTGACTTGCAGACAAGGTTCAAGCCCCACCCTGCCAACTACAAGATACTTAACATCTCTGGATGTCTGTCTCTTCACTCCAAAATGTAGAGAATAATAGTAATGCCTCTCCCTTAGGGTTGTCAAGAGGACTAAATTAGGGAGTCGATGTAGAAAAATCTGGCACATGCCAAAATATTATTCATGTATTCTACAAGTATATGCTGCTAAGTGTCCAGAAGTGAAAAATACAAACAGAATTCTTGCCCTCAGGTAGCTTATACTTGTCAAAAAGGTGGAAAATAAATGACTATATGAAGGGCAGACATATAGTTACAAACTGCCATAAATTCTATGAGGGTGACGGAGTGTGTCTGGAGAGATGGGGAGAGATGGGGAAGCCTACCACTTACAGGGTGGTCAGAGGAAATGCCATTTAAGCGGAGCCTGCAGAAGGAGGAAGAGGGAAGGGCTGGCAGTCTAGGTGGTGGGAACAGCAGGAGCAAAGGCCCTGAGGTGGGTGAGAACTTGGTATATACGAGAAATGTGACCCTCTCTCCTCAGCTAGAGCATTTATAACTCCTGTATGTTCTGTGAGGGAAGGGGCAGCATAGCACCGAGCACAGATTGGACATTCAGTGTTTGATGAGTGAATAAGCGAATGGGTATTCTTTGGTTTCAATGTTTGCCATGAGGAGATCTCCTCTCTCTCTGCCCTTAGCTGCACTATGTGGGGAAAAGAAAGGAGGCTTCTTCTGAACTGGCAGCTCTGGAGTTTTCCTCTCTGTGGGCAACTTGCTTAGATCACACAGCCGGGAGGGACCCCAAAAGTTCCATGCTCCCACCTCTCATGGTAGAGGGAAGAAGCCAAGGCCCAGGCTTGGGACAGACTTGCCAGAACCCATGGATCTGGTTGGGGGCCCACGTCTGGTGCTTTCCTAGCCCCGCAGCCTGCCTTGTTTATTTGTTCAACAGGTTTGTTCAACCATGGCACAGCCTGATTTGACTCTGGAACGTTTAAGAGATGAGCCAGAAAAATCACAGAAAAATGGTTTGCTCTTGGAGCTAAGGGGTGGGGCAGCCAAGGTGGGAGACAGGGTTCTGGCCAGCTCTGGGGCAGAGTTTTACCTTGTCCTCTGCTGTCTTTTTCCCTCCTGCCCTTGAGAACCAAAGGGACTCCACTGGGATTGCCTGTCTCTCTGTCCTGTTCCTCCAGGACCGTGATGTGGCCAGCCTAGAACTTTCAACTGTTAAGATCCCTGGTTCTCATCTCCACCCTCATTAGCTCCATCCCAAACCCCAGCTTCCAGCCACCAAGTTCAAGCCACAGCCTGACCCACTTGACCAGCTCTGCGATGGAGGTGTTGGGCCCAGCACCTGGATCGTTCTACCCCCCTCTGCCTGCATCGACCTCTTTCTCCCTGCTTGTGAACTCTTGCTTATCCTTCAAAACCCAGCTTTTATGTAAAACCTTGAACTGACTCCCCGGGTAGTCTGCCAGCTACTTTTTAAATTTTAAAAAGCCCAACCAGGATAAACAGGATAGTTAAAATGCTGGATTTCTTTGCTTTTGTGTAACTAGATACTAACTCAGTGTCATAATGTTAGTTATTATCTCGTGTTGATCAGAAGCACTTATTTGCAGTTACATAAATGTTTGATTACAGAAAAAACTTGAACACCTTAAAAATGCAATCTGTGGGACTTCCCTGGCGATCCGGTGGCTAATACTCTGCGCTTCTGCTGCAGGGGGCATGGGTTCAATCTCTGGTCAGGGAACAAAGATCCCACATGCCGCTCGGCTCCCCCACCCCCACCTCCCAAAGAAAAAAGGTAAAAAAATGCAATTTGTAAGGCTGACAAAATAATATATTTAAATATTAATTAAGGCCAGGTGGTAGAGGGGATGAAGTAAGGATGACAAAAGGAATCCTGGTGGTAAAAACGTGACTCTAAGGTCCTCTGCAGCCTTTTGATACACATGGCTGCCTCATTTCCCCAAAGGCTTGGTACATAGTAGGTGCTCAGAAACCGTATGTGAAAGTGTAGGAGTATGCAAGGATGATGACTAGAGTCACTGAAGCCTCTGTCAACCCTAGTGGCTGTCCCTTGGGGACCAGACTAATAACCAATGCAGGAGCTGTCCTAGCCTCAGGCCCTTTTCCCCTAACTGCCAATCCTTAGTGTTCACCCAAGTAGCACTGAGATTAGTCAGAACCTGGGGACGGGCTGTGTATTCTGGAGCCCCGCCAGGAAGCAGGGGCAACAGCCTGGATTCTGATGCCCATTGCAGCCCCCTCTGCCCCTTTGCTCCAGGCAGCTCCCCAAGAAGCTTGAGTCTGACCAGTTGTGGGAGGCGCTGCTCTCCTTCACTTCCAAAATTAGCTCAGACCTTAAAAATCACAGCCTGGCGCCTGCTCTTCTCATGAAGAGGAAAACAGGAGATGTCAGAAGCCTCCCTAGGTATTGACAAGAGAACAGCTCCTCTGCTCCCTCCCTTCCTTGTATGACGTCATTGAATCAGGATGACAAAGCAAACAGTGACAGGTTGGGACTTGTTCCTGGACTGATTCCAGGGTTGCCCCAGCCCCTCCCTCCTCCTCCTCAGAATGGCAGACCCAGGTGTGGACAACAAACAGACCTGGACTCGGTCCTTGGGATCTGGGAAATGGACACTAGTTGGGAGGCATCCTCCGTGGTGGAAAAGAGGAGGTCCTGGATAGACCTTGGTGGAACTGGGAATCGTGATATTGGCACCACGACACCTGCACAGTTTTCCAGGCTTCAGTGTACTTTCATTTATTCTCATTTGAGTTAAGGAGGACAAGAATTCTTTTCTGACTTACAGATGAGAAAACTGAGACTTGTTTAAGGTCAGCAACTTAATCAGGGTAACATGGCTTAAGGGTCACAGAGCCAGACATGAAAGAGTTTTGTGACTCGAGTTACAACCATCTTCCCACCTCACCACAGTTCCTTGAACTTCACTCATTGGTATACCTGTCTCATGCTTTGTACCTTGTTGCATCCCACCATACTGTTACTTACTTAATGTTCTTTAAATAAACTCACTTTAAAAACTGACCTCATTCTATGCAACAATATGTATGTGCATGTGTATAAATAATAATGTATTTATATGCGTAACTGCTAAAATTAAACATTTTCATCCTCCTCCCCTAAAGTCAACTCTCATAATGCCTGGGATACTACTGCACACTTTCAGAAACTGTCCAACTGTCCTCTGCCCTCCCTGCATTACTAATGATGGACTGTCACAGGCTGGCAGCCAAGCGGCTGCCCTTGTTGAAATGCTCAGCCAGTAGGATCACTCAGGGCCACCGCTGTCGTTGTTAGCGTTGTGCCTCCAAATCACAGAATTACTCAATCAGGGGGGATAAGAGAGAGATCATGGAATCCAGCTCCTAGCGGGGAGAGCCTTATACAACACACCCACTCATAGTCCTAAAGGTTAAGGGAGCACCGTTCAGAGACAAAAAGAGGAATGAGATGTAGTCTTTGCTCTTGAAACTCACAAACCTTACAAACACAAACAACTGAAAACTAGAAGGAATAAGCAAAGGATCTGGAATTATGGTTCCACCATGAACTTGGCATGCCTTTGAACAAGTCACTTCATTTTCTGAGCCTCAGTTTCCTTAAACAGAGGTGATAACATCTCCTCTTTTTACATTTTAAGACAGGAGATTCAGATTTTTGAAATGAGTGTGATATATCAAAATATCAAGTTGTACACCTTAATTATATACAATTTTTGTCAATTATTCCCCAATAAAGACAGTGGGGCGGCGGGGGGGGGGGGGGTGGGGGGAATTAAGTCAGAAAAAAAAAAAAAAAAAAAATAAAGACAGGGGGGGGGGGGGGGGGGGGGGGGTTGGTGTGAAAAAATGCTCTGTAATACAGTGTGTAAATAATAAACAGGCAATGCCTAAACTCCTCCATAGAATATGTGCATTATGACTGGAGAATGACTTTCTCCGGGTGAAACTAAGCACCAGAAACAACAGGCTGGGAAGAGATTTAGGGAACACTGTTTGGACCTTCTCAGCGTCCCTAATTTGCTCCTTTCAGGTCTTGGATCTGGGAAGACATTGGTGACCTGAACCAGCTTGCTGCCCTGAGGTCTTTCAGAACCCTGATTCTGAAAGAGTTCAGGATGTGCTTCTTATTCTTCTGCTTTGAAACATTTGTCTTCTGGCTTACAGCTCCAAGTGCAAGTTGCTGTACAGTGATGGATCTTTACTGCCCTCTTGTGATCACTCCCTGTCATAGTTGCATTGACTTCTGAAGGGGTGTGTGTGACAGCCTGAGGAAACCAGAGCCAACCCTCAAGATCAAGATTTTCCAGGGCAAGCAGAGGGCTTAAAGCCCAAATTAAAGCCAGCTGCTGTAATCCGGAGCTCCTTGACGGGAAGGGGTAGTTCCGCCTGATTTTGCCCCAAATAGTTCAGGAATCCAGGCCTGTGCCTGCATTAACCCTGCTAAAATGGTTAGTGCTTAGATTGTCCAGCTTGTCTGGAACAAGTTCTGGAAATGAAGGCAGCTCTAAGGTCCCTTCTCTGCCTGGAAAACCCAAGGGCAGCAAGCGCCAGGACTAGAACTTGCCCTGCAACCCTCACACCTATAAAGCAACAGTTAACTGAGCATGTATTTTATGAACTGGTAGGTGCCATGAGGTGCAGTTGGGGTACAAAATAAGATAGTTTCCATCCCCAACTCAGAAAGCTTACAAACATAAATGACCCAAGCACACATACAATTAGCAGATGTCAGGTCATCCGAGCAAGGGGTATCACAGGAGTAGAAATAAAGTGCTGTAGGGCTGGTGGGAAAAGGGAGATTAGTGACAACCAGGGGGATCACGGTTTCCTGAAGATAGTGAGACTCAAGCTGAACTTTTAAAAAATGAGTAGGACCTTACCTAGTAGACATGAGCAAGGAAGACCACAATAATGCTAATAACTGCATTTTGGGGAGCGGATTGCGTGTCAAGCATGGCTAAAGGTTTTACAGATAGCTCAGCTATTTAATCTCCACAACAGTACTATGAGGTAGCTATTACTTTCTCCATTTAACAGACAAGGAAACCGAGGCTCAAGGCCATGTACGGCAAGACGTGATGGAAAATATATGAAGAAGTAAAAGCAGAAGTTGTGTTTGGGGCAAATAACCTATTATTACTAGAGTATGGGTTATACTTGGTGGGTAGCAGAAAGGGACAAGAGCATATGGGGATGAGTTATGATGATCAAAAAGTACAGGAACCCTATGATATGGGATTTAAAAGCCTCAAATGAATTTGGACCTCACCCTTTGGATAATGGAGAACGTTTTGAGGTTTCAGAGCCAAGGATTCTGCTCAGTGATGTACTTTAGGATAACTCAGATGCGTGGCGGAGAGCTTGATGAGGCAGAGACAAAAGGGAGGGAGATCTGCGAGGAGTCATGAGGCGAGGGGAGCCTGGGTCAGGGCAGTGGGCAATGCAGAGGAATGAATCCTAAAACCTCTACACGGAGAAATTGTTGAGATTGACTTGGGGTACTTCGATTTTTAAAAAGTGGTTAAAAAAAAAAGAATGCACTTTAAATGGCTGAGCAAAACAAAGTTACAGTGTTTGGCTTCAAAGACCTCGAGAGACTTAAGTTATGCTTCATGTTATACAACCCTCAACGACAAACATTTACACAATGGTTATAGAACCCTCTTCCAGTAAAGGTCTTATGAAGCCTGCAGAAATGCTTCCTCAAGAGATATAAGATACGCATTGATTTATAAGATGTTCTTTCACGGGTTAGGTGGCAAGAAAAGTTGTCCTCTATAGGAGATAAACAGACTTTTACTTTTAAGGATAAAAGAAGACTCTAAATACTACACTTAAAATTCCATATGAAATTGGCAATTAGTATGGTCAGAACCAAGAATGTGGACTAAGTTCAGATAGAGAGTTATTATTAAATCTAGAAAAATCTCACACTACATATTTCTCACACTTTCCAAATGAAATAGAAATCTGTTCAGTCATATCATCAATTTTATTGATACTTCATTAAAATGTGTTACAAATAAATTCTATGAAGACTTGAAATAAAAAAAACAAAAAGATTGATTTGGAGGATGAAGAAGGTAGAGCTACATTCAGTGGGAACCACTGTCCCCTCACATGCTGAGCCCTCAAACCTGTCATCAGTGCCAGGTCCTCTTGGGGGGAGAAAGACTTCTGGTCTCCCGTGGAATAGAGGTCTCAGTCCCACCCTGGACTGTAGTAGTGCCAAACCTCTAAAACCAAAGCAGGGCACAGTCCTCTCAGATTGCTGAGAAGAAATCTTGAAAATGGTTGTCAATGCCCACATCAAATGAGGAATCTCGTGATCAAAGAGCAGTCTGTCACAAGGAGACATGATACCAGTTTGATGCCGTGACCCACCCTCCACAAAGATCAAGGAGAGTTTTACGTCATTTCCCAGAAGTTTGTAAAACCTGGTTTGGTCCAAACAGGGATGGACCAAACCTTGTATGGGAACTCAGCCGTGCCAGGGGTTTGCATTCCT
>NW_006798707.1:1607946-1631888 GCF_000442215.2 Lipotes vexillifer | reverse complement strand
ATTCCTGCTTTTGATTTCCACAGGGCTGGGAGGCTTCCTTCCCTCTGGCTCCCACTCTCAGGAAGCCGTCCACAGCTGCTGGTCACTTGTCACACCCTATCCGGGAGGTGGCAGCATTTCAATGGTAAAGCAACAGATCCCCAGGCTGTGGCTAACGACTTCAGAGTTTGATAGGAATTGTGTCATTATTTCCCAAAGAGTTAACTCCACCCAGCTACAGTGAAGTACTAATGGGTAAAGGCTTGTAATGGGCTATAAGGAAATAATGGGACTTCATACTTCCTACGCTGGATTGGGACAATTCCAGGGAAAATATTTATAGCAGGCACTCAACAAACATTTACTGCATATACCAGGCACTATGCGAAATCCTTAGAAATGTCCTAAAGCAGACAAAGAGATTTGCTTTAAAGTTACACTCACCCCCCTGACTTTTCTTTCCAGAATGTTGTTCACTGTACCACTTACTTTACTTTTTTCCCAAATAAATAAGTACCCATAGCCAAGAAAAACTGTTCCCAATACCAAAGATATGGAGACCAGTTGTCCAAGACTGGGGCTGCCTGCAAAATTCGTGCCTGCCACCTGGTCTTCAAAATCACCTGAATCTTAGGCTCACCTGGTAGAAGACTGAAACTGTTCTCTAGCCCTCTCTCGAGATCCAGACCTCTACATTCAACTGCTTTCTGGACACCTTTACTTAGCTGTCTTAAAGGGACATCAAGTTCAACTTGTCCAAATGGAATTCACGATCTCCTCCACCTCCACCTGGTCCTCCTCCAGTGTCCCCTCATCTCAGCAAATGACGCCATCGGCCATTCAGATATATAAGACAGTGATCTAGGAATTACCCTCCAGCCTCCTTCCCCCTTCACTCCCAGACAATCCATCACTCAGTCTTAGCCATTCTACTTGTTAAAATATTGCAGGGACCCCTTTCTATCTCTGTATCTCAATCTCCACTTAGTTCAAGCTGCCATCATCTTTCACCTGGATCTCTGCAGCAGACTTCTGACTGGTCTTCCTGCATCCTCTTGCCCTCTTCCATCCTTCCTCCAACCTGTAGCTTAAGTGTTCTTTTAAAGACCCAAATCTGACCATTTCACTATCACTAACATCCCAGTGGCTTCCCGTTGCTCTTTAAATACAGAGGCAGATATGATACAGAATTCCTGGGGAGGCCAGGAGAGACCAGGGACACCCTGCTTACAGATAACCTGTTGCGTTCTTGCTGTAACAATATTTTTTGTAATGACTAATAACCTTGCTTTCATTTCTTTTTTTCTTTTTTTTTTTTTGCGTTACGCGGGCCTCTCACTGTTGTGGCCTCTCCCGTTGCGGAGCACAGGCTCCGGACGCGCAGGCTCAGTGGCCATGGCTCACGGGCCCAGCCGCTCTGCGGCATGTGGGATCCTCCCGGACTGGGGCACGAACCTGTGTCCCCTGCATCAGCAGGCGGACTCTCAACCACTGCGCCACCAGGGAAGCCCCCTTGCTTTCATTTCTGTGAAAAGGAGACTAGATCACTTTGATTTCTGGTAACCAAAAACCTGCAACCCATACAGTGCAGGAGGGGGTAATTAGCCTTCTGAATAGAAATTTTTCAAATATCCTAAAGACACTGTAACGAACATCTTGAGTCAGGTGAGACCCCAAAGATGAATTTGCCTAGAGCTGAGTGGGCCAAACCTGGCCTGCCACCTGTTTTTGTTTTTAAAATATTTATTTATTTATTTGACTGTGCTGGGTCTTAGTTGTGGCGTGCCAGATCTTTAGTTGCGGCATGTGGGATCTAGTTCCCTGACCAGGGATGGAACCCGGGCCCCCTGCATTGGGAGCATGGAGTCTTAGCCACTGGACCACCAGGGAAGTCCTGCCACCTGTTTTTGTAAGTAAATATTTATTGGAACACAGTCACACTCATTCATTTGTATACTGCCTATGCCATTTGCACTCCAATGGCAGAGCTGAGTAGTTGCGACAGATTATATGGTTTGCAAAGCCTCAAGTACCTGGCCATTAATAAAAATGGTTTGCTGACTCTGCTCTAGAGGTTCTCCATTATGGGCCGCACATTAAAATCACCTGGAGTGCTTTTAAAAGGGATCAACTCAGAGATTCTGATTAAATTGATCTGACATGGGATCCTAGTATTAGAACCAAAAACTTCAAAAATTTCCCTAGGTGATTCTAATATGCAGCTACAGTGGAGAATCACTGATATAATCCAGTCTCCTCTCACAGGTAAGTCGGCCCAGATGTCAGGATATGTCTCCTTTTTGTAATGAATAACAACTACTAATATCTACAAATCCCTGTAAAGCACATCCATCTACATGGTCTCATTTTATCCTAGAACAAATACGAGGTCCAAAGAGCAAAAGGCGTTACTGTCCCTGCTTCACACATGACAGAATTCAGGCTCAGGGAAAGGTCATGTCCCCAAAGTCTCCTATTTAGTAAAAAGAAGCTAACACTCACGTGCAGGTCTTTTAAAACAAGTCCACTGACCACTGATATTAATTGTACAAGTTACATATTTATATTTTATTTTGGCCAATGGAGTCCTACTTGCTTTCATGCTCTCAAGACATAGGACCATACCTACCCTTCCCAGAACATTTAGATATCTGCCTTCCTAAAGCAGACGATGCTCTGTGTAGTCCCTAGGATTCCTCAAGGTCACTGTGAGGGTAGAGTGAGGAGGAGAGGATTGTATGCGTGCAGGTATGTGTGTGTACATCCAATCCCCATCCATCCCCACCTCAATTCAACCAGAGCAGGCATATTTTTTACCTGTTCAAGTATTAGGGTTCCACATACAATTCTGTTTGAATCAGGAGTTTCACCTTTGAAGACCACTGATCTGGCTCAGACCTCAGTCCGCGGTTTCGATCCAAGGTGGCACAGACACTCTGCCCCCCAAATTCCTGTCACTTCTTACATCATCAAGTTCTTCCCTGTTGGTCTAAATGAAGTCCAAAATAATAGTTTCTCATAATGCCAATATTGGTATTGTTTTTTGAGAAATCAGACTTATTTTTAGTAGAACAGACATCTGTTAGGGTAACTGAAGTTTCTTGTTACTGCTTCCTGCCCACCTCATGCATCCCATATAATCCATATCGGGAAAGCATCCTCCTCATACACTCCCTCTCACTGGGCCACAGCCGTTCTCCTGCCTGCTCACTATGTCTGCCTCCAGCATAATCCACTGGTTTTCCACCTTGCTTCCACACTTAGGCTTTCCTTTCCTGTGGAAGTGAGGCACCGATGATGGGAAGTGGGGGGCGGGGTGGGAATAAGACATATTCTTGCATTTCTTCATGTTTCCAGAGAGGAAGGAATTTTTATTCCTCTCTCTACAGAGGTGATAAACCCTACAGAGGGCAGAACACATCCAGCTTTTAATTTTGTGAACTTATTTGCACCTTTCCACAAGAGGAGGAGTGACTAACCTAATTGGTCAGAGTCCAGGATATTCAAAGGGCTGAGTTTTTATCAGCATCAGTGCCTGAGTGCACGAGGTGTGCTGTGGTCCTGAACTGTGTCCTCATAAGTCAGGGTCTGTTCTCAAACCTGGCAGGAGGATTATAGTGCGAGCGAGTAGGAAGCCCCCACTGTGTAGATATCTTTTTAGTTCCAAGAATGACAGAGACACTCAGGGTTAAACCCTGGCATGACCTCATATTTCAACACTTATTTGAGGAGGCAATTACCAGTGAATCCTAAAGCCTAACTGCCAGAAGCACCCTATTGCTCAGTAAAAGCATAGTCCCTAAAGCTTAAGACAGACACTGTAGCCTTAAATAAACATGAGACATCTTCACCTTCTTATTTAACAGAATCATGTCTCTCACTTTACTAATTCTCAAAATATATGGTTCCTTTTTACATACATACACAAACACTTTTAAACATAAATACCAAATTCAAGAGAATCAGATGGGTAGATAAATTTAGGAAGCCAAGAGCACAGAAGAAAAGGCCAGTCACCAAATTTTACAAATGATCATCTGAACTCCTTCTCTGGACATTCAACTTGATATATTATCCTAAATATCCCATGTCACATGGTCCACAAGGTCTTCCTTTAGGATTTGGAAGCAATCAATAGCCATACTTATCATTAAGATGGGTCCTGCCATCTCCACTTTGGCCTAGATCAGAGTAAAAAGCAGACAAAAAGCAAGCATTTTAGTACCTAAATTTCTATTAATTATTAGTATATTAGAAACCCAATCCATAGAAAAAGCAACCTGTGATAAGTATATGGGAAAACAAGCATCTCATATTGCCTTAAGGGTATAGTAGGAACATTAACTAGTATAATCCCTATAGAATGCAATTTAAGGTCTCTTAAAAATGTTCGTAGCCTCTGATCCAGCATGTTGACATTTAAGAAATTTTTCCTACAAGTACACCTTTACCCTTGCAAAATTACACATATTAGAGGTTACTTATTGCAGACTTGTTTATAATGGCAAAAGACTGGAAACACAGCAAATATTCATTGAGGAAACTGGTTAAATAAATTAAAGGTATATCCATACTATAAAAAAGAACTATGCTACCATTACCAAAAAAAAAAGAAATCTATAACTAGCTATGGAAGGATGTCCATATATTATTAAGTGCAAAACAGTAAGGTATAGAATATGCTTCCATTTGTGTAAAAAAATTGATGAAATATGTATTTTATTGCTTACATAGGTATTTCACATTATATATATAAGAAGTCATAAGAAACTGATATTTGGTTATCTTTAGGAAAAAACTGAGTAGCTAAAGCACAGCTAAAAGACTTCCCCCCCCCCCACTTTAGAGAAAATTTAAAATACATGCAAAAGTAAAGAGAAAGATATAATGAACCTCCGTGTACCCAGCACCCAGTGTTAACCATGATCGACATGTGGCAAATCCTGCTTTATCTCTTGCCCCTCCTCTATCTTCCCTTATCCTCCACCACTGGACTATTTTAAGGGAAATCCCAGGTATCATTCCATCTGTGAACACTTCTGTACATATTCCTGGAAGACAAGGACTTTTTCTAAAACACATAACTCAATATCACTCACACTTTAAAAAAATTAACAATTTCCTACTATCATCACATATCTAGCTAGTGTTCAAAATTATCTGACTGGCTTATAATTTTTTTAAATAATTGTTTGTTTGAATAAAGATCCAAACAGAATACACAAATTATATTTGGTTGATATGTCTTTTAGATCCTTTAACCAGAAGGGAGACTTTTCCACTACATACTCTTGTAATGTTCTTATACTGAACCTTAAATATATATTACCTATTCAGAAACCTAAATAAATAAATATTAGAGGAAAAGAAAAGTAAAAACCATCTACCTTCAGGTGGGACCCACACACAGTAATCTGGATCATCTTCTGGATAGTTGGAGGAAAGTGTCAGTGGAAGCTGCAAAAACAGATAGGTTATTTTATTCAAAAGAATTTTAACTCTAAGAATTATTGTCCCTATCCCCGTGAGCAAGATAGGTTATTTTATTCAAAAGAATTTTAACTCTAAGAATTATTGTCCCTATCCCCGTGAGCAAGATAGGTTATTTTATTCAAAAGAATTTTAACTCTAAGAATTATTGTCCCTATCCCCGTGAGCAAACAAAAATTAAGAGAGAACAGCTTCCACTAATGATCTTGACATATAAGTAACCAAAAATGGGGGAGCATTCTCTCTCTGAATCTTGATTTTTTTCCACAAAGCCTCAACAAGCTGATTTTCAGCCAGTGAGAGTGATGTTTTTTCTAAAAGAGGCAGTCAAGACAGGTGTGACTCTAAATGATATAACCTCCACAGAGGAAAATTTGACATTTGCCTTTTGATTCCAGTGCAGAAAAGGTAACAAAGCAAGCCTGACTGCTATCCTTTGAAAGGCCTGTTTGAAAGGCTTGTTGGTGGCCATCTGGGAACTTGGATTTCAAGAGGGTTCCCATTACCCTAACTGACAAAGAGTAGCCCACTGGGCCAAAACTGTTCATAAAAACAATGTGGTTTATGCTGAACACCTGCTTTCCTCCTAGGACAATGGAATTTGGGTAGATGCCAGGCAGGGTATACCTATATGATCAGTACCCAATATAAATCCTGGGTACTAAGTCTCTAATGAGCTTTCCTGGTTTCACAAGTTGTCACTCTTTGTGAGGGGAATTAAGCACGTCCTATGTGACTTCACTGGAGAAGGACCCTTGGAAACTTGTACCTGGTTCCCCGGACTTCACTCAATGTTCCTTTTCCCTTTACTATTCTTGTGATGTAATAAATCACAACTGTAAGTTCCACCACATGCTGAGTCCTGTGAGGCTTCTTGTGAATTACCTAGCCTAAGGGTGGTCTTAGGGACCTCCCGACACCAATTCCACTTCTGGGAACTTACAGTATCCATACAAATTATATACACATAAGGTTATTCATTATAGCACTGTTATAATAAAAGACTAGAAGGAACCCAAGTGTCCATCGATAGAGTACACCCAAAAAAAAAAAAATGAAGTCGATAGAGTACACCCACACGAAGCTCTCAGTGCACTGATAGACAATGATTTCCACCACAGGTTAAAAAAAAAAAAAATCACAGTGTAGCATGCAGTATATTACATTCTACCTTTTGTGTAATAAAAGGAAGAAAATAATATATTATTCAAATGTCTTTGTATGGCATATTAGGATATGAAGAAAGATTCAAAAATTAATAAAAGAGGTATCTGAGCAATTATAAAGAAAAGAGTAGAGACAAGAATAGAGAATCCAAAAATTCAAAAATAAAAATAAAAGAGCCCAGATTTCTAGAAGAGGGGGTAGAAGGCAGCTGGGAATTCTGCTAAGATAATCCCTGGATTCACTCTTCCGGACATGGCCCATGGCAAAGGGGTTCATTTTTACTTTCGGAGAAATGAAGATTATGACTAAAGCACTTACTCTGCCTAGACCAGGAGCTTTCTTTTTCTTCAATTCATCTCTGCTTTTCTCATATTCATTCTTTGATGCTAATTTATGAAAAAGAAAAAAAAATAAAAGAGGCAATAGCTATTTCAGAAAAATAAAATGGAAAAGAAAAATTCCTCCCTAAAGAGCATTATAACTATTGAAGAAAACATCACAATCTAATTCTCAAAAATTCCTTCTACTACTGTAAAGACTATATAGAGAGAACTGTCCCTTCCTTAATAACCTTAGTTTCCAAATCCTAAGCCTAAATTTAATCACACCTTTCGAAAAGGTAAAGGAAAATGGGGCTGACTTTACTATTTAACAATTTAATCATTACAGTTAAAAGCAGTAGAAAACCAGAAAAAAACAGTCCTTTTAATAGCCCATCCTTTCAACCAATTTATTTTAATAATGTTGGAATCACCCCCATGATAAGCACATATTCAATTCTGGGAGATGTAAAATTGTAGAGAGCTTTGCATGGCCAGAGGGAAACATGAAGGCATTAGGTGCTTTGGGGGTCGGGGTGGGGGAAACCCAGGAGCCAGAGGAGGAAAAGAAAGGCAAACAGGATGGCACCAAACATGAACCTCTCATATATTCCAACTCTGTCCACAGCCCTGGCAGCAGCATCTACCCAGTGTCTGCACCCCTCGGGTCAGCTGCCACCCCCTCCTCTCTGACACCAGTTGGCTGCCTGTGTGTGGAGCAGCAGTGGAGTCTCTGTCCTACTTGCCTGAGGGTTCCTCACACGATGCAGCTGTCTCACTAATCTCTTGGTA
This sequence comes from Lipotes vexillifer, assembly GCF_000442215.2. NCBI lineage: Eukaryota > Metazoa > Chordata > Mammalia > Artiodactyla > Lipotidae > Lipotes > Lipotes vexillifer. The sequence continues at coordinate 1,624,140 of NW_006798707.1, read as the reverse complement.
ACCTTTATTCTGTTCCACTTGGCCGAGTTGAGACATGTTTTCTATAAAATGCAGAACCAAAGCATATCGTATTACTTAATTACTTGGTGGGGAACCAAGAAAACAAATCAAAAGCAAGAAAAGCTAAGTACCTACATAATCATCCAGTTTTACTATCATTAGCTTCAACTAACCTTAATAAGGTTTTCAATAATAAATGTGTCTCCAGAGGTCTAACAGAGAACCACCAATTTTCCACTTCAAAAACTGGCCAACTCTGAGGTAAAACTTTTTAGCAATACTTACCAAACCCTTAAAAATGTACATATTCCTCGGCCTAGAAATTCTACTTCAAGGAACATATTCGAAGAAAATAATCAGAGATGAGCACCAAGATTTATTTTATACAAGTATGTTTATAATAGCAAAAATTAACAAATAACTTACATGTATAATAATGTGGAGTTAAGTAAATTATGGCATATTCATGTGATGGACCACTTTGCCCCTTATTAAAACCACATTTTAAAAGACTATTTTAAGACATAGAAAAAAATAGGTTATAAAATAGCATGTACAATACAATCCCAATGTTATTTTATAAATAAATAAATTAATAAATAAATGAATGCCTGGAGTAATCCCTAATGAGCTGCAGATTTACTAATTAATGTATCTTATAAACCAAATTTTTTAATCTGCTATTTTTATTTTATTTTATTTTTTAATTAATTAATTAATTTTTTTTGTGCAGCACGCGGGTCTCTCACTGCCGTGGCCTCCCCCGTTGCGCAGCGCAGGCTCCGGACGCGCAGGCTCAGAGGCCATGGCTCACGGGCCCAGCCGCTCCGCGGCACTTGGGATCCTCCCGGACCGGGGCACGAACCCGCACCCCCTGCGGACTCCCAACCACTGCGCCACCAGGGAAGCCCTAAATCTGCTATTTTTAGACACACATATTTACTTCGGTCCCTTAAACAAAAAAAATACAGTACTTACTGCTCGCCTCCCCAGTGACCTGTTTATGTAACACCCTTACAGTGGATGGATCAAAGATTAGACTCTGCAAAAAGGATGTGTAGTACCTTTTTTGAAAAGGCCAAGCATTGTGCCAATAACAAAGGAAAATGCAAAAGATTTACTTCTCACAGATGAGGAAACAATAACTTTTCTGTGTCTAAAACAGCTGAAGGTGACTCAGGAGAAGGTCTACATACCAGGCCTAGTGTTTTCACATGGACTTGCCTGGTTTGTTTTGGAAGTCCCTATGCACACATTCCCACACACGTTTAATGCCAGTGTTTTTTGCTTTTCTTCATGCTCCCTATTTTCTGTGCAGTCTTAATCTTGCTAAGCAGTTTGGCCAACCTGCAGGAAAATAACCCCTGCAGCTGACAAGGGTTAAGAGGATACTAAAAAGATAAACAATAATCTCTGGGCGTGGGAGATTCCCCTTTTCTTCTTTGGACTTTTATGTATGATCCAAAGTTTCTAAAATGAACATATATACCTTTTATAATCAGAAGAAAACATATTTAAAAACTAATCAATTCCCTCTTTTATATTTTTCATCAGCCCTTCGTTGAGGTGGGTGAATACGACACATCAGGTTCTCTGCTAGGTACCACGGGCAAAAAGATGAATAAGGCATGATGCTTCCTGAGAAGTACATCCAGTGGGTACAATTATGTTTAGCCTCTGTTTCGGGGATGGGGGAAAAATGAATAAGGGGAGGCTTACCCCGAGACCACCTTATCAGGCCCCATCATCCGCCCTGTTCCACTGCCCTCCAATCACAGAGTGGCAGCAGCTCAGGACTGTTCCACAGCTGCTGTGGTTTCATATTCCACAGCTTTCAACTTTCCATAATTCTGGAACACACTGGAAATACTTGCCCTTATTTTACAATGAGGATAAATAATGACTGGCAATCAAAGAAAGACCAGGAAAGTATGTTTCCAGAGTCAGGTGTATCACACATCACAAAGTGTCACAAAGCCAAAATGCACAGGCAAGAACTGGCTTTGCTTTTTCAAACCTATCCACAACGAATGCATATGCCCACTGAATAGCACAGGAAGGAGAAAGAATACATTACCATGATTTTTTGTTTCTTTAGAACATGTGAAATCTGTGGGAGGACCCGTTTCCTGCACTGCTCCTTCTGGCTCTATCTCCTGCTGCAGCCTACTGCTCCCCGCCTCCATTTTCTTCTCTTCTTGCTCCTCCTTTTCTTTCTCCTCCTGCTCGTCCTGCTCGTCCTCCTCCTCCTCCTCCTCCTCTACTTCAGGCTCATCCTTCATTCTCATTAGGGTTGGAGGGAGCTCTGGACGCTTGGGGGGTAACTTCTATGAGGGAAAACAACCCATGAACAAGCAGTTCTACAATATGACAGAGACATCTTTTCAAGGGGGTTAAGCTAAATGAGCAGAATGTCTAACTTCTCTAGGCGGATCAACCCTGCCGAAGTTTGTTGGAAGGAGGACTTTCACATGAAATATTATCTATCCATCTATGAATCCTTAACAAGTAAGTTTGTTAATTTCTAGGGTCAAAAGAACATGAAGTATGAAACCCCTGAAACATCTTGTAGGGAACAAAAACATTTATTCCAGGTATGATTTACTGAGTACCAGCTGTAGGAATTCTGTCCTGTTACCCCTCATGATGTTAAATTCATTACAAATCTTTACTCATTAAAAAATCTCCTAGGGAGTAAATCAGACACACATTCCTAAAAAATATATCATTTGTGCAGCTTTTTCATTTTAGATTTAACACAATTTCAAGGAAACAAGATATGTAAATCAGTAAAACAGAACCTGAAGAAAAAGAAATTTCTTGAATAAGGTCAAATATTCTAATCAAGACCTTTCAATAAAAGTAATTATTAGAGGGCTTCCCTGGTGGCGCAGTGGTTGAGAATCTGCCTGCTAATGCAAGGGACATGGGTTCGAGCCCTGGTCTGGGAGGATCCCACATGCCGCAGAGCAACTAGGCCCGTGAGCCACAACTACTGAGCCTGCACGTCTGGAGCCTGTGCTCCGCAGCAAGAGAGGCCGCGATAGTGAGAGGCCTGCGCACCACGATGAAGAGTGGCCCCCACTTGCCACAACTAGAGAAAGCCCTCACATAGAAACGAAGACCCAACACAGCAAAAATAAATGAATAAATTAATAAACTCCTACCCCCAACATCTTAAAAAAAAAATTATTAGAAAAAGTTGATCACAGCTTAAAGAATAGGAAGAAGGTACCAAAGTATATGTTAGGTATATCATTTTTTAAATATAGGATTTAGCTCAGTAATCCTAAGGAGAGCTTTTTAGTAAAGAGTTTTTCTTCTAACTAAAATACCCTCTCCCCACCTCACAGAAAAGCCTCCATCACAGGTAAACCACATGGTTCTCACTCAGGACACATGGTTGGGACTTCAGACCTCTGCCACCAGAGGACAGTTTACCCTAATTCAAGGTGTTATGGACTGAACTGTGTCCCCCCAAAATTCATGTTGAAGTCCTAACCACCAGTACCTCAGAATGTTACTTATTTGGAGATAAGGTCTTTAAAGAGTTGATTAAGTTAAAACAAGGCTGTTAGGGTGGGGCCCTAATCCAATATGACTGGTGTCCTTATAAGAAGAAGGAAAGCCGCCAGAGTTGCAAGTGCACAGAGGGATGACCATGTTAAGAGGTCATCAAGGCAACAAGAGGGCAGCCATCTGCAAGCCAAGGAAATAGCCCTCAGAGGAAACTAACCCTGCTGGCATGTTAATCGTGGACTCCTAGCCTCTAGAACTGTGAGAGAATCGATTTCTTTTGTTTAAGACACCTAGTGTGCGGCATTTTGTTATGGCAGCCCTAGCACATTAATACATAAGGTTATGCTCTTTGGGGTGATGACAACCTTTTAAAAATTGAATCTATAAATAAGGATGTACAAAGAGCAAAAACATACATCAGTGAAGTATTAGAGGAAAGTTGAAAGATCACGACTCAAGAGATATAAGACCTGGATTTGATTGCATCTAGTTACTTAATGATGGTGTGATCTTGAATTTAACCTCTCTGACCCTGCTCCTCAACTGTGGGCGGTAATAATTCCCACACATCATAAGGTGTTGGAAGGATTAAACAAAGTAAGAAAAACCATATGGCAGAACCAGGTGTAGAGATTATGTTACTACCAAGTGTTAGCTGACTCTGAATATTACAACATCTAACCACCAGGAAAAAAAGCAAAAAAACCCAAACAAACCCAGAAACCACAGGAGACCCTTTCTTAAACGCAACATTGATCACAAATTAATAAACTGGTATTCTAATTCACAAATCGGTTACATGCAAATTGCTTCACATGGATCGATTCATCAATTCTTGATAAGCCTAGGCTGAAGAGAAAAATCCAAGAACCACATCCTGGGAAAGATGTGATCATAGCAAGCCCACAGCCCCTTTTTACATGACTGTGGGATGAGTCATCTGAGTTTTGAAAAGAAAAGAGATAAATTAGCTCAGGATAACTCAAGAGCTAAAAGTTTTAACACCTTGACCCACAACTTACCCCTATTGTTCCAGTTTTTAATTTGAATTTGCTTCCTCCTTTCATGGCACCAAAGAGAGGCAGGGTAAGCTTTTTAGCTTTGTTTTCTCCATCTGTAGCCTGACTTTCAGTTCTAGGAAGAAAGAATAATTATCTATTCCAGTGAGGCCAAGGTTTTATCTAAAAATACCACGGTAAACAAACTTCTGGCACCACAAAACTTTCCACAAAGTGAACATTTATGCATACACGAATAAGAAAGAGGTATTCAGGCCAGCAAAGTTTGAATGGACAACACTGCTGATTGTCACAGACACAGAGGTATTAAGGGCAAGATAAGGATACTACCTTAGTCTAGCGATTTACAACATGCTACAAGACTTCACATTAATAAAATGATGCCTACAGTACACAGGTCACTGGCAAAGGAGAATACACAGGCATGCCCCATCCCCACTAAATGGCAGGAGATGGATCCATGGTGTAAAGCCCTATTTGCCATCAACCTCTGAAGAGGACTCAGTGCTTTACTTACTTACCTGGAGGCCACACTTATCGTAACCACAAACAACAGCTCTGAGCACAGAAGTTTAAAAAAAAAAAGTATGTGTAAAGGGTGTGGGAGGCAGGATATCCTGTGTAGCGAGTAACAACAAAGACTTAATGAGAGACCACACAACTGGCGAGCTTGTCAATGTTCTCAGTGGCTGAATATAGTTATAAAAGCTAAGCACATGAGGGTAAAGCTGAGGAAGAGCAAAGAGAAGAGACTGTAGAAATCAGAAAAGAGCAGGGGAAAAAAGAACAAAGCAAAAGCAAAACAAAAAGGATGGCAGTTGAGTTGACAAGACGCTCAGAGAGTAGTCAGAGGTGACAATGACAAGATAGCATGAGGAGAAAGGGGAGAAAGCCCTATGCTATCTTCACATTGACTACAGGACAACCCTGCCTTCTGGAATATAAGGACAGCACTGGCCCTCCTGGCTCACAGGGGTCCATACAAGAAAATGACTACGCTGCTCAACCCTGAAGCCCCATTTCCACTCCTGCCTTCTTTTACCTAAGTCTTACCACCTCGGTGGTGCTCTTGAGCCTAGCCTCATCTGCCTTCTGTACCAGAAACAGACCCACTGCCTTGCTGAGGCCATGAGAGGAAATCCTGCCTGCCTGGCCTTAAAGACGCTCTGTCAAACATCCCTCACATCCCTTCCCCACAAGCATCAGGAAGCATGGAAAGGCAAAGGCAAGAGCAACACAGATATTTTCCAGCTCCATTAAATAGCTTGGCTGGCCTGGAAGACATGCAAAGACTCCCAAAGGAGAAGAAAAAGTAGAAGATGGGATCACAATCAAGAGTTGCTTGTGGGTGGAGCAGGGGTGGACTTAGGTAGGAAGTTTAGAAGTTCAACCCTCAAGTGAGAAGAGGAGGGAGAAGATACACAGAATCTGAAGGCCAGTATCCAAAGTAAGAAAGGGAGGAGGAACAAGGCAGACACACAGACAGCAGGAGGGGAGGCTCTGGAGGAAGCTGATGTATGTCTTCTAGCTCAGAACACCTCTCAGGGCTGACTTAGCAAATTAAAGGTTTACATAGTTGGAATTAAAATTCACTGTTAATTTGTCTAACCCGGGCTATGGCTCCTGAGTTTTTACCTTTTCTCCACAAAAATGATGTCACAAATAGTTGCTAAGTATATCAATGATAGTAAAAATTACAACAATGATAATACATATGCCAGCACTTTATTAAGTGCTATTCGGTTAATCTTTGCAACATCATTATTCTAATTTACAGATGAGGAAAGTGAAGATCAAAGAAGTTACATAACTTGCCTTAAAATTCCCAAAGACTAATTGACAGAGCTGAGAATGAAACCCAGGAAGTATAACTCTAATGCTAATCTACCTCCCCACTGTCAGTAAGGTAACTCAAACATCATTTGCGGCAAACAGACTTCTGTAGACTGATCTGTGCATCACTGTATCAAATATCCAAACTACATATAAATCTTTGAACAAACCTGCTAGTAATTTGGGGATACATCTTCTGTGCAGATGATCAAGAGCTCCAGAAACGGTTGGCCATTACATTTTTGTAAACAGAGGTGCCTCTCAATTGATAGATACTCATCTATGCAATGCCCCCAGCATCAAGTTACAGGTTTTGTACACGGGGGTGAGGGGCTGAAAAGACGCTACTGACAACCTAAAGCAGCACCGTCCAACAGAACTTTCTGGAATGATGGATATGTTCTCTGTCTGTGCTGTCCAATACAGTAGCCACTAGCCACATGTGGCTATTGAGCACTTGAAATGTGGCTAACTGACTGAAGAACTGAACTTTTAATTTTGTTTAATTTTAATATCACATGTGACTATTGGGTGCTGTCCTGAACAGCACGGACCTAAAGAAAACAAGAAACCTTCTATATTTAACTACCTTCATAAGTGAGTGAACGTACCTAGGTAGTACCAGTTTTTGAGATGCCCATCTGGATTGTGTTTATTGAGGGTTGCTTACTTCTACAACCACCTACTCAACATTTTCAAAATTTGCTGACACCACATAGAAGACAATTTTAAAATACTGTCAAGGTGAAAGACTGGATCTCTCTCTCTCTCTCTCTCTCTCTCTCTCTCTCACACACACACACACACACACACACTCACTCACTCACTCACTCACTCACTCACTCATAAATACTAGCCACGTCTGGGAAAAATTATTCTTAAAATCTTGTTTACAAATTACTCAAAAATCTTCTGGATGTCTGCAAATGGATTTGGGTTAATCTCTTCCAATAATTTCCCCAATGTTAACAATAAGATCAACTTCAGGGGATTATGCTTTTACCCCTTTTTAAGGAAGAGATTCCCATTTAAAAAAGTATTTAAATATAGTGAAGAGTTATCAACTGGTTCTTAAGAATGACAGATATACGTATTAAAATGACTATCTGTACTCATATCTTTTCATCTGTGGTTTTAAAATCATAGATAAAAACAGTATTACATTGTAGCATTTGTATTTCTCTTATTATGAGTGAGGCTGAGTTTATATAGTTAAGAGTTATTTGTATTTCTTTTTCAGTGGCCTTTCAGTTGACTTCCTTTGCCCATTTGTCTCTGGTGAATAGGTCTTCATATATTAGGGAAATTAACCTTTTGAGCATGTTGCTCTTTAAAGAAGTTTACTCTGCACTAAAAGTATTAAGTAAAAATTTAGAGCCCTCCAATGAAACAGGAATCAATACAGTTTTCCTTAAAAATCCTGTAGTGGTCTAAATTTCACAAATAAACTGGGTTTTTAGTTACTCCATGAAACCACTGCCTTCTGTGCTTTAAAGAGTTTCTCATAGTCTATTTCTAGTCCATAGTGATTACCTAAAAAACTAAAGATATAATTCAAAATGTTACCTTTGTGAACATGCTTATTTAAAATTCCCAGTATAACTAAGACTTACTTTTTTAGTTCTGGAATCTCTGCTGGCTTTACAATTTTTATCAACCCTTTAAGTCTCTGCTGTTCTTTTCTCAGTTCAAAAGTTCTCAGGTGAAGTTTCTTCCGGGACACACCATCTAATGCATTCCCTGATTTCATTTCTGACATGAACGCATCTAAAGAGTCCTGAGATGGTGACTCTGATAGAGCTGTCCAAGAAAGGGATAACACATGTTTAGAAAGATGACACCAAATATTTTAAAATTCAGCCCAAGTTTCCATAGAAAAGTCACTAACTTAAAGCTGGACAGAGGACATTACTGATATTAGGAATAAGGAAACTGGTTATACCTGGGACATCTTAGAAAGTCACTTTGCCTCAATGGGCTTCATTCCTCCATCTATTAAATAAAGAGGTTGAACCAAATAATTTATAATGTTCCTTCTAGTTCTAAAATGCTATGCTGCTCCTTAGAAAGGCTCTATATCCTGTAAATCTTACTAACCAATGTAGCCTTAGTACCTAGCAAATTGCACTACACACAGTAGGTGCTCAATAAATATTTGTTTAATGAGTCATTACCTTACCTTTGCCAGAGGCTTTCAGTCTCTCAGAAATTTCAGAGAGTTCCTTTTCAGCATCATTTAACTTTGCAACCTGTAACACCCAAATTAACAGGGTTAGCAAATGTTTTTCTTCTTTCGAAATGTGGTAGCTTTCCTTTTCTTCCTCCTCTTATTTTAATTATTGTGACAAGTTTTAAGAGAATTAATTCAGAAGTCCATTTAAATCTGCTCCTCATGGAGTTAACATTTTTCATGTTTATTTAAATTTAATTGAATAAATATCTGAATTAAAGAATTAAACAGAAGGAATGTACAGAACACAGACCTTATTTTACTCAAAAGAAAGAACTCAAGGGACTTCCCTGGTGGTCCAATGGTTAAGAATCGATCTTGCAATGCAGGGGACGCCAGTTCGACCCCTGGTAGGGGAACTAAGATCCCACATGCCTCGGGGCAACTGAGCCTGCAAGCCACAACTAGAGAGCCCACGTGCCACAACTAAGACCCAACACAGCCAATAAATAAATAAATAAATATTTTTTAAAAAAAGAAAGAACTCGAGACATTTGTTTTCATTGATGAATCAAAACAATAGACGTTAGATAATGTTTTAAGCTCTGAATATTACTTACTATAGTGAAAATACAGGTCATCTTATGATACACTGATTTAAATGATACACTGTTTATGATACACTGTTATGATACACTGTTTAAAACTACAGGCATAGCTTATTTTATGGAGCTTTACTTTACTTGCACCTTGAAGATATTGCATTTTTACAAATTGGAGATTTGTGACAACCCTGCATTGACAGAATGATGGTTAACATTTTTTAGCAATAAAGTATATTTAAAATATACACTGTCTTTTTAGAGATAGTGCTATTGCACACTTAATAGACTACAGCATACCTTTTATATGCACTGGGAAACCAAAAAGTTCGTGTGACTCACTTTATTACAATTTTCATTTTATTGCAGTGGTCTGGAATTGAACCTGCAGTATCTCTGAGGTGTGCCTGTATTACCAAACTACACTCCTCAAAATTCCTTTCACGATTCTTGGCTGCCAAAAGCCTAGAGTCAATTTCACCTCAGAATGTCCCAATTTGGAACTTTTTCCTTTCTTTTTTTGGGGGTAAGATCATATCCAAAGAATGCTTGTTAATGGATCACTACCCACCTAGAGACAGATATAGTCTCTAGCAACAAACTTTTTTCCAGCTTGGATAAGACTAGTTGTTACCATCAAATTTACAGATCACAAAAATTATACTTCAGTACTAGATTTCAATGCTACTGCTTTAAAAATTAGAATTATAAAACAAATTTAAATAATACATTATTTTATTTAAAAAATTAAACTACCACAGCTATTTCTATAAATAAAACTTGCCAATGATTCGAAGGTCTCTGGCTTCTCATCAATCTTCCCAGCCTTCTTCATTCGGTTCAGACGCTTCTTTTCAACCAGGCCAGTCCGATCAAGAAACGTGTCATCATCACTATCATAAAAGTCTTCATCTTCCCAGTTCTTGGCTTTCCTTTTCCGAGATACTAGAGGTAGATAAAATAAACGATAATGAATCAGGTTAAAAAAAAGAAAAAGAAAGAAGGCAAGTAGACAAGCAGCTTAAAATATCACCATCAGTTATTAAAAGAGAGGATTCAACAAGCTGCCAAACTACATATAAAAACAAAGGGCTAAACCTTGAAGACATTATTACAAGTGAAACGAGCCAGACACAAAAGGACACATATTGCATGATTCCACTTACATGAGGTACCTAAAATAGTCAAATTCAGAGAGACAGAAAGTAGAACACTGGTTACCAGGGGCTGGGGGGGAGGAAGAATAGGAAGTTACTGTTTAATGGGTACAAGGCTTCAGAATGGGATGATGAAAAAGTTCTGAGATGGACAGTAGTGATGGCTGCACAACATGAACATATTTAATGCCACTGAACTATATACGTAAAAATGCTTAGGAACTTCCCTGGTGGTCCAGTGGTTAAGACTCCATGCTTCCACTGCAGGGGGCATGGGTTCGCTCCCTGGTTAGGGAACTTAGACCCTACATGCTGCGTGGTGCGGCCAAAAAATAAATTTAAAAAAAAAATTTTTTTTTAAATGCTTAGAATGGTAAATTTTATGTTATGTATATTTTACCACAATAAAAAAAAAGTTAAAACAAAGGGCTAATTTATTTAATGAGCAAAAGCTCTCAAAAATCAATTAGCAAAAAAGGAAAAAGATAAATGAGGAAAGGGCCAATAATCCAAAAGAAAATTTTTAAAATAATAAAAACAGTTCACAAAAAATGAAATACAAACGCCCAACAGACATTTGAAAAGATGTTAAACTTTTTTTTAATAATTAAAAAACACAAACGAAAATAATGAGATACCACTTCTTACCTATTAGACTAGAAAAAACATAAAAAGATTAATAATGCCTAATTTGGTAAGGATATGGGGAAATGGACTCTCAAACAGTTGGCTGGAATGCATATTGACACCATCTTTCTGATGGTCAATCTTACAACAGCTGTCAACATTAAAGACGCAATTAATCTAGCAATTCTACTTAAAGGAATTTATCCTATACATATCAATGAAACATTGCAACCATGAAAATCTAGAAAGCCCATCAACAGGGGACTATGGTAGCTATTACTTTTTTGTCTACCCTATGTTATCTTACTCCCCTTGTTCTAGTAAAAGTACCCCCTTTCCTCTAGAAAATTCCTCCCCCATTCCACCTGGATTAGGGGTAGTCATGTGACCAGAGCCAGATCAATAAGAATCTTTCCCTCATAGTTACACTTAGATACAGGGAAAAAGAGGCTCTCTTTCCAATGAGGTTATTAAAGAGAGAAGATATAAATCCAAGGCTGTAAGCATCCCTCTTTTCTGCATGGGGTAAGAATCTGTCTGCAAAATAAAACCATGCATTCATGAGACAGACTCACTCACAGATACACATGTATAAGTTGTATGTGTCCTGGTGATATTGAGTTCCGGTTTTATAGCACTAAGTTCTGCTTCCAGAACTTGAGGTCCTGGTTCATGCAGTTCTTCCTTCAGTCCTGTGAGGTACTCTTCCCAGCTTCTGCAGCCAATAATCTTTCCCCCTAAGCTAGTTTGAATTAGGTTTCTATTATTTGCAACGACAACAGTCCTTATTAATATAAACCTGATAATTTCAGGTTAAGATGGTACACTGAACACACATATCTAATTTTGTTCTCTCCCCATACTCCACTAAAACTGCAGCAAAGAGATCTTTTTTTAAAGACACTAATCTACAAAGACAGGGAGAATAGTAGTGGGGACAGTAACACCAAATTTTTGGAAATGAAAAAGCAGACAGATAAGTGGAAACTAACTTAGCAGAAATAAAAAATAAAAAATGGGTCCTAAACCAACAATGGGGAAAGCTGAGAACCAAACTGATTATACTACAGAATCCTCAAAAGGATCTGGAACTAGGCTGGATAGTAGTGCTAAAATAAAGATGACTGAGTAAAAGCTGATTGAGAAACAGATCCTTCTCCTTGGCTACTCACCTCCTTCCCACCCCCAGGAAAAACACAAGAGTTTAAGACAGAAAGTCTTTGAACTGTGGGTTGACTAGTACAATTGAGGGCATGGGTACTACATTCAAAAAACAGTGTTCTCCTGAAAACAGATGAATGTTGAGAACATGCTCAGCCATCTCCACCATGTAGTGCTAGGAATGCTGGCAGCCAGTCCTCTCCCTTCATGCAGGAGACTGGAAGAGTACTCTCTAGGGAATCTTGCCAGCAGAAGAAGGAAGATCTAAGGATACTTACATGGAGAGTTCCCCAGCAAAAGGCCCACCCACATCATTAACAAGCCCCACCTATATATTCCAAGCTGCCAACCACATTTTTTGTCCCTATATAAGCATCTACAACCAAGAAATACATGACATCTGAGAAAAACCTCTACCATGCACGATAGATACCAAATAAACAAAAAGAAAAAACAACCTGGAGAAAACTGATTAGCAGAGAGATGAGACATTAATAATCCATGAACAACAACAGGATATTATGTTTTAAAAATGAACATTCAAAGAACAAAAATGAGCTTTGGAAATTAAAATCTTGATAGCAAAATGAAGACAGAAAGATAAAGTTGCAGAAATATCCCAGAAAGAACAAAAAATACAAATAGAAAAGAGAAGGGAAAAAAAGATAAGAAACTTAGATGATCAGTCCAAGAGGTTCAATATCTAAAATAACAGAATTCCAGACAACAGAGAAAACAGATGGATGAAATGATGGAATGGCACAATTCCAGAAATGTTCCTAAACTGATTTCCAGATCAAATGGACCCAACAAGTACCCGAGGGAAATAGATGAGAATATACCCACAGAAAGGTACATCATAGTTAAGTTTCAGAGCCTTGAGAACAAAGGGAAACTTACTAACTTCTAGTGAGAGGGGGGAAAAAAAGATGACATACTAGAGATCAGGAATCTGAATAGTTTAGGACTTTGATAGCAACACTGGATGTCAGGTAAGAGCAATGCCCTCAAAGTTGTGAAGGAAAATTACTTCCAATTTAGAATTCTATTCCCAGCCAAATTATTAACCAAAAGTAAAGCTAGAACAATTATATTTGCAGAGTGGAGGGTTTAATAAAGTTGACTTGCTATATATCCTTTCTTAGGAATCCACTAGAGGATGTCCACCAAAACAACAGTAGACCAAGAAAAATGGAAGATGTGAACTCCATTGAAGATTATATCTGTGCCCCCTATTGTTGTACCAGCTTTCTATCCTGCCAAAACTACAGAAAGATGTGCTCCACTAAAACAAGGGAATAAACCAAGAAATATGAGAATCTGAGAATCACAAAACAGAAAATCCATCCCTGGAGAATGAGAAAGGAAGTCTCAAGGAAGACAGCAAATGAAGTCCCAAATGACTGTTCTGCAGCAGGCCTAGAGAGTGGTCATCCTTAAAAGAATGAGAAGAGTCCTCTTCAGGAGAAATGTCTCCAAAACAGTCAGAACTGATAAATTACTTAATGTGATTGACCATATGGAAAAACATACTGAAAGGCTACTGAAAGGTGTGGGAAGAATGAGTACGAGGTACCAAAAAAATCAAACACATGAAACACATACACAATTATTAACTTTAGAAAAACAACAAAAAAATAAAACTGCTCAGTTGTGACTAATATTTGCATAAACGTAACCATGTAAATATCAAATACTAATTTAAGTCAATAGATAATGTTTAAATGAATCAAAATATAATAGCATATTCATGTTTTTTAGAAATATGAATTTTTTTTAACACTTATTCTTTTTTATTGAAGTATAGTTGATTTATAATACTGCATTAGTTTCAGGTGTACAGCACAGTGATTCCATTTTTGCTTTGTCTTGTTTTTTTTGCAGGTTATATTCCATTACACGTTATTATAAGATACTGGATTAGAAATATGGATATTTTTAAAGGCCAGAAGAAATAATTGAAAGAGTTAAAAGCCTTCTAGGGATGAAGACTGGGGAGGGGCAGGACAAAGAACAGGTATATATAGTTATAAGCCTTTGGTAGTTTTAAATTATATGTAAGTTACTTTGCAATAAAATTAATTTTAGAATAAATAAAAAATAATTATATACCCAGACAGATTTTTAAAAAATAAGGTAAATTTAATGCAATGACATGGGTAATGTCCATGATACATTCTTATGTTAAAATGTCACAAAAGAATACTATAAGTAACATAAATGCATTTGTGTATGCGTGGTTTTTTTTTGTTGTTAGAGGATCTACTTCTGAACACACATCTATAGAAAATGTCTTGGAGAATACAAATAAACAAGGGTTACTTTTGGGTATGGAGATAGGGAATTTTTTCTTTTCACTTCACAGAATTCTGTACGATTTACATTTTCCCCCTAAAAAGAGGTTTTGTAACTTTTTTTAATTTCCCTTCCTTTTTTCCTTTTTTTTTTTTTTTTTTTTTTTTAAAGAAAAGTGTTCCCCTGTACTCACCTGCCTCCTGACGCAGCAATCCCAAAGTATCAAGGATTCGACAAGCTTCCAGTGAGCACTGGATCATTGCCTCTTTTTTCTTTCCTGAGTGAATAGCCTCAGCCACTAGCTGTTTTCCAGTTGAATCATCCACAGGTAATCTGCATTGGTTTGGGGGGAATTACAGCACAGCACTAAGCTCCAATTCTCATGAAAAATATTAATATCTTATGATAATAGTTATATTTGTTGAGATGGCTTTTTTTTTTTTTTTTTTTTGCGGTATGCGGGCATCTCACTGTTGTGGCCTCTCCCGTTGCGGAGCACAGGCTCCGGACATGCAGGCTCCGCCGCCATGGCTCACAGGCCCAGCCGCTCCGCGGCATGTGGGATCTTCCCGGACCAGGGCACGAACCCGTGTCCCCTCAATCGGCAGGCGGACTCTCAACCACTGCGCCACCAGGGAAGCCCTGAGATGGCTTTTTAATCTCTCAGTTCATTTTGTTCTATCTTGCCATGGTTGGACTTCAAATCTTTTCCTTCCACCTTTTACTCATCCCACCCTAACCCCAATGTGTTACTAAACTATCAAGGTCCAAATTCAGGAATAGACCAAAATTAAGATTAAATTTGCTCTTTGGGTTGTTGTCTGTAACCATAAATTAAACCTGAAATTGACCACTTTCCATAAATGGATGTTAATGAGAAAAGAACATACCTCACCCTGCAAAGCCAAGTGCTATGACCCTGTTCATCAAATTCATATTCTAATTCTTCTCCTGTGGAAGAAAGAAAGACAAAACAATTTTAATAGCATCTGAAAGTTACTAGTTGATACAAAGGGAAAAGACAGCAAAGGTTAAGTAAGAATATAAAGTTTTCATACCACATTGAGTATGAAATTTCAAAGCATTTCACTTCCTATTCCTAGGAATTATTATCTGATAATAAAATTAGAATGAGCTTGAGGCAGAGAAAAGCCCAAACTCAAATCAAAACAACTCTCCATACACAGGTTTGTCCCCTATATAGGAGCTTTCACACTTATAAGTTGTAGACTTAGTGTTAATTTATCATGGTTGCCTAGTTTTTAGAAGCATAAATACTAAGTGCAGAATGCAAGCAGCTCATATATATATTTACACTCATACACACGTGCACACATACACATAGATGTTCTCTCAAAGCATTTCCACTGAAACTATTCTTTGTGGAAACATTCTTTAAATCATACAAAGTGAAAATCCATGTTAAGAATTACAAAAGATCACGTGAATTAGAAACAAAACAATGACAAGAAGTTGGGTCAATCTCCCCACCACCCCAGTCCTGGATCTTTTGACAAGAAGGGGATGAAGTCAGGCCAAAGTATTTCCTTTGTTCCAAGATGTGAAAAAATAACAAAATTCTTACTATTTTCAAAATAAACCTGAAGCAACTGACCACACAGGCAAGAACTGAACAAGGAGGAGAGCAGATAAATTACCGCATTTCTAAATACCTAAAGATCTGGAAAACCACCCTGTTGTGGATACATTACACTGGCAGTGTCAGAATCTGTTTACATACCTTCTCGGTCAAAAAAACCTTGGAGAGCCTTTTTTGGATCCTTTATATAAAAGGCCTCTCTTTCCTGCTG
>NW_006798707.1:1572222-1607223 GCF_000442215.2 Lipotes vexillifer | reverse complement strand
CTTTATAAAAAAGGCCTCTCTTTCCTGCTGAAACTCTAAGACAATGGGGTTCTCTTCAGCCTCATCCTCTACAGCATCTTCTCCTACCGGATACGGGAAAGAAAGAAAAGACAATCAGACAGAAGAGACTATCTGAATGACACCCATTATCCCTTCAGGCTGAATAAAGATACAGTTATCAGTGATGAAAAGAAAGGTGGGGGTGGGGGGGAGGAGGACAACCACAAGACCATCAGTATGAACATCTTCAGGTTTTCTAAATTGTGTGACAAGTTAAAACTTGTTTTCATGGCACCTTATTTTTGTTCTCCATCACTATATGTATTGATATTTTAAAAGCAAAATTACCTACCACATCCTCTATGTAAAAAAAAAAAAAAAATGACGTTCCTCAGCCCAGCATTCTCACTCACTCACACCCAGGTCTAATACTTTGTCTTCAGTATAATTTCCCAATACTTATCATATCCACCAACAGACTGGTCTACTTAGTACTCCATTACAATCATCAATCCCTGCCCCAAATACCACCCCAATGCTCAGCTTCTTAAGGGCTTCTTTTCCTTTCCTTCAAGTCCCAGCTCAAAACCCTTCTGTTTATAAACTTATAAACTGTCCCAAAGATCTGTTAGTGCTGGCCAACAGAAATATAATGAAAGCCATATATGCAATTTACATTTTCTAGTAGCCACACCAAAAAAGAGAAACAGGTGAAATTATTATCAAGGAATCTACATAAAAATATTATGAATATTTTACATTCTTTTTTCACACTAAGTCTTTGAAACCCAGTGTGTGTTTTACATTTACAGCACATGTCAATTTGGACTAGCCACACTGTAAGTTCCCAATGTGGCTGATGACTACCATATTGGATAGCGCAGGTCTAGGTCCTCAGTGACTACTCCCTTCTCTAAACCCTTACCCTAGCATACTAATGGTTTCTAGCTTTTGTTTGGCACTTACCACAAGTAATTTCATAAGATTTATCTGTCTTCCCAACAACACAGTAAGGCCATCTTCTAGCTTTTCAAAATCCTAGCTCCTGAATACCCATCCTCTAAAATGTCTGGTGTTATGGAAAATTCAATTTATTCCTCTGATTAGATATTTTCACATTTCAGGGTATTTACACAACGTATGAAAAATTCAAAAGGACTCCTACACTGAATAACATTCTGTTTTATTTGATTGAATGTAGTTTCACCCCCTTTAGCAATAATCAGTACTTAATTAAATAAATTTTAATGGTTAAAAATAATAAACTATATGCTGAGGAACTTTTGAACAAAGGAGTGCTCTGTAAAACACATTAAAAGAAATCAATAGTGCCCACAATTCAATTTTTTGGCATCAGAAAAGTTAATAAATCTGAGTTTGGGTAACCTAATGTGCAAACTGTATTTGTCCCATCTATCTCAAAGAGTCATGAAGGCTGTATGATAAAAAGAAAAACAAAAAACCCCAAACAAAAAAACACCAAAAAGCATTTAAGTGTACTAGGAGAAATGAATTTAAAATATTAACCTCTGGCAGCAATTGTGAGTCCTTACCCATTCCCCAGGTGCAGCCCACTTCATCATCTTGACTACCAGTACTTCTCTTTCTTTCGGCTGCATCCGTTTCCTCTTCTTCTGAGTCTTCTCCCAGCATCTTCTTTTCCAACATCATTTGTTGCTGCTCGCGCAATTCCTTCAATTGCGTTACTGTCAACTCAGATTCTGCCTCTCGGTCTTCCTCTGGTCCCTGATGGATCGAGCAAAAGAATTCTTTTTCAGTTGATTGTTAAAGTCACTTTCAGAAATATGGCAACGTGTACAGAGGTCTGGAGATGAGGGGCCAGATTTCTCCACTTTTGTAATCGCTGACTGAGACAATCTCCTTCCTTAGTGAAAACTTAACGAGCTCAGGAACGCAGCTGGGTGCACTCCAGAGACTGCAATTCTAGGTTTTTCTACGTACCTGAAAAAGAAAGAGCCGGGTGCTGCCTCCAAAGCGAAGAACATGGCCGACGTGGACCCGACAATAGGTGCGGGGGGGGATGCGGGTTTTGTTAAGAAAAGTGCCATGGGTGCTTCCCAAATCGTAGAGGTAGAAGCCAGGCCCGTGGCCGTCGCATTCTGCCTCGGGACCGGTGACCCTGTGCTGCAGTACAGCGTGGTAGCGAGACACCGAAGGATGCTCCAGGCACACGTCGCAGCTAGCGAGCCTCCCGAAAAGACAGCAACTCATCCCTTTCAAACTCCGGGTGCCAAGGATGGTTCCGCCCTTCAGTGTTTCTAGGCTGTAGGGGGCCGTGGCGGGGCCGCCCCACGGAGGCTCTCGGTAAGGAGGAGCCCGGGCCGGGCCGCCAGGGGAAGGAGCCGCTGTGGGGGGCCGTGGCTGCTCCTCCGCTGGACCCCTAGTCTCCCCGCTGTCCAGCAGGGCTGGCGGGTCTTCAGGCTCCGCGGAATCGGAGTCCGGCAGCGCCGTGGGCCTTTCCTTCTTTACCTCCTCAGGGCTTGAAGGATTGGTGGCCGGGGCTTTGCCCCGCACCGCCGGGGGCAAGGGCAAGCCTGGCTTCTTGAAGTCGCCATTGAGTTCCTGCGAAGCCAGCGGCTCGGACTGAGACGGACCAGCAGCCATCATCAAGCGCGTGCAGGCTCGAAATCTGTTCCAGGGAAACCTCACCCCCTCGGTCTCTACATTCCTATCCACGCCTCCCTCTCCCCAGCCCCCAGCGGCTTCTCTGGCAGCGACGGTGGAGTTGCTCCTTCACGACCTAGAGCGCTGTGAAGAAGTGAGTATCCTGGGAAGTTATAAGAAGAGGGAAGCAAAAAGGCGGCCGAGGTACTGTCGGAATGGGGACCTTTTTAGAGGTTGCAACTGGGTTATAACGACTTCCTGTGGCAGCCCCTGATTGAGAAGAAGCGCTTCCGGCAGACTTGAATCACTAATCAACACACCAGCTTTCCGGGCCTGACGCGACCCTCGTCTCAGGCCCCTCGGAGTCGTACAGCCGCCCAGCCCCGCACCTGCGACGTGGCAGTCCATAGTGGAGCCTCCTTGCCTCGGTAGGTCCAGATGTCCCTGTGTCCGGGCTGCCCCAGCATTAGGCGACCCCGGGACCCTGTGATTGGCGCCTGTGCCTGCTGACGGTGACGGAGGAGCCCCCCTAGGGACTTGGGCATTGCTTGTGCTTGGTGTCTGTCCTTCGTGCTCCTTTCGGTGAAGCTAGGGGAGAGGGCGATTTTTGTTGTCACTTGGTTCATTCATTTATCCGTTCGTTCCTTTATTCTTTCCGAAACCAATTAATGAGGCAGCATAGTGTAGTTGTTAAGAGTGCAGGCCCTGGAGCCTGGCCGTGTTGATTTCCCCTCTCAGCCATTTTTGACATTAGGCAAGACAGTAGGCCTCAGCTTCCACATCTGAAAAGTGGAGTAATAATAGTATCTACTTCATAGAGAGGTTGGGAGAATTGAATTAACAGTAAAGGCAAAGCCCGGCATGTAGTAGGCACTCACTGTACTAAGATCACAGTTGTGAGAGCTAGATGGAAGAATAAAATTGAGATAAGTACTAGTTTAAATATAGGGATAAATGCTGTGATGGAGACATGCAAAATGCTGTGAGAATATGATGAAGGGAGTTGTACTGGGGAGGTGATAGAGGGTGGTGACTTAAGCCATACTTAAGAATGAATACAAGTCTGCCAGGGATGTGGTGGGTGTCAGGGCATTTCTGGCAGAGATCACATCTTTAAGCTGTGAAAATGCATGGCATTCTCAGCCTGAGTAGTCTGATACTGGTAGATCTAAAGTGGTCATTTTCTCCAGGAAGTTCCTCCTTTGTGTTTTCTCACTGCACCAGGTCTGTGTCTCTAGAACAGCTCTTACCACAAACTTTAATATTGAAATGTCCTTTTTATGTTTTTCTCCCTCACTTCAGGGCAAGGATCTTGCATTAGTCTTTATCTCTTCACATGATACCTGGCATTCAGTAAATGTTTGTTGAATTTGAAGAGACATATGGGCAATGAATCTGGAAGGGTGAGTTGAAGCCAGACTGTAAACGTTGTTGAATGGTAAACCAAAAAAATTTTGACTAACTTTTTTCCAATAGGCAATGAGTTTAAAATATTAAGTCTAGCATTACTGTAGAGAGTAGATTAGATATAAGGAGAGACTGAAGGAAGGGATATTCGTTAGGAGACAGCAGATATCTCAGATTCTTCCCTGTATACGTCCGAAGTTGAATGCATAAGACCGTTTAGGTTAGTGGTTCATATATTGTTCCACCAGGACCAGTTAAAGGTTCCCATGCCTGGCATTCACAAATTAAGAACCACCTCGGGAATTCCCTGGTGGTCCAATGGTTAGGACTCAGCACTTTCACTGCCCAGGCCTGGGTTCTATCCCTGGTTGGGGGAACTAAGATCCTACAAGCTGCATGGCACAGCCAAAAAAAAAAAAAAAAAAGAACCACCTTTTCCTATCTTTAACTCTATTCCCTTTTCTCCTACTGATCCAGGACAGATGTGTCAAGATACTCTGAGAAGTATTCCAGGTCTCATTTAAGTATCTTGCCTCGCAGATCGTTCAGGACTGGGTATGATGGCAGTTCTGGTAATGAGTTAGTAGGGTGAGATGGAAAATATGGACACTATGGCCCCAGATACTCTTGCAGCTATTAATCTACTGATGACCCAAACTCTACCTTGTGGTTCAGTGCAGTAGGAATTGTCCTAGTGTGTGATTGTGATGACTGGCATCTAACAGTTATATTTCTCTTAATTTCTTCAGGGAGAACATCCTTGGTCCTACAGTGTTGCTGACACTGACATTTTTCTAAGTGGTCTTGAACTGCCTACTTTTTATGTAAATAACTGGCTAGACTTCATATTTTTCACTACAGAAGCCCGTAACCTGCAGTTGCTAGAGATTTTAAAACACTACTTTTAGAATATCATCTACATTTAACTTGAAAGCTCTTCCTTTCTTATTCCAAAATGTTGAGATACTGGGGAGAGATACCAATCTCATCAAGCCAGACAAACAGAAGTTCCTTTGACTTGCTCCCTCGGGAGTTCCGACTGGTAGAAGTCCATGACCCACCCCTGCACCAACCCTCAGCCAACAAGCCCAAGCCCCCCACTATGTTGGATATCCCCTCAGAGCCATGCAGCCTCACCATCCATACCATTCAGCTGATCCAGCACAACCGACGTCTGCGTAACCTCATTGCCACAGCTCAGGCCCAGAATCAGCAACAGACAGAAGGTGTAAAGACTGAAGAGAGTGAGCCTCTTCCGTCCTGCCCTGGGTCACCTCCTCTTCCTGATGACCTCCTTCCTTTAGATTGTAAGAATCCCAGCGCCCCATTCCACATCCGGCACAGTGACCCAGAGAGTGACTTTTATCGGTAAGGCAAGGCTTTGCTATATCTTACTTTTCTCAAAAAATCTTCCCAACAACCGTGTTAAGCAGGTAATCACATTTCCAGGAGGAAACTGAGGATGAGAGTAATTGCCTTGGCCAAAGTTGCTCAGGTAATTAGTGGGAAGTCTAGGACTTGAACCCTGATCTTCCGAATCCAGAGTCTGTTATTTTTTTATTTTCTGATGCAACAAATATTTATGGAGTGCCTAATATGTGCCAAGCACTTTACTAGGAGCAAGTACTACACTAGTTTGTAAAATAGGCCATGGTCGCATAGTCCTCAGAGTCTAGTTCTTCTGTTTCATTAAAAGGTATAATATGGGTTTAGCTCAGTGCCCTTAAAATGAGATTCATGGACTTATTCTCATACTATTAGGAATCTCCAAGTTCTATACAAGAATTTTTAATTGTGTATTTTCATTTTGATAACATAGTTTAAGAAATAATAATAGAAAAATGTTCTTGATCCTTGCTACTCAAAATCTGGTCCAAGATCAGCAACATCAACATCACCTGGGAGCTTGTTAGAAATGCAGAGTCTCAGCCCCACCCAGACCTGCTGAATCAGAATTTTCATTTTAACAAGACCTCCAGAATGTTCATAAGTATATTTCAATTTGAGAAGCCCTGCTCCACGTCCTCTGAATGACTGCCTTATAACCTAGGGCTACTACTAGGTTTCAGTGTGAAAGTTTGCATTTGGTGCCAAATAATTACTTTTTCCTTTTCCTTTTGAACTTTGTCAGACCTATAGAAAAGTTTAAATAATAGTACGACAGACACCCAAATACCCTTCACCTGGATTCACCAATTGTTAACATTTTGCCACATTTACTTTCTCTCTCATGTATGTGTAAGTGTATACACACATTTACACACAAATATACAAACATATATATATACATATACACATAAGACTTTTTTTGCCAAATATTTTAAAGTTGCAGACATTGCAATATATCACCCCTAAATTCTTCAGCATTCTTTCACCCCTAAATTCTTCACCTTATCCTAAGAATAAGGAAATTTCCTACACAATCCCAATAACCATTATCACATCAAAGTAAATGAACACTAATTAAATACTATCATTTAATATGCCTGTATTCAGATTTCTCCAGTTGTCTCCAAAATATCTTTTGTAGGTATGTTTGTCCCCAATCCTGGACCTAACAAAGATTCACGCATTGCATTTGGTTGTTATACCTCTTTAGTGTCTTTTTTTTTGTTTTTTTGAGGTATAGTTGATTTACAATACTATATTAGTTTCAGGTGTACAACATCATGATTCAATATTTTTATAGATTATACTCCTTTTAAAGTTATTATAAAATATTGGCTATATTCTCTGTGCTGTACAATATATCCTTGTAGTTTATTTATCTGATACATAGTAGTTTGTACCTCTTCATCCCCTTCTCCTATCTTGCCCTGCCCCTCTTCCCTCTCCCCCTGGTAACCACTAGTTTGTTCTCTATATCTGTGAGTCTATTTCTTTTTTGTTATATTTACTAGTTTGTTTTAGATTCCACATAAAAATGGTATCATACAGTATTTGTCTTTCTCTGCCTCTTTAGTGTCTTTTAAGCCAGGATAGCTTCCCCCTTTTATAATACATGATATTAATCTTTTTTAAGAGTTTAGGTCACTTGTAGGCTGTCCCAAATCAGACTGGATTTGCTGATTATTTCCTCAAGATTAGATTCAAATGAAATGTTTGGCAAAAATACTACATAAGTAATATTGTATATCACTTAGTGCATCTGCCTATTGATAATAGTTGCTACTATTTTAATTGTCCCAAACTAATGAGAAAAGAACAGAAATAGACTTATTAAGTAAGGCTTGCAGTTGGGCTAGATGAAGGCCAGAAAATGTCATGGTGTATTGTCTAATCAAAGGCTCTGAAGACATTGGAATAGTGAAAAAGGGAGGGAGAACTGTGTCTTTACATGCTTGTCCCGTGTTAGTATAGATGTGCCTAACTCAACTCACTCTGTGGGAATCAGTACCAAGTTTGCATTTTGAGAGCAATTTACCTTTAACAAAATAATATTGTCCTTCATATTAAATTGATGCTATTATTTAGAATTTGTACTTTCGTGTCAATTTTCTAATTTTAATTGTTAGGAAGATTCTGTGAACATCAGAAGTTTAAACGTAGTTTGTTTTATACATATTTAAGAAACGGTGTACAAAAATAATTTGCATCAGCTATGGGGGTACGGGAAGAATTATTTTCCTTTGAAATGGGTCCACATATTAAGCAAAGCAATACTGATTTAGCTCTGTTTATTAGGCACTTCTGAAGCCTTTAGCTTTTGGTCCAGAGAGACTGGCCATGGGAAACGATGATGCAAACAGTGAATGAAAAGTTATGAGGCAGTTGGTTTTCTTACGTTCCAATTATTATGTGAATTATAGTAGTTGCTACTGAGCAGATAACAGCAGCATGGGTGTGCAGCTCCTCAGGCACTCTGTACAGCAAGCACAGGGTAACGCATGCCAAGTATGGACCAGGGAAAAGTAATTTTCTGTACCCTATCTTTTTTTTATCTATTTACTTTGTCAGAGGGAGGCAGAAGATAGGAAATTTCGGGAGAGCAGGTAAATTATTAGGAGCTCATTAAAAGTTATTTTTAGGAGACCAGACAGTTTTTTGAGGTTTTTTGTTTTGTTTTGGAAAGATTAGGATCTTTGTCATCGTGATTAGGTGCAAAACAGTGTATTATTAAGAACATGGGCTCTAAAGGCAGAAGCTCTATCACTTAATAATACCAAAATTCTTTTGGCAAGTCAGCCCCTCTGAACTTCATTTTCTTCACCTGCCGGATAGGAATATGAAGAAATATGGACCCCTACCCACTTCACAGCATAAAACAGGATAAAAATGCTTTGTAAGCTATATATGTTTTAAATTGCTTTTATAAAATTGAGTTCCTCTCCCAGCTTTACAAATGGTCTGTTGTAGTTAAATAAGAATCTCCTAATTGGGACTGTGAATTTCTAGAAGTCCATGTATTGCCCAGCATGTGAGGAACCTATGTTCTGATGAAACAGAGCACCACTGAGCAGTATCTGAGCTATACTCTTAAAATTAATCAGATCCTAAAAGTGATCAAAATCCAGCAGTTGATATAAGGAGAAGGAAACTTCCTTTTCACTAGATACCCTTTTATACTGTTTACTACAGGCATCTATTGCCTGTTCAAACTTTATGTAATTGGAGCAGCTCAGGGATATGACTGTGGGTTGTTGAGACATGCCCTGACAGCAACAAGATGACACTGGGCTATGTAACCTGCCTAGAATTCCCCTGGAAAGCTGAGCCGGTGGTTTGATTGGAATTGTAAACTTCCTAGGGAGACAGGACAGGTCACCCCTTTGCAAGAGCACTAATAACACTAGCATGTCTCCGCTTTCAGTGGGAAAGGGGAGCCTGTGACTGAACTCAGCTGGCACTCCTGCCGGCAGCTCCTCTACCAGGCAGTGGCCACAATCCTAGCCCACGCAGGCTTTGAGTGTGCTAACGAAAGTGTCCTGGAGACCCTAACTGATGTGGCACACGAGTATTGTCTTAAGTTCACCAAGTTGCTGCGCTTTGCTGTGGATCAGGAGGCCCGGCTGGGGCAGACTCCCTTCCCCGACGTGATGGAGCAGGTTTTCCATGAAGTGGGCATTGGCAGCGTGCTCTCCCTCCAGAAGTTCTGGCAGCACCGCATCAAGGACTATCACAGTTACATGCTGCAGGTGAGAGGACCCTGAGGAGAAGTGGGTAAAGATGTGTAATCTAGGGGTGTCCAGCAGGATCACTAACACTTGCTCTAGGGTGCAGAGCACAGGGTCTTGGAACAGAGTGGACTTACCCTGCTTTCCTCTTCGGCCCTGGCTGTGTTCCACTGGCCTCATCACTGACCTGGCCAGACTCAGGGGTCTCCTTTAGTCAGTGAAATTATAGCATGTGGTTAGCATGCTTTTATTCAACGAATATTTATTGAGTGCCTATTGTGAGTCAGGCACTATGAGATTCAGCAGTTAACAGGTTCCTTGAGCTTGCACTCTTGTTGAGAGGGAAACAAAAACAAGTAAACAAATAATGATCAAAATAATTTCAGATGACGTTAAGTGCTATGAGAAAGAAAACAGAGTGAGGTGATGCTGCCCAAGGGTGGAGTGTGGTGGGGGAGATGCCATTTTTGATTAGAAACAGAAATATCTGAGCTCTTCAACCCTTGTGGCCTGAGGCATTTTGTTCACTGTTTCGGTTTCCCCAAATCTAAAATATGGTAAGGAATTCTTAACACCCAGTCGTCTTTGCTAAGCGATCCAGATTTCCTACAGTGTTCATCATCCACCTGTGGTACCTATGTCAAATCTTAATTTTTATAGCTAAAAATGTGATCTTTTGTCCCAGTTCTGATATAATACAGTCTAAATATTTTTCACCTTTATGTACCTTTTAATTAATGACATACACATTCTCTGCTAAACAGATATTCTTTACATGTCTCTGTCATTTACGAATTTCAAACTCACATTCCTTCCTTTGGCAGCGATGTTTTATGCATATTCATATTCTGTTGGCTTTTCCATGGATGCCACAAGCTGACTATCCAACTTGCTTTTAACTTGGAAAATTGACTCTTGCTTGCCAACAGATTAGTAAGCAGCTCTCTGAAGAGTATGAAAGGATTGTCAATCCTGAGAAGGCCACAGAGGACACTAAACCTGTAAAGATCAAGGAGGAACCTGTGAGCGACATCACCTTCCCTGTCAGTGAGGAACTGGAGGCTGACCTTGCTTCTGGAGACCAGTCACTGCCCATGGGAGTCCTTGGGGCTCAGAGTGAACGCTTCCCATCTAACCTGGAGGTCGAGGCTTCACCACAGGCTTCAAGTAAGAGAAAACAATTTACCTATTTTGATTCTGGGAGATCTGCCAGTCTCAGTACTTCTTGCATTTTGGATTCAAACTCTGGAGATGGAAGAACAAAAGTGGGGATGGGCAGGAGAATGGAAAGTCTGAAAACAAATATAGCTTCACTAATCTACAGATACCAACATTCTTTGTAATTAAGGAAGAAAGGACTAGCAGAGCTTTACAGACATTCTTTAAAATTATTTCTAGTTAGGATGTAGATGCAATAAGTGATTACCAGAGTTAATTCAGCTGACCCAGCTGGGTGGGCAGATGGCCTCCTGTTCTCTGTATTCTGGTCTTTCCTGCTGCTTGTACTGAATTGATTAAGGCAACTTCCAGATAGATGGAGTAACGTTAATTGCTCAGGGATGTTTGAATAGTTGGGGTTCCTTGCTAAAGTACCCCCCAACAAGTTGGAACTGAAAGGAATTGAAATAGGGCAACCCAGTTACAGGCAGCTGGCCTCTTCTTCCAGATAGACCCTGTGATTACCTTCAGAACCAGATGACTTGACCCCTAAGTCAGTTAGATTGCAAATTAGTCTAGACGCTCAGTTCTTTACAAATATAAATTGTCATGTCATCAATGCACAAATGATGCAAATAGCCAGTCCTTCATTGTAGCCTAAACAGAATTAGGCCGCATTTTTTAAAGTATTGGGCAGAGAGCCTTTCACCATGGAAGACGTAATAACCACAGAACAGTGCTGCTAGAAGATACAGAGGCAGGAGAGCCAAAAAGAATTGTTGCAGATGTAGGGGTCACGTCTCTTTTCAGCAGTCTGGGAACAGCTGCCAGCATTTCGTACTGGTCATTAACTTTTCATAATGTGAGAGAGGACCAGGGACCCAAACATAAGGCAGGAAAACAAGACAGCCCCATAAAAGGACAGGCCACTGTAATACCTAAGAGCCCATGGTTGTGCCTGCCTTTGAACCATGAATCTTTCCACGAGCATAGTTTTACTTCCCTAGTTTAGGGAAAATGGAGGTGGATGAGGTGGGGTAAAGGAGGGTGAGGAAGTGGAAAAGAAGATATTTAGAGTTGAGTTGGTAACATTTTGAGCAGAGAATAACCACCATATTCTCCAGCCAAGTAGAGAATCAGAGTGAAAACTGATCTCAAAGGTCATCAGTTGGCCCTGGGTGGTGCATGTCTCCTACTTTGTTCCAGCCTTTTTTTTTTAATAGATTTTTTTAAACAAATTTTATTTATTTATTTATTTATTTTTGGCTGCGTTGGGTCTTCGTTGCTGCGCACAGGCTTTCTCTAGTTGCGGCGAGCAGGGGGCTACTCTTCCTTGTGGTGTGTGGGCTTCTCATTGCGGTGGCTTCTCGTTGCGGAGCATGGGCTCTAGAGCACAGGCTCAGTAGTTGTGGCGCACAGGCTCAGTTGCTCCGCGGCATGTGGGATCTTCCCGGACCAGGGCTCAAACCCGTGTCCCCTGCCCTGGCAGGAGGATTCTTAACCACTGTGCCACCAGGGAAGCCCTGTTCCAGCCTTTCTTACTGCTAGTTAGTTCTACGTTCTTCTTCCATTCCCAGGTACAGAAGTAAATGCTTCACTTCTTTGGAACTTGGCCCACGTGAAAATGGAGCCGCAAGAGAGTGAAGAAGGCAACGTCTCTGGGCATGGCGTGCTGGGCAGCGATGTGTTCGAGGAGCCCATGTCAGGCATGAGTGAAGCTGGGATCCCCCAGAGCCCTGATGACTCAGACAGCAGCTATGGCTCTCACTCCACTGACAGCCTCATGGGGTCCTCCCCTGTTTTCAACCAGCGCTGTAAAAAGAGGATGAGGAAAATATAAGGCAGAGAGGGAGAGTTTCTCTCCAGACCTACAAGACCCAACAGAAAACCTTGATGTATTCTAATTTGTTTCCATAAACAGTGATTTGACTTTTATTCTTAAACACAGTGGATTTTCCCGATATCAGTGGAACTGGATTTAGCCAAATAAGTCTGCTTTTTCCTTTTGCATCCAGTTTTTGTAGTTTTCCACAACAACCAAGCTACCTTTCACAGACATCATGCCACTGGGATGGTAATCCAGAGACCAAAGCACTGTCCTTGACATCTACTGTGTGACTAGACAAGTGACTTAGCTTCTCTAGAGCTGTTTCTCTTGCACAACTGAGAAGAATCATACTGCTTTGACCTACCTTGCAGAGATATTGTGAAGATGGAGATGTTGTTAAGCCTCAAAGCTGTGCTTGAATAGACTCACAAGTAAATATATGCTGGTATCAGATGTCAATTTTTTTTTAACTTGCTTCACTTTTGGTCGAAGTCCTTGGGAATCCAGTGCTAATACCTAAGAGGAAATAGCTAAACATTGCATAGCTTATCTATCAGTAGTCTTGTTTTCAAACTGTTTTTGCTGCCCATGAGGTCGCCTATAAAGTCAGAGCGGTCTGTGGTAAACAGGCTTTTTGCTTTTTCAGACAGCCCTCTACTATCTCGGCCACATATTTTCTTCTTCTCTAGACTTATTCTGTGTATTTCCACCATCTTTATTTTTTTATTTCCATTCAGATTTTTTTTAATATTTTCACCATGTACACTTTTTGATTGCTCCTTTCATTTTTCTCCTTTGTGAATGAAGCAAACAGGACCTGTCCAAGGAAAGGCTTGTGCCTATTTCATTTGTTGCATCTGCTTGGCCATCAGAGAACAGTCCATTCCTTTGCCAGAATTCTGTCTGCACATTGTGTTTCTACTGGATGGGCAGCCGCCAAAAGGATAACAGTATGCACCTTTCTGCTTTACATCATGTCTTGAACAACTTTACTGCTGTTACTCATCCATAGCAGTACCTGCCCTGCTTGGCATCTGATAGTCTCAATCAGTATTAAGTAAATGATGTAGCACTGGAATAATCAGGAGTAATTAGCAAATGTGTGCATGTTAAATACTGCTGAAGTTTGGTTTGGGGGTGCAGAATACAAGTCTTGTGAAAGTCAGAGCACTCCTTTAGTGGAGACCAGAAATCCAGGCCCACATCATTGAGTGCCTTAAATGTCCAGCACTGAGAATAAATATGAATGCAATAGCAACAAAATGAGGTTATAATTTAAACTGTTACCAGATCATTTATAAGTTTGCTAATTGTACATCCTTGGCACATTTATCTAAACCCTTCCTGTTCCAGGCTTAGCTTCATTTTCACTTATTTATTGATGAAAGTACACATCAGGTGGTCAGTTTCCATAAAGTAGCCACCTAGTATTTAATTCATTCACTTAGCAAACATTTATTGAGTACCTATTATGTACTGGGTCCTCTGCAAGGGATACACAGATGAGTAAGACTGTCTCTGCCCTTATGGAGCTTACAGCATAGGCCAGACAAGTTCCTCTTTAAGTAAAAAGTATACAAAGGCACTAAGGGAAAAAATCAGGTATGTTCAGAGTTTTGCCGTGCAAATGGTTTCCTCTCAAAGAACAGGTTCAAGTTTTTAGACCAGTGGTTTCCATTAGTTACAGAATACTGAAATTAATACTTCATGTAAAGCAAAACACTTTTATTTATTTTTAGAATGTTAGATTGGAGAATAGGCACCAGATGGTCAAGGTTGGGGTACTCTGATAAAGCAGATGATAAGCACATTGATAACTGAGATTCACCTGGCCTAGAATTACGTCATAGGCTGTTTGAGTTAGAATATTGTTCTGAACTTAGCATGCATCAGAATCCCCTGGAGGCCATAGTAAAATGGACTGCTAGGCCCCCCCTCCCCCCGCCCCCCCCCAGTTTCTGATATAGGGCTTGAATGTCCCATTTTTAGTAACTTCCCAGATGCTGATGCTGCTTCTGGTCCAGAGACCACACTGAGAACCACTGATCTGGAATACAGGTTAGGGATAAAATTCCTTAAGAGAAATGTATAGTGTTTTAAGATACTGTGAAGAATGTGGAGGCAAAGCAAACCCTTACCAGGGCTGTTATATATGGAATGTGCAACTGACCCAAATCTGTGGCCTTTAAGTAAATCACTAAGGATACACTGCATTAAGTTAACGTACAATACAAACAGGGCCTGGCTTTGTACCTGGTTACTAGGTGTGGTATGTACATGGAACTTTAGTAAACAACATGTGGCTTTAAACCTCTCTTCTGAACTGCAGTTGACTATTTGTGATAATTTTCTTATTTGAAATTATGACAAGCAGGCTTACAACAAAGTTAAAATTAAAAGCTCTTTATCCAAGTCACCATCTAAAGTAGAATTCTTATTCGTTAACAATGTTTTGCCCAATTTCTTCAATGAACCTGGTGTTCTACAATGAGCTACCCAGTCTGAGGCACATTTCATACCAAGATTGATTGGTTGCCAAGGAGACTCCACTGCCACTCTGGACAAGCTCCTGTTTCCCCCTCTCTTTCTGCTAAAAGGAGGGGAACTCGTGGTGCAGGTTCAAAGGCAAGATGCTGGAGAAGTAGAGGCTACAGATCCAGCCTAAGTTCTCTCTCTGTTCTGTCCATCAGCAGCAGAAGTATGTGCGTTCAAAGGATAAAACTTGCAGTTTTAGGCTTGAAGGGATATCAGCATCCAAAACCAGATATCCTTCCTTGCTTAAATCCAAGGAAAATGCCAAGGGTAATCAGCATCTACCCGCCAGGTCCAAGTGTATTCTATCCCTGGCTTCATCTGAGTCAGGAGATTTCGCTAGTAAGAGAAACTGCTATCCTAAACAAAACTGTCCTTTATAGTAGCCCCCAATCAGAGATAAGGATAGTCCCTTCACACAGAGTTCCAAAATTTTGGATTTTAGAAACTATTTGTTGTTTCTCTTCCAGTACTGTGCCATTGATTCTTGCATAAAATTCTGGAATGCTGGCTCTTCACGGCTTTCCTCTGTAACTGCAAGGAAAAAAGAAGGTTAATTCTTTTTAAACTCTCCCATTAGGTGGATTAGAGCTGCTGTCACCCATCCATCAGAAATAGTACCTTTGACCCTTGAACAATGCGAGTTTGAAATGCATAGGTCCATGTATACACGAATTTTTTTCAATCGTAAATACTACAGTACCACACGATCCACAGGTGGTGAAATCCACGAATGTGGAACCACAGATACGGGGGGCCAACTATAAGTTAATTATATGGGGATTTTAAACTGTGAGGAGGGTGGGTACCCCTAGTCTCCAAGTTGCTGAAGAGTCAACTATATTTCTAAGACACTGTATGTCCACTTCTCCCAATAAGGAAATATCTCCTAGAAGCAGGCTTTATTTATCATGTTGCCCAAAATGTACAATTTCTTTGACCTGTAAGTGGGGAGAATACCTCCTTCATAAAGTAACTAAAATGAGGTCCCACTCCTACATATTTTTAACTGAGAGAAATGAAAACCTCTGTCCACAAATACCTGTTAATGTTTAGAGCAGCTTTATTCATGACAGCTAAAACCTGGCAACAACCCCAGTGTCAATCAGCTGGTGAATGGATAAACAAGGGTACATCCACATAATAGAACTTTTACTCAGCAATAAAAAAGAACATATTACTGTCACATGCAGTAACATGGATGGATCACAAAAGCATTACATTGAATGAAAAAAGTCAAATGCAAGTTAAATACTGTGATTCCACTTACACAACATTCTGGAAAAGGCAAAATTATAGGAATAAAAATCAGGTAAGCGGTTGCCAGGAACTGGTGTGGGGGAAGGGACTGAATAAAAACGAGCATGAGCGAACTTTTAGAGTGATGGAAGTGTTCTGTTTCTTGATTATAATGGTAATTACAAAACTATATATATGTATTAAAATTCATCAAGCTATACACTTTAATAAAAGGGTGGGATTTATTGTTTGTAAATTATACCTCAATAAATCTTATTAAATGATGCAATTTACATGTTAGTATCCAGCACACTGGAATAAAGAGAAGTTTGCTCTTGGGCACAGCTAGGACCTAAAAGGTTGTTTCAAGAAACAGATTCTGTCCACAGTCCATAAAACTATGCAAAGTGGAACACTTTTGGATTTCCAGAGCCATTCTATCTTCAATGCTACAGTCCCTTCTGACTGGTTTAGGTCTGCTGAGGCCTCCTTCTGTATTCTTAAAACAATGATTACAATAAACAATCCTGGATTCCTCAAAATTGAGTTAGGACCTAAAGATGAGAAGACACAAGACTAATAAAAGGCCATAATCAAGCTCAATATTAACCATTCAGTAGGAAGGCCAGGAACTTTGAATATATGGAACTCCTTCCTGGTGCTGCATCCTTTAGCATGCCCTCTCTCCCCTGTAACTGGCTTCATGCTCATGGTCTTCCCTCAGTAGCAGGAAGCTCCCGGGCAAACAATGAAAGAATAAGCGGCTGTTCTGTTCTTATGAGCCACCTCAGCCACCTCTCACCTCTGTGGTCAATATCTTCAGTATCACTGTCTGCTTCCTCATCCTCTTCATCCAAGGTTCCCCGAGTCAGGATCAAGTCAGAAGGGTCCAGCACAGGAGGTAAGCTGCCTACATAGAAAACATCTATCAGTAGCATGTCATGAACATAGGCCTCCTCAAAAAAGTGATTTTGAATCGATAAGCAACTACGATTAAAAACTGGCAGGATGAAAGTGATCATGATAAAATGCAGGATCTTATTTCTTCTAAATGTACAGTTAATACCACTTAACATTTCTACACTAGTTTATTTCACAAAGTGCTTTCATGAGGCCAGTAACCCAAGAGGTCTCATTTTTTCTTTTTTTTTGTGGTATGCGGGCCTCTCACTGTTGTGGCCTCTCCCGTTGCGGAGCACAGGCTCCGGATGCGCAGGCTCAGCAGCCATGGCTCACTGGCCCAGCCATTCCACGGCATGTGGGATCCTCCCGGACTGGGTCACGAACCCGTGTCCCCTGCATCGGCAGGCGGACTCTCAACCACTGCGCCACCAGGGAAGCCCCCAGAGGTCTCACTTTTAAGTTGAGGAAAACAACTCTCAGGTAGCTTGTCTTCATAGTAATAGTAATGTCATTTGTTTGTACTAGCTCTCAGCTTAGAAGAGGCTATGGTTTTTCCTATAAAGGCTAAAGACATTTGAGCAGATCCAATGTGCTAAGTCAAGAGTAAAAGTGTGGAGCGTGGAACTCACTTAACTGGTAAACCCAGCCAGGTTCCAGCACCTAGTCCACCAAGTGGCTTTGCTGTTCTCTACTAGACCTATAGCAATAGCTATCATTAACAGAACTTTACTCCTTTAAAGGCCAGTCCACCAATGAGTGTGGGTGGGTGTGTATATATTTTAATTTGAGCACCAACCTAGGAACCCCTAGAGAATTAATGACAAAACTAACTCAAACAATAAAAAATGTCAGTGAAGTAGCAGGATAAAAAGACTAAAATACAGAAATGAAAAGTCTTCATAAACACAAACATAACCAGTTAGAAGAAAAATCCCATTTTCAACACTAACGAAGATACAATCCTTGGGAAAAATTTAACAAATTTAACAAAACCTACATGAGGAAAACACTCCTGGAAGACATAAAAGTAGACTTGACAAATACAAACACATTCCTTGCTCTTAGACAGGAAGAGCAACATCAAAGAGATGTCAATTAATTAATTAATTAATATAACACAATCCCAATAAAAATATCAAAGGGTTTTTTTAGCGAGCTACATTAAGTTGATACTAAAGGTTATTTGGGAAAACAAACAAGCAAGAATAGTCAGGGAAACACTAAAAAAGAAAACGTTGAGGAGGACTAGCCCTAGCAGATATTAAAACATACTATAAAGCCTCTATATGTAATTAAAGCCACACAGTACAGGCACACAGTCTAGAGGAATAAAATAGGTAATCCAGAAATACATCCAAGTACATATGAAACTTTAGTATATGATACAGGTAGCATCTCATCACTGGGACAAATGTAGACTTTTTAATAAATCATGTGGGTACAACTATTTATGAAAAAGGTAACACAGACCTATACCTCACACCATACCCAGGAATAAACCCTAAATGGATCAGGGTTCCAAATGTAGAAAATAAAACCATACAAGTACTACAGTAAAACATGAGTGAATGCCTCTTTAACACAGGTGTAGGTAAAGGATTCCCAACTATGACTCAAAACCAGGTGCAATAAAAGATAAATAAATTTGACTACATCAAATTTATACAAAACAAAACAAACTTTTGCATGGCAAAATAACACCATGAACAAAGTCAAAGGGCAACTGACAAACAGGGAGAAAATATCTGCAACATGTATCACAGGAAAATGAAGACTATCCCTACCTAGATTAATGTATATTAAAACTAGTGGGTGAACATTTGAAAATTAAAAGTACATTTATCTAATCAAAGCAGCACCCCACAAAATACTTATTATGAAGGGAAAAATAACTTTATGATGAAAAAACCTGGCAGACACCACTTTAAGTAAGTGATCAAAGACAACTCATCATCATGTACCTTGTGATATGATACATGGAAAAAACACTTCACATCTGTTAACTTCTGCTAAAAAGGAGCCACCTGAATCGAACCATGAGGAAACATCAGACAAACCCAAATTGAAGAAAATTCTACAAAAATATAAGTGCCATACACTTCAAAAATATCAATGCCATGAAATGCAAAGAAAGACTAAGGAGCCATTCCAGATTAAAGGAAAATAAGAGACGTGACAACTAAATGCAACACAGATCCAGAATCTTCTCCTGCTATAAAGGGCAAATGGCTACATCTAAATAAGGTCTATACATTAAATAATAGGAATGTGTCAATGTTAATTTCCTAGTTTTTGATAACTACAATAAGGGTATATAAAATAATGCCCTTATTTCTAAGAAAAACTCAAGGGTAAAGGTGCATCATGTCTGCAACTTACTCTTAAATGATTCAGAAAAAAGTTATATATAATATACAAATATTTTATAAGTATACTTATATATTTATATAAAATGTAAAGCCAAACATATATAACAGAAAGAATAAAGTAAATGTGATAACATTTGGCAAATCTAGCTGAAGGGTATATGGCAATTCTTTGCAATTCATGAAACTCTTCTGTAAATCTAAAATTAGGTCAAAATAAACAGTAAAAGAGGGGGAGGATTAAAAAGCAATTAAAAAAAAAGTAGACATCAAGTATCTTGCCAAAGTAAACCAAAAACTATCTGAAGAGAAAGAATGATCATATACATATGTATAAAAATATAAACACAGATAAGATAAATGTGGTATGAGAAACACAGATAGTGGATTCCTCTTTAACACAGATGTTAGATATAGGTATGTCCGTAGGTATATATCTACATCTGTACACTTCAAAAATGTCAATGTCATGAAATACAAAAACAAAGGATCCATTCATGATTAAAGGAGACTAAGAGACAACTAAACACAATGCAGATTTAGGATTTATCTAAATTGACTGAGGAACAGATAGATAGATACACTATACAACATTTACTTTATCCTTTTCTCTTTCTCTCCCTTAAACATAAATACCTACCTACTAAGTGGAGATAAGTGTACCCCGCTCGTAGTTCCTAACACCAGAAGACCCTCCAGTACCTGTGGCAGTCCCGGTGTCCAAGGCTATAGAGCCCATATCTTTCCGAAGTCGTTCCAGTTGTTCTTTCTGCTGCTGGCTCTGTGCACTGGCCTATATACACAGAGGAAAATGTTGTCATATTAAAAAAGGAGGCCCAAGTTAGATGCCAGACTTCTAACTGAAGATGACAAATTATACAAATACTAGAGGCAGATAAGGGATGGCTGATGACAGAAACATTGAGCAGTGTGGGCCCAGATTAGCAGAAGTTCATTCCAGAGGGCTCTGCAGACCGTATTAGAGGTTTCAGAAATTAGACACAAAATCATCAAAAGAACCCTCAAACAGACACAGCAGGAAGGCTCAGTGATAAGATGTCCAATGTAGCCGATGGGGATAGGACACTTGATCACTTGGGATAAGAGTTGTGAACTACCTCTCTGTTCTTAAACAAAATTCTACAAGTAGCCTTTAAATGGACCTTGGAGTAGGGGTGGAGGTATGGCACAAGAAGGGCTCAGCATATATAAAAGGAAAAATTACTGATTTTTATTACTTCAAGTATAAAGAAGAAAAGTAATTAAGGGCCTTTCTGCATCCAGACAGCATACATACAAATTTACAGGTTTAAATTAACAAGTATCTAAAGGACACATTGAGAACCAAAACAAAAGCATTTATGGCAGAAGGATTAGTACATAGTTTGAGATTGCTTATTCAGTGGCCCTAAAATACACAAACAGCCTCTTTTCTTACCAGCGATTTCTTCAGACGTTCATATTCAGGACGATACTCTCTGGAAAGAGAAACACTTTCTAAATCCCTTTGATTAATAACCTATCCTGTCCCCCCCTCCACATCACTTCTATTTTCCTAGTACTTTGATAATAACAAAAGATCTTATGTCACCATACACCAGATGTAACAAGTCTTAGTCACTGAGATTCTATCCCTAAGTAATTAAAAGCCAAGATGCCTGCCCCCTCCCTGAAATCAGCAACAAGACAAAAGACTGACTGCTGATCTGGGAAGATCAACTCTGGGGAGACCGTGACCAATGAGTTCACCATTCACTTGGATAAACATGAGTAAAAGATGTTTAAATGATGAGTAAAAGAAGCTAGGCCTACTGGGCTCAGGAAGCCCAATATATAATTATGTCGTTTATCTGGGCAACCATGAAAGGATACAGAAAAGAGTCTATCCTGAGGCTTTGATAACACATGCAAAAAAAACCAAAACAAAACAAACAAAAAACAAACCTCGTCTGATGAATAAAAATCAAAATAATGTTTCTGAAAAACCACAATGTGGTTATTAGACTCTTGCTAAGTATGAAGTTTGCTAGAAAGCAGCCAATTATCAGGCCTAAGGAAAGTGTATAGGTGCTATGACTCCACTTTCCTTTAGATAAATGGAACTCCAGTATTAACCAAGAAAATAGTTATAACAATCATTTATTAAGAAATATGCTTACTACATGTCAGCAATTGTGTTAGGTGCTTTAGATATATTATCTCAAATAATCCCCGCAACGACCTTAACAATAAATGCTATTACCCTTCATCTACAAATGAGGAAAACCTGCTAAGGTTACACACTTATTAATTGGAGGAAAAAGAAATCTAAACCATGTCTATCTGACTCCAAAGTCTATGTTCTTCATCAGGGGTCAACCAATGTGGCAAACAGGACAAATCCAGCCCACTGCCTATTTTTATAAATAAAGTTTTACTGGAACACAGCCACGCCATTTGTTTAGGAATTGTCTATAGCTGCTTTTGCACCACAATGAGAGTTGAGGAGTTTCAACAGATAACACAACCCACAAAGCCTAAAATATTTAACACCTGGCTTTTTACAAACAATGTCTGATGACACCTGTTCTTCATCATTCAATACAGTGAAGATTTTATACTCCTATTCTTTTTTTAAAAAAGTTAACAGCTACTTGTTAACCCTAAGTGTGATCAGATCCAGTACACATCTGCATGGCAAATATAATACGAACACCATGAAAACCAAAATGTTTTGCCTGGCAAAACAGCTATCATATCAGACTTGTGGGTAACTAAGAGTGCCATTAATAGAATGTTCCTTTATCCTCACCTTTCATATTCTTCTGTGGCACTGGCAACTTGCACGAAGAGTTCATCTAAGCCTGTACCCAGAACAGCAGACACACCCACCACCTGCCAAAAGCATCATTAATGCCACTGAGGAAACAACTGTATATTTTTAAATGGCATATATTATTTGGCTCAAATTTCATAACATCTTCATAGAAGAGGTTTGGCTACTTTAAGAAGTCTCTGGCAAAGAATGAAGCTAAAACAAGACAAAATGGCATACCTACTCAAAAGTGATGGAAATAAGTCTATGGAAAATAGAGAACTGAGAAAGATAATTAGGATCAAACAAGCAGCAGTTCATCTATTCCCTATCAAATCAAACCACAGTCTGTTCTCTATAAAAATTAGTATCTCAATGTCTTCGCTTGGGCAATTAACATACTTGCTGCTACCCACACCCACTTTTGCTTACACAAATCTTACCCATCCTTCAAAGCACACCTATATTGGCTATATCCTCAAAATATCTCTCATTTCAAAAGTGATCTACCCCATCACCACTATCAGGCCCAACTTTTAATCTTTCTTAAGATATCACAATATAAGTTACTACAATATATCATGTTTTAACTCTGCGTTTAGCCTTCTTTCCTAACTAGACCATAAACTCTCTGAGGGTAGGGTCCGTATCATATTTATCTTTTAAGTCTCCAGTTTTTAATAAGCTATGCCTTAAAAATTACTTTTCAGAAGGTAATGAACTTCCTTTCCAAAACAGGTTCAAAGCCAGCCCTTTGGGTTATGACGTTATCTGGAGAGACCAACAGCATAAGCAAGAAAGTTTACCCTGAGGGAGCTGTAAAACTCATCTAACACGAGGCTCATCGAACGAGTCAGGTTACTGACGTATGTAGTCTCTTGATTCAAGGCATCTTGGAAAGCCTCAAAATCCTGCATCCATTCCACTGCAAAGCTGTGATCAATGATGTCAGTCTGTACCAGAGAGAAGTCAACTATCAGCAACCAGAGATGAGGTCAGACATCAAACAATGGCAAAAAAAAAAGTGATGACAGCAGAGAGCAATAATTCATGTATTTTCTTTCTCTGCTTCCCCCATTTCCTCCTCCACTGCAACAAGTCACAAAGAGCCAAGACTGCTGTGCAGTATAAATAATTAAATGAAGATCTGTGTATTCTAGGTTAGAACAGACCCTTCACTATCCACTGCCAAGTGACCATGGCTACAGTGGAGGCCAGCACCCTCCAGGCTCTGAAGTCAAGTACATAGTCTCTTGCATCCTAGCCAACAACAGAGAAGTTTGGGTTTTGTTTAACTGCCACTTCCAATAGACTAGCAGTCCCTCCCTCATTTACACAGTCCCAATCCTGAGGGATAACCTATACGCTGTGGACCAGGGGCTACTCTATCTAGCCTAAAAAAACTTTGGAAAAGAATCAGTGATATATATTCATTCGATTTGATTGAATCCATTTCCTAGAAGTGCTCATGACTTTGCTTCAGGTTAGCTTAAATCTGCTCTCCAGCATCTGAAATAATCCTTCTCACCTACCCAAACACAAGGTTCTGATGAAAACGAAATATTCAGTCACAACAGGAAGAATCCACTTACTTTATTCATGACCACAATAAAAGGCAACTTGGTTTTGTACAAGATGCTGAAAATCAAACATTGAGGCATTATTAGTAAAAGCACTTAAGCACCTGCTTACCTGTTATCTGATGGAACTGAGTAATAAAAAGGGAGATGAGTTCAGACTCTAAATACAGGTATCCATTCTTACACAGCACTCACATATTCTCCCCTCCCAAGCAGGAAACTACCACTACCATCAAGCAAACAACACACATATACACTCTCTCCTTTTCTTAGAGTAATAATGCTTTGGTACTGATCCTGGGTGTGTGTGTGTGTGTGTGTGTGTGTGTGTGTGTGTGTGTGTGTGTGTGTGTGTGTTTCACCAAAATTAACTGTCTTTTAAACAATTAATATGAAGAAAAAATCATGCTATCAAACATCAGATTTCTATCTGGACTAAGATTTCTTGTGTTTAACAGAAAGGGACATCCCTAGTCATAACAGAAGAGACAAATCGGGGTGATTGTTTTTGCATACCCCTAAAATAAAATTCAGCATTAATAATGGTCCGCCTTGCTCCTAGGTCTAATGCACTAATATAGCCCTAGTGAGGCATGTTCTTCCTCTCCTAATGGCACCACACTTGGGAAAACACATGCATTTAGAATCATGGATGAATCTTTTTATTCAGTCTCTCATGTTATAATTTCACTCTTCCTATCACAACACAGAAGAAAGGCATTTAGACCAGGGGCTCTATTCTATTCAGAACTGGATTTCATTCAACTTGGGGCAACTGCCAGAAGGTTCATATTCATTCATCACCTATTCTGTAACAAGCAAGGGAGGAAGATGACAAGTGGCTGATAGAGAATG
The DNA here is from genome assembly GCF_000442215.2 of Lipotes vexillifer. Lineage (NCBI taxonomy): Eukaryota > Metazoa > Chordata > Mammalia > Artiodactyla > Lipotidae > Lipotes > Lipotes vexillifer. Next base: position 1,582,822 of record NW_006798707.1, on the reverse strand, counting down.
CCAACAGTATATGTGCTTCCTTTCCCGCCCTAACCCAGAGCCCCTCCCTAACCCAGAGCCACTAAAGTGAGTGGCAAGCCTGAATGAAAACCTAGGGGTAAGCACTCAGGACTCAAAAATGATGGAAAAGAAGTGGAGACTTCATACCCTGACATAATACTATGCCCAACAATAACGCATTACCTGCAGGCATAGAGCATATTGGACATGAAGGTCACTGGGTTGATACTTCGAGATGTGTCCATTACATAAATGACAATCGTTGGAAACGAGGATGCCTAAAGCCACAAAATAATCAAAGCTTTAGTCAGAGGGTTCTTGACCTGTCCCCAAATTCTTCTCCTACCTTCCGTGGCAAGGAAGAACCACTTCAGGCAGGTGTGCAGAGCTCTATGACTCTATCCCACATAAGATCCCAAGCAATAAGAAGCTTTTCTTGTCTGGCTCTCTACTTACCCTGAGTAACAAGTCCTAGAATACTCACCAGGGCCTCAGTGATGATTGTCCCAGAAGCTGACCAGGTGAATACCTCAATCTGTCCAGGTGTGTCAATCAAGACATACCTGTGTCAAAAAAGACCATTAAATAAGTTTTTATTTATTTATTCTGAAAGATATTCCATCCCACAAAACATTAACATCTGGTTACTCAAGACTGAAATAACCTCTTCACACTGTCAAGTCTCACTTCTTCCCACTGCCCTTAAAGTGCATACCACATTCCCCTGGGTTTTGTTCAATGTCCAGTATTCAGGCTCATTGGCAGGAGCACCAATACATCACTGTTGCAAATGATCACAGAGAAAACTGACAGTTTTAGAAACACACTGCATTAAAAATGAGAGATAAGCAAAACCAGAGTGTAAATCTCTTGGGAAACCATCTGGTTACTTAGGGGTGGGGTTGGAGGAAAATGGAGGGAGGGAGAAAAAGAATAAGAAAGTGATAACTAAAGAAGAGGGTCTCTTCTTGAGGGGATGAAACGTTCTAAAATTGATTGTGATGATGGCTGTACAATTCTGTAACTACACTAAAAGCCACAGAATTGTACAATTTAAATGGGTAAATTGTATGGCCTATGAAATATATCTCAATAAAGCTGTTTTTAAAAAAGCAAAGATCCACACATACATGGACAATTAATTGACAACAAAGGAGCCAAGAACATACAACAGAGAAAGGAAAGTCTCTTCAAGAAATGGTGCTGGGAAAAACAGACAGTCACATGCAAGAGAATGAAACTAGACCACTCCATACACAAAAATTAACTCAAAATGGATGAAAGACTTGAATGTAACACTTGAAAACATTAAATAAATTTCTGGAGGAAAACATAGGCAGTAACCTCACTGACATCTGTCTTAGTGGTTTCTGTGGATCTGACTCCAAAGGCAAGGAAATCAAAAGCAATAATAAACAAATGAGACTACATCAAACTAAAAAGCTTCTGCACAGGAAAGGAAAACATCATCAAAACTAAAAGGTGGGAATTCCCTGGTGGTCCAGTGGTTAGGACTCAGCGCTTTCACCACAGTGGCCCAGCTTCAATCCCTGGTCGGGGAACTAAGATCCCGCAAGCTGCCGGGCATTGCCCAAAACAAAAAACTAAAAGGCAAGCTACTGAACAGCAGAAATTGCAAACCATATCTCTGATTAGGGATTGGTATCCAAAATATATAAAGAACACATACAACCCCAAAGCAAATAAACAACTCGATTCAAAAATGGGCAGAGGATCCAATTACGTAGACATTTCTCCAAAGACACACAGATGGCTAAAAGGCACATGAAAAGATGTTCAACATCACTAATTATTAGGGAAATGCAAATCAAAACCACAATGAATTATCACCTCACACCTGTTAGAATGGCTCTTACCAAATAGATAACAAGTGCTGAAAGGGATGTACAGAAGAGAAAACCCTCGTAAACTGTTGGTGGGAATATAAACTGGTGCAGCTACTATGAAAAACAGTAGAAAGATTCCTCAAAAAATGAAGGATAGAGCTAACCGTATGACCCAGTGATTCCACTTCTGGGTATTTATCCAAAGAATACAAAAACACTAATTAGAAAAAATATGTGCACCCTTATGTTCATTGCAGCATTATGTACAATAGCCAAGATATGGAAGCAACCTAAGTGTCCACCAATGGATGAATGGATAAAGAAGATGTGGTATATACACAGTGGAATACTATTCAGCCATAAAAGAAGAATGAAATCTTGCCATTTGTGACAACATGGATGAACAACATGAGGTTATTATGCTAAGTAAAATAAGTCAGAAGGAAAAAGACAACTACCATATGATTTCACTCACATGTGAAATAATCTGGAGGAAGGAAGGAAGGAAGGAAGGAAGGAAGGAGGGAGGGAGGGAGGGAGGGAGGGACCTAGAGGAATCGCATCACCTCTCCGAGCCTCGGTTTCTTCATTTATTAAAAAAAAAAACAAAACCTGGAGGGGGGGGTTAGGGGGGGGGGGAGGGAGGGAGGGGAAGGGAAAGTGAAGGGAAAGTGAAGGGAAAAGGAAGGGGAAGGGAAGGAAACCAACCAACCAAAAGCAAGCTCACAGATACAGAGAACAAATCAGTAGTTACCAGAGGAAAAAGGGGTTGTGGGTGGGCAAAAAGGGTGAAGGGCATCAACTGTATGGTGACAGATGGTAACTGGACTTTTGGGGGGTGATCACTTTGCAGTGTACACATGTTAAATTATAATGCGTACCTGAAACTTATTTTTAAAAAAGCAAAAAATTTGAATAGACGTTTCTCCAAATATATACCAATGGCCAAGAAGTACACTAAAAGATGCTCAACATCTGGACTTCCTGGTGGCGCAGTGGTTAAGTATCCGCCTGCCAATGCAGGGGACACGGGTTCGAGCCCTGGTCTGGGAAGATCCCACATGCTGCGGAGCAACTAAGCCCGTGCACCACAACTACTGAGCCTGAGCTCCAGAGCCCGCGAGCCACGACTACTGAGCCTACATGCCACAACTATTGCAGCCCGCGTGCCTAGAGCCTGTGCTCTGCAACAAAGAGAAGCAACCACAATGAGAAGCCCAAGCGCTGCAACTAGAGAAAGCCCGTACACAGCAACGAAGACCCAAAGCAGCCAATAAATAAATAAATAAATAAATTTATTAAAACAAAAACAAAAGCAAAAACAATTACAAGCAGTGACTAGAATGTACAGAAAACGGAACCCTCCATACATTGCTGGTGAGAATGTAAAATGGTACGTGAAGCCAGCAGGAGCTTGGAGGAATGGGGAATAGAGTGACTGCTAATGAGTATGGGGTTTCTTTTGGAGATGAAAATGTTCTGAAATTAGGTAGTTCTTTTTTTTTTTTAAAGATTTATTTTTTATTTATTTATTTTTGGCTGCGCCAGGTCTTAGTTGCGGCACCGTGGGATCTTCGTTGAGGCATGAGGGATCTTTCATTGTGGCACGCGGGATTCTCTCTAGCTGTGGCGAACAGGTTTTCCCTTCTCTAGTTGTGGCGCAGGCTCTGTAGTTTGTGGCACATGGGATTCTCTCTAGCCGTCGCAAATGGGTTTTCTCTTCTCTAGTTGTGGCGCAGGCTATGTAGTTTGCGGCATGCAGGCTCTCTAGTTGAGGCACGAGAGCTCAGTAGTTGTGGCTCGTGAGCTTAGTTGCCCCGTGGCATATGGGATATTAGTTCCCTGACCAGGGATCAAACCTGCATCCCCTGCATTGTAAGGCGGATTCTCTACCACTGGACCACCAGGGAAGTCCCTGAAATTAGGTACCTCTGGTCAATGCACAACTTTGTGAATATACTAAAAACCACTAAACTGTATACTTTAAAAGAGTGCACTTTATGGTCTGTGAATTCATATTGCAATAAAGCTATTACTTTAAAAAACTACTCTAGTTTGATCCTATTTTTGTAAAAACACCTTATCCATCCATCCTTCTATCTATGTACACATGAATAGAAACACCTGGGATGACAGTCACTGATAGCAATAATGATAATAATGATAGCTATTTCTAGTGACAAGAAGGGTGACAGTTTCATCTTTTAAATACTATGCATGGTAGGAATTACTTATAGTAATAAGCCTATATATCCTTTTTACAAAAATAATAAATTATCTTCCTTTCTTTTAAAAAAGCAAACCTATTAAAAATTTAACAACAGTTCATTGTGGGTAATGATAATAAGAATCTCCTATTTTATATTTTGATGCTTTTTAAATTTAAAAATATCCCCTCTGAATCATGTAGATTATATTAATTTAAACAAGGATTAGGGGCTTCCCTGGTGGCGCAGTGGTTAAGAATCCGCCCACCAATGCGAGGGACAAAGGTTCAAGCCCTGGTCTGGGAAGATCCCACATGCCGCGGAGCAACCAAGCCCCGTGCGCCACAACTACTGAGCCTGCGCTCTAGAGCCCTCAAGCCACAACTACTGAGCACGCGTGCCACAACTACCGAAGCCCGCGTGCCTAGAGCCTGTGCTCTGCAACAAGAGAAGTCACCACAATGAGAAGCCCGCGCATTGCAACGAAGAGTAGCCCCCGCTTGCCACAACTAGAGAAAGCCCACGTGCAGCAATGAAGACCCAGTGCAGCCAAAAATAAATTTAAAAATAATAAAATAATAAAATAAAATAAAATAAACAAGGATTAGAAAGGTATTTCATAGACTTTAATGCCAACAAGCAAGAGAAGGCAAGTGGACAAGTGAATGTGGACTCAAATTCTCAAAATACCTCCTAAGAAGCTGGGAACATATACCAAAGTGATTGGGAGTGGGATACTATTAAATTGAGCTCTACACTGTAGAGCATCTTGTCGGTTTTATTTATTTATTTATTTTGGGCCGTGCCATGGCTTGTGGGATCTTAGTTCCCCAACCAAGTAGAGCATCTTAATGATTGTCTTCTTGCCAACAATTTTTTCACTTATCATGATTTCATCTCAAACTACACCCTCTTAGAACTTGACAGTAACCCAAAATTCTTCAAAAAACCTAGAAACACGTCAACTACAGAGTAATAAACAGGCATTAGACTGAAATCACTTACTTAGACATGTTCTGGGCCTTCTCAATAAATTTCATCACCTAAAAGAAAAAGACGCCAATTACAACAGAATCCAAGTTCAACCAAAAAAATCACAGGGCCCTCTCGAGAGTGGCCCACCTGCAGGCACCATTAACAATTGAATCTCTATGTTCTCTGTCTGAGGACACCAACTAACGTGCTCATGGAACCAAAGAAACATAGCCACACCTGCCGTACCACAACACCCTGGAGCACAGGGCAAGGCCTAAGGAGCTGAAGACTTGATCTGTCACTGCCAAGTCTCTCTCTTGGTGCTTCAGTAAAGCGTTAACAGCCTGAATCATTGGGTGAAATCGGGGTAAAAAAATCAGTGATTGCCAAACACTCTTAAGGAAGTGGAATGTGACAGAGAAAACATAACAGATGACAACAATTTGTCACAAGTGAAAAGCCCCATAATTGTTCCATTCCCTGCCTGGCAGCCCATCCCACTCCCCATCCCTCCACCCCAACCTCAGGGTAACACTGCAAGCCAATAACAGATCAAGAAGAGAACCCAGGTCTCTTAGATCTTTATTGGCCGCCACAACGTTCAATGTGAAGTCTCTCACCATGTTGATCATCCTCTCATAGCCTACTTCTTTGTCCACCAAAATGCCTCCCTATATTCTGTATTGACATTGAGGTTGATTGCCCTTCTTTCCCAGTGTGATCAAGCTAAGGCATTTAAGAGTCACAGGTTCTGACACAGCCATGTCTATGTAAATAGAGACAGATATACCTGATCAAATCTGGTAGCAAAGAGATTGAGTGAGGTCACTATGCCACCATTGGGTCCAAGTCCATACCTAGACACTAAGTTGAGGATTTAAATTGCTTATAGATCAATTTAGATGATAAAGTTTATTATCTAGACAATCCCTCACAAAAACAGCATAACATTAGTGTTCAACTGACTAGTATGTATCACACAATCTTAACCTCATAGGGAAACATTCACTATCGATGTCTCTCATTCATCGTTTAGAAATGGCCAGGTGAAATGGGGCCAAAATGGAACAAACAGATGTATCAGGCATTGAAAGCCTGATGGCATTAGCCATAAAGATCATTTATATACCACTCTTTGCTCTGATCCTCACTCATCAAGCCACCTGAGGATTAGAATTAGTCTTCCTATCTAGACTTACCTATAGGGAAAGTACACATTTCACACAGCAATGTACTAAGAGTTGATCTTACTAATCTTTGGGCTTCCCAGTCTAAGGGGATGGTGATCAATGGATGCATTCACCAAGGCAATACTCCCTTGTGGGACCCAGGCACGCCACCCGCTAGCCTCTCCTTCTCTGTGCTAATTACAACAGCCTGCAGTTCGGGACAAAGGCAGAAAATGGAACTCACAAGCTGAAACAGGATTTCTGATCACCTATGCTTCTCCCCACATTCATCTTCCCTCCTCTTCATAAAATTACCTGAAAGCAATCGAATGCTTTTGCTAGTATATTTCACAAGGGACAGCACAAACACTTTTTTCAAAGCTACACAATACACAGACAGTAAGTAGCCAGGGATGAGCCAAAAACCAAAGTAGATGTGAAAAAAGATACTGTTTCATGACTTCTTTATACTTCACAGTGTCACGAATATCTGGAGGGAAAGAAAGAGAGAATGAAATGGAATTTAACACGTAAGAAACAATACAGTTTGAGACTCTCCACCTATAATATCTAAGCCAACAGACCTCTCAAGTCATCTCTGCTTCCTCTGAGCAAACAAATCAGTTTCTCTCTTAGCATCCAAGGTACTTTTCCAATCTGTTTTCTAAATTTTCAAGCTAAGATCACTGAATTGCAACAGCAAAAGAAGCAAGTTCAGGAAGAGACTAGGAGGACAAAAGGTACCCACCCTGCAAGTACCTTCCCTCCCAGCAAGAAACTGAAACTAGCTTCTGAGGCTTCTATTGTCAGCACTGTCTTCTAGTAATTTCTCCAGCTTCACACTGGCCAAGGACAACTGCCAAGTAACCCAAGAAGAATGTTAGGCTAGGAGCTCTCAAGTTATGGTAGGGATGTCTGAGACAAAGAGAAAAGTTTTATACAACTTAAATACCTTCTCAGTGACCATATACATAGAAAAAGGGAGCTAAATAAAGAAAAAAGGTTTATTTCTTACTCCTTGCTTACTGGTAACAAAGGTAATGCAGATAACATTTTTATAAAGGCATTAACTTGGGAAGTGGATGGGTGGGGAGAGAAATAGGTGATGGAGATTAAGAGGTACAAATTTTCAGTTACAAAATAAATGAGTCATGGGGTGAGATGTACAGTGTGGGGAATACAGTCAAAAATTATATAATACCGTTGTATGGTGACAGATATTAACTAGACTCATCATAGTGATCATTTTGAAATGTACACGTATTTCAAATTACTATGTTGTATACCAGGAACTAAATATTGTGGCAGGTCAATTACACTGCAAGACAGACAAACCCACAGAAAAAGAGATTGGATTTGTAGTTACCGATCTACAAATCGGTAGAGGGTGTGGAGGGAGGGACAATTGGATGAAGGTAGTCAGAAGTACTAACTTCCAGTGAATAAATACTAGGGATGTAATATACATTATAAATGTAATGAGCACTGCTACATGTTATATGTGAAAGTTGAGAGTTCTCATAACAAGGAAAAAAAATTTTTTTCTATTTCTTTAATTTTGTATCTATATGAGATGACAGATGTTCACTAAACTTACTCATGGTAATCATTTCATGCGTTTGTAAACCAAATCATTATGCTATACAACTTAATCATATACAATGCTGTATGTCAACTATATCTCAATAAAACTAGGAAAAAATTATTTGGATGGAATTTTAAATAAAAAGGAAATTGGTCTGTCCAGTAATATCTAACTAAACCTATCTAGCAGTCAGGAGACCTATATCCCATCAACTATTAGAGTTCCATCCAGCCTTTAAGTGAAAAGACGGAATTTCTTTTTTTTTTTTTTTTCAAAATTCTTCCCATAATGATTTCTGCTTCTTAATACAAGGTCTTCCTTAATTAGTATGTTTGGAGTACAAGCTTAATAGGATTAAAAAGAGACCAGGAGGGAAAAGACTAACATCAAGGAATAGTCTGGGGCTTCCCTGGTGGCGCAGTGGTTGAGAATCTGCCTGCCAATGGGACACGGGTTCGAGCCCTGGTCTGAGAGGATCCCACATGCCGCGGAGCAACTAGCCCCGTGAGCCACAATTACTGAGCCTGCGCGTCTGGAGCCTGTGCTCCGCAACAAGAGAGGCCACGATAGTGAGAGGTCGGCGCACCGCGATGAAGAGTGGCCCCCGCTTGCCGCAACTAGAGAAAGCCCTCGCACAGAAACGAAGACCCAACACAGCCATAAATAAATAAATAAATAAATAAATAAATTTTTAGAAAAAAGGAATAGTCTGAAAATCAGGAAGCCTAGATCCTATCAAGAATCAGGACACTGGATCCCATCCATTCTTAATCTTATACAGTAGTCAGGGACTCCTCTACAAGTCTGATGATAAGAGGGAAGGAACCCCTCACCAAGACAATGCACACAGGCATATATACACACATTTTCCCATGTAACTTTGCAAGATTCCTACAGATCAACAAGCAAACTCTGCACAAAACCCACATGCTCTTAACTTGGAAGAAAAAAAAACTATACAAAGTTTATGTAACAGAGCCTGCTGAAGGGTTTACGGCTTAAAAGCCAGAGGACTGACTTTCTGTCACTTCATTTTCCCAAAGAACCATAGTCTGACACCCTTGGGTCAAAAGAGGTAGAGAGAATGGTAGTAGTACGGAAAAAAAGGAAATTTAAGAAGAGGGAAGGAGTAAACAAAGAGAAAAAGGGAATCAGGAAGAAACCTGTTTCAGGATGCTAGCAAATCCAAGGGAAACAAAATTAGGCAGTTTAGAAAACATTAAAAATGGAAGCATTGAAGACTCATAGGATAGGCTGACAGCTTTCCATTCTCTGAGAAACTTCACACAAGTTCTGGCACAGTTTACTCACCAATATTGGCAGGAAAGGGAACTTCATGCACAGCTGGATCCAGGTTGATCACATAAGGTGGACACCCTTGACTATGCAGATATCCTGTGAGCCTCTGCAGACATATGGGGAGAAGGATGGACTGAGACCAAGAGGCAAGATAAAGGAAAAAGAGAGAACTTCCACCCCTTAATCCAACTTACCAGAATTCTGCACTTCCATTTCCCTCTACCTTAAATATTCGTTTCTGATCTCCACCGCCAACATTCACTCTCAGTTGAAATGCTACCTTTCTTCATCACACATCCAACAGAGCCTCCTCTACTCTCCATCACTTATTGACTTGGGGGGTTGGGGGGAACGGGGGTTTCTATCTCCCCCACAAAAAACATTAGCTCCATTTAAGCGGGAACCTTGTCATTTCCGCTATATCCCCAGTGCCTGAAACATGGTAGGCATCCCAGAAGGAATTCTTTAGGAATCTACACAGAAAGCCCGTGTGCAAGCACTCTATTAACAGCCAGAATTATTTGTTAAGCCTCTGCCTTCGAGGACTTGGCACTAGCAAGGCAATTCCAATACCAAGTACGGTCGTCATAGATAGGCACTGAGGGTGCGCAGAAGAGAGGCTGAATGAACCCAGGCTAGGATCTGAGACGGCTTTGCGGAGGAAGAAACAGGGGTTGCTGGTATCCCTGAAAGCCAGACGCCGGTACCCTCCAACTCCCCAGAGAGACCTCCCTTTCTCCCCTGGCCTTACGCCTGCCACAGACAACTTCTCGCGCGCTCCTACTACGCCCGCGCCGTGCAGGTCACCTGTACAAAGGTGGTTTTCCCAGACCCCGCCATTCCCAACACCAGCAGACACACTGGGGGCCGGGGACCCCCGGAAGCTTGCGGCTCCGTGGCTGCTGCGAGCGCGGCCATCTTGCTCCTGGCTCCGCCCACTCGACCATAGAGACGCTCGTAGCTAGAGAGGCTCCCGCGACATTCGGAACTCTGAGTGAGACTAGAACAGGGCAAACCAAACCGTACCGAACCAAACCGGCCAGAGAGGGCAGGGCCAAGGGGCCAGGCGTGCGCCTTAGCTCTGTCCGTCCTGACCCGGATGGGGGCCCAACTAGGGACAGAGGCGGGGAAGTGGAGACACTGGGAGGACGACTGGAGTAAGCCACCTAAAGAACCGCTCACCGTCGTCGGGCAGAGCCTGGGAAGGGCAAAGCTCTGGACCCCGGGCGGGCGGGACGACAAGGGACCCACGGGCTCCCACACTATAAAAGTGAAGAGAGTGCCTTTTCCTGTCGGCCCCCCGAGAGCGGGTAACCGAGCCGCCGGAGAACCGGCCACTAGGGCTCGTCCGGCGGCCGAGGAGGTTAAGCGGCTCAGGCCTGGACGTGCCGGGACCCGGGCGGGATGCGAGCGCCGGAGTTGCTGGGCCCAGCCAAGAGCCGCAGAGACCAGCCCGGAGAAACTGGAAAAACCCTCCGCACTGGGACGCCGTTTCCGCGTGTCGCCAGCCCCAGACCG
>NW_006798707.1:1532801-1571646 GCF_000442215.2 Lipotes vexillifer | reverse complement strand
GCGGTCTCCGCAAAGGTGCACCGTGACTTTGGGGAGGAACGTTTGGTTGCCGAGTTTGTCAAGTAGGTACTGAGGGGGCGCTTCTCTCCACCCAGGCGCCCTCGGTACACGGAAAGGTGGTGAAAGAGCCGAGCCATGTATACACTCCTACTCCCGACCGCCCAGTTGGCTGCGGTGGCCCTTTGGAGCAGCTGTAGTGTTCAGTAAGCCGTGAGATCTGGGTTTTAGACCCAGGCTCTGCCACCCGCTGGAGGTGTACATCGTGGCCAAGTCACTTCAGTTCTCTGAACCTGTTTTCTCCTCTTTACCCTCGAGATACTACCTCGCAGGGTTGTGGAGACGGCATATTGTCAGCTGTAAACTACACTCCCTTGTCTTTACCTCTAGCTCTGTCCCCCGTGCCTTGTGTGAGGAACATCGTAGGTGCTCCCAAAGAGTTGGGATATGAATTAAAGTACGTGTGCATTTTTTAAATTATTTCCTAATTTTTTGTGAAAAACATGGGGGGATGTCTCTCTTGTTCTTCCTTCAGGTTGGCTGAGGACTCCAGTAATTCCCTTCAACCGGATCTTAGTTTTATAAATTTTCTCAAGCCAGAGAAGCTAACAAAGGCAGAGAAGAGGTTTAAAGAAAAGGCAGTAGAGGAAATGATGAAGCTAGACAAGCAAATCAAAGAAACTCAAATTCGACTAGAACCGTTAGTGGAGGAAACCAGGCAGCTGCTGGCGGAAAACGTACGTGTCGAGGAGGAAAACCAGTTCTTTCTGGAATACCTGACCAAGCAAACAAAGGAGTCTAGACAGCGAACCGAGAAGCTGTGGAACTACTATTTACAACAAAGTGGGCAGATTGAACAAAGGAGACAAGAATTAACCTCCAAATATGCGGGAAAAAATTCAGCGCTTAAAACAGAGCTCTTGCAGAAAGAAAAGATCCTATCCAATTTGAATAAGCAGTTGGAGGCAATGAGGGACGTTTCGATAGTAAAGGAGAAACAGGAGAGAGAAATTCAGACACTACAGCAGGAGATAAAGAAAACCCACGCTGAGACAGCTGCAAAGAAACAGGCCATGCTGGTCCAGTTCTTCCAGGATAAAGCATTACTGGAGGCACAACTGAGTGAGCTAGATGCAAGGCAGTTGGGAAAGAGACCAACAAAGGAGCTGAACAGCAAGAACAAGGCCTTGGAGAGGGCAGCAAAACAGTACACTTCCGAGTTCCACAGTAACATCGACAGACAGCACCAGCAGTTACAGAAGGAACTACCACAGCTAATTCAGAAATGCCAGAAGTTGGAGGCTACTCACAGCTGTTTAAAAAAGAAGCAGCAGCAGCTGCAGCAGGAGCATTGGTACCTAGAGTGCTTAAGCCGGGGGAGGCAACGGCTGCAAGAAAGGCGTAATCCGTGCCCAAAAGGACAAGGTGCTCCAAAGACTACGCTGAGCCCTGCCCTAGGCACCAAATCAAGGACGCATCCAAAGTAATTCCTAAAATAACATGAAGTCAGGAATGGAGCAAGGGTTCTTAGGTGCTACATAACATAAACCAGGTTAGGAAGGCTTTGGGATCTCAGGGTGCTGTGGTTAAATATCCATCACGATGTGTTAGTGTGAAGGATTAGGTGCTTTTCTCCAGCAGTACTGCTAGATTATGTGTGGGACTGGCTTCCCTTAAAGTTAGGTTTTTCTTTAATTAGCTCTTGGTAATAAATGGGCTGTTCCTCACACCTCCAGATAACCCAGTACCATTTGCCAAAAACCCAGATGTGAAACTACCTCAAGAAAACCACCTTGCAGAAGTGACAGGAAAATAGTTGTGTGGTGTGTTTCACCTAGCTAAGTTAGGTTTCTTTATAGAAAAAGCCCCCTGAAGAATAGCATTTCAGGTTGTTATATTCTGCTTTCTGCTCTGTAAAGAACCAATGTCCATGTATCCTCACTTCTTTGGCCACCTTAGCACACAGTGTTTTTAAGCTCTTTGTAAAGTTTGTGCTGGTGACCAGGTAGCTGCTTCTAGAGTTTTCTCATGATTGAAAAACTCTTAACAGCAAGTGTAATAAGCCTTAGGCAGAGTAACCTTCTGTCTGATGCTCAGCCCATACCATTTCTGCTTTGTGTAAACTGTGTGAAGGGAAGAGAAGATAGAGGGTATGTATACCTGGTCAGTTTTCTGTGGAGAAATACCTCTAGCCTGAATGAGGTGACTGAGTGCTTCTGCCTGTTTTAGGAAAACGTATCAAAAGAAAGTTTTCATATATTTGGAGAACTTTCTAAAGAGTCTTTTGCCATCTCTTTCCCAGGCAACATCCTCAATTTCTAAGATGACAAAGATGACTGGAGTTTCGATAGAGTGAGCACTTTAGCTTTAGGTCACTTTATTACGTTTTTACTGCATAAGCACTTCCTAGTCCTTGAAATGCGTTTTGTTATCCATGTGTACCCTCTTTATGCCCCTTCAGTAGAACTAGGAATAGTATTTTAAATTCATATAGACTTTTAGGGTAGTTGTATTTTTGGCACTTAGGACATACTGATGGTCAGATCAGGGATTTCTTTGCTGAATCCTGGTACAGAAATGCAGCCTTTTAATGTTGCTCCTTTATGGAAAAACAGAATCAACTTAATGTTTTCAAGAAATTGTCAGTGATGAAAAAGTTCATAATGGTTTTCCCAGATTTCAGTTTTATTCATATGTAAAACTAATTCTTGTACAATTAGATTCAGAAAAGGATTTTGCCTCAGTGTGCCTTAACTTCTAGCTTTAACAGCTTTTCTGTTAAATATGTAATGTCTTGGTTCTTAAAATTTTGTTGTTATTGAAAATAAACTCAGATTATAATACACCCACTGATTTCATTATTGTTCCAATGTAATGTACCTTCTACTTACCTCTCTTCTCACGTCTTATCAACTCTGCATGTCTTCTTCATACTAGTGTGCACATAATAAAAATGCAGTTTTAGTGCACAAAGTAGAATGTTAGGTAGCACACAGTTGCCTTAACCTGAATAGTTCTATTCAGTGGAGCTGAAAATACAGAGAGCCTGTTTAAAAATATGGTATCCAAGACACATTCGAAACCGTTATTCTCTGTCGATGCAAAAACCATAGGAAGATATAAAACTAAGGATAAGGAGCTGGAAAGAGGAATGGGTAATCTTATTAATCTGCTGTTAATTCCGCCTCCTGCCAGTGCTGTCCAGATGAATTAATTCAGGAGTGAATAACTTCCACCCTGTCTCAGTTTATTTTGAATTCCTCATCCCAGATAATGGATCTGATCTGGTGTTCTGCTTCTGGCTGTCCCTTTGTGAGGCCTCTGAGGGCTTGAAGACTTTAAAGGGTGAGTCATCTGATAAAGCATTGGTCACCAACCTTTTTGGCACGAGGGACCGGTTTCGTGGCAGACAATTTTTCCGCGGACGGGGGTGGGGTTGGGGGGGGAGGGGAGGGTTCAGGCGGTAATGCGAGCGATGGGAAGCGATGGGCAGCGGCAGAGGAAGCTTTGCTCGCTCGCCCCGCTGCTCACCCCCTGCTGTGCGGCCCAGTTCCTAACAGGCCGTGCACCGGTCTGCAGCCCAGGGGTTGGGGACTCTTGTTGATAAAGGCCCTTAGAAATTCCCGTCAGCAAGCCAGCAGTAGGTTTGGCCAACGTGGATCTCAGTCTACTTTTTGTCTGCTTTCCTGTGCTGGAAAGGAAAGAGGGTGATGTTACAGAAAGTGCATTTAGATGGAAAAGACCTCTGAGGTGAAATTTAGGTTAAGACTTGAACGACGACATGAAGCCTGATGTACAAAAATTGGGGAAGAAGACATTCCGGACAGAGGGAACAGTGAATGCAAAGGCCCTAAGATGGGAAGGAGTTTAGTAGGATTAAGGAACAGAAGAGTCAGTGTGGCTAAGTGTAGTTGGGGAATGGCAGCGAACACGGACAGAGCAGAGGCGGATGAGGCTAAAAAGGTTAATAGAGTAGGCAGGCCTTGTAGGACAAGGTAAAGGGGATGACTTTTATTCTAAGTGCATTGGGAAATCACTAGGCTTTAAGCAAGTGAACGAGGTTGATTTACAGTATAAACTCACTACAGCAGTATGCGGAGTGTACCAAGCCAGTGAAAAGCAGAAAGAATCCAGTTAGGAAGCTCTTGAAAAGGCAAGAGGTGATGACTGTGGGAATGGAATGGCAAACATGGAGGTGAACAGAAGACATGGGGGGGAGCTGATTCTTAGTGTGAGGGGAAGAGGAAGCAGAAGTACTGTTCCTTTTGAAGAAGGAGGTGGACAGAGTATTTTTTCTTTCTTGTTTGTGTGAACCTTTTCTTTTCGGCCACAACACGCGGCTTGCAGGATCTTTCTTCCCAGACCAGGGATTGAACTCATGCCCCCTGCAGCGGAAGCACAGAGTCTTAACCACTGGACCACCAGGGAAGTGCCTGAACAGATTTTTAAAATGAAGCATTTCAGACACAGCAAAAGATATAGAAAAGTATAACAAACTCACCATCCACTTGAAAAAATAAAAACTTACCATTCACTTGTCCCTCTGGATCCCAGAAGCATTATCTAAAGTTGATGTTTATCATGACTGTGCATGGTTTCCTGCTATCTTTTCTATATTTTATTAAAATATAGGTACCATATTTATATAGTTTATATACTTTTATTTCTATGTATCCATAAACAATAGAGCATTGTTTTTCCATGTTTTTAAACCTTCCACAGATGGGACTTTTGATGTATTCTATAACTTGCTTTCCCAGACTTTATTTTGGAGCTGTATTCATGATGATACAAGACCTGGTTCTTGGGGTAGTGTTAAAGGGGTAAGGTTACCTGACTGAAATGGAAAATCCAGCCCGTCCTGCATGCTGCTGCAGAGGGGCAGCCCCATCCATCATCTCAGTTCACATCTGGTGGTATCACCCCCCACCTGACACTCCCCTAGCTGTCCCCGTTGCCTTAGGAAGAAATCCACTACCTCAAGTGGCATGCAGAGACCCAGATCCTCTCCCCCGATGACTTACCCACTGAGTCACGTAAAGGTTTTCTGTGTCTCTTGGTTGAATGAATCAGTTGTTTTAAAGAGATGTGAGGGAAAAAGTGCTTTAAAACCTGCTATTAAACAAATGCTAATTTTTTAAAAAAGAAGACCTGGTTCTTCTGACAGCTGTATAGTATTCCTCAGGATGATTACCACAACTTACCCATTTTCTCCTGATAATGGACAAGTAGTTTATGTAAGAGACTAGGCTCAGGAAGAGACCCAAGATTATATCATGACTCAAAGAAAAGGCACTTATTTTTTGCTCATACAATAGTGTCAGAGAGATCATCCTGATTGGCAAATAGTCTTTCTTAGGGTCATTCAGGGAATCAATATCTTCCATGTTATGGTCTACCATGACCTAGAGCTGCCTTATCAACTGCATCTAGCCAGAAGAAGGGGAAAGAAAGCATGGAGGTACACTCGCTCTCTTAAAAGTCCTGGCATGGAATTGACACACATCACTCGCACTCACATTCCACCAGAGAGAAGTTAGTTGGCTACCCCATCACTACAGGGGAATTGGCTGGAGGGCTGGAAGTGCAGTCTAGCCATTTCTCCTATAATCCTATAATTCTGCAAGGTAAAGCCAATTTTGCTGGACAGCCAGTAGTCTCTGGTACAGGATGTTTCCAGTACATATTGGACATCAGACTGCAACATCAGTCTTGTAGATGTCTAGTAGAACACCTGACCAGGAGTAGTTTGTATAGCCGTAGGAGTGAAATTACTGAGTCTCAGGGCATATCTTCAATTTTAAGAGATCCTGCCAATTAGTTTTTAAATTGATTGTACCCAATGTCCATTCCAAAGTGCAGGGAGTTCACATTGCTCCAAAATCTAGCTAAACCTGATACCGCTCAACTTCAATAAATATTATTCTAATGAATTTGGTTAAAAATCTTAATTCAATTAATATATTTAGGATCATCTCTAGTGAGTCCTACTGATCCTTGGCTCAGACAGGAAAAATAAAAGGATCACCTGCAAGGGCCCTGGATGAAACTGGACAAGTTTAATCTCAAACCAATTACAGGCACACATCTGTTATTGGGGGTTTGGGTGTAGACCACCACAATAAAGTAAATTTCACAATAAAGCAAGTCACATGAATTTTTCAGTTTCCCAGTGCATATAAAAGGTATGTTTATATTATATTGTAGTCTATTTGAAGTGTACAATACCATTATGTCTAAAACAACAATGTACATACTTTAATTAAAATCGCTATCTGTAAGAGGAAGAGCAGTAAAGCAAGGTATGAGTGGATTCATTTGAACCAGCATATTTCAGGGCCTAAAGAACTACTGACACAACTGTACGTGTTGCTTCTTCCAAACTCATTCCCATCTCTAGTCGTTATCTTCCCCAGACACACTGTGTCAGCAAGGAGACAGGTAGCACGTTGGAGTCAATGAACAATGGAAAACATCATTCTAACACAGAGTCATTTATTTTTCTTGCCATTGCCAAACATTCCCCAAGTCTTACCAGAAATTAACAGAGCTTCTCCATTTTCCTCCCTGACAATCCTCATGTATGGAAAGGGCTTTAAGGGAGCAACTGCCAATGACAATGTCGAGTGGACAGACCACGTCCTTCCCTTGTTGCAAAACTACCCGTTCTGGCAGTATCCCAATCAGGTTTCAATGCTCCCATGTTTGAAAGTGGTCTTCACAAAAGCCCACATTTTAAGGCTATATGGAGGAGCACAGAGAACAGAGTTAAAAGTGGTAACAGCCTTTCAGAATTTGAAAAGGCAGTATTGGTCCATATTAGGGTTAAGGGTCCCTGGCTTTTTATGTGGCGTAAGCCACAAAAATTGGCAAGAATATAGAAGACCAATATTTATGGGAAAGGGGAGGAGAATCCAGGAATACGACAACAGAGCTGCTCTAACCAATGCTCCAGGGAAAGCCAGCATCAAAGAGAAACAGGCTAACAGATACTATCAGGTAGGCATGAGGTTCAGAAAAAGAACTTTTCTTTCCAACTCCAGATAAATATCTACACCTGGTGTCAAAGTCTCAGGTTATAAAAAGGACAGAACACAACATCTAAAAAAGAAGGTAGAGGACAATATTCTCAGAAAATTCAAAGAGACAGACTTTGGCTAAAGAGAGACACGAGGACTTAACAGAGTGCAGACTAACAAGTCAGGTCAAGTCCAGGGGAGAAGGAATGTGCACCTTGGCTACCAATCTTCACAGGAGTACCAGCAATATTAGGGTTCTGTGTCAAACATCAGGAGCAAAAGGGTTTATTTCTCTTTCAATCCTCAAAACTTCGGGAGCAAGACAAGCTGCAGGAGGGCACTGGTCATAACAACAGATGAGGCCTCACACCCAGGGAAGTTGAGGTGGTATTTATTTTTGCTGCTACTTTCTTCTTTCCAGTCGTCTTATGTGTGGGACACATTCCTCCTAAGGCTGCATTTCATGTGTGTGGGTCTAGTTACTTACTGCCACCTGGGACAAACAAAGCATTTCCTAGGAAAACCTGTGTCCGGAGGGTCTAGCTTTTTTATTCTAAATCTATTTTCTCACTTTCAATCCTAAAACCATATTGAGACAACAAAGAGCCTCCATAAATTATGTCACCCAAGCAGACGGGGGAACCTTATTAAAGGAGTGACAACAGTTCTAGGTTCTAGGCTTGTTATATCACAAATACAAAATGATAAATCAGTATGGTTTTAAAGAGTTAGTTTGGAATCGTTTTATAAGATGATGGAGTGACTACGAAATCAATGGAGCTTCCAAGAACATTCTACATCCCAGTATGGAAAGGATAATCAAACAGGTTTCTTAGTCTTGTATGGGGCAAGAAGGCCTTATAGTGGGCCTTAAGGAGGAGCTCTTTGGGCAAGATAAGAGAAAAATAGGAGGACTCCAATGAGAATAGCAGGAAAATCTACCAAAAAGGAGATGGGGGTGTGGGTGGTGGAGGGTCCAAGTGAATCAATAGGGAAAACACTGAAATTTACACAGGAGGAAGGAGCTGAGAGCGCCACAGCCTTACACAAACAGCTGAAAGAGTAAATTTCTCTTCACTTGGCCCCCGTGACTCAGGCCTCTCCACACAGGTCCCTGTGACCACAGCATCCCATCCACTCTCCCAGGAGTGCTTTCACACTGACTGCCTATTTCTTTCCTCGTTTATGATTCGTCTTTGGGGGCTTGACTTTCTGGAACTGTGTTGGCACTGGCTCCTGCTCTGGTTCTTTACAGGACGTTGCCACGAGCAGTTCCTCATGACTCCTCCTCTGATCCTTCCCTACTCTAAGACTCAGCTCTGTCTCAGGAAGCTCAATGCCAGGCTGCTGCCGCCTTCTTAGAGACCTTCGGCTCCTGTGCTGCTGCCTCCGCTTTTCTTCTTCTTGCTGTCGCTGTTTTATCTTCATCAGCTTCTCAAAGCTTTTGGTCGTTGTTGGGTTTACAACAAACCAATCCTACAGAGGCAAAACAGAAACATTACCCAGTCAAAATATAGTGCACTAGAAAGTGGTATGGGAAGATTTTTTTTAAAGGCATGATTAGGACAGAACACAGTAAAGAGGAAACAGATATGGAACCAGAGCTTAGAACTGTGTCTTTTAAACTGGAGAAATTCACTACAGAGCAGTCATTACAAGCATTTCTTGTGTAAGACATGATTTCGGGTACTACTGATTACTTAGCATGATCCCACCCACTCCTCACCTTTAAGAAACCTTCTCATGAGATGTAAAGCACTGAGCCATAGGAGATTTTTATTTCATGACAGTGTAGTGGTTAAAGCATGAATTTTGCAGCCAGACCACCTGGGTGCAAATCCTAGCTCTGTTTCTAGCCATGTGACCATCAGAAAATTAACTTAACCTCTCTGAGTCTCAGTTTAAAAAATTAAGGGTTAGGGACTTCCCTGGTGGCGCAGTGGTTAAGAATCCACCTGCCAAGGCAGGGGATATGGGTTCGAGCCTTGGTCTGGGAAGATCCCACATGCCGCGGAGCAACTAAGCCCGTGCACCACAACTACTGAGCCTGCACTCTAGAGCCCGCGAGCCACAACTACTGAGCCCATGTGCCACAACTACTGAGCCCACATGCTGCAACTACTGAAGCCCAGGAGCCTAGAGCCCATGCTCCACAACAAGAGAAGCCACCACAATGAGAAGCCCGCACACAGCTCTCCGCAACAAGAGAAAGCCTGCGTGCAGCAACAAAGACTGAATGCAGCCAAAAAAATAAATATAATTAAAAAAAATAAAGTGAGGCAGAAAGGGAGGAACAAGGTAAACACGTTTAACACCATAAGGATTTCATAAATACAGGCATAAATTATTGAACAAATACTTGGGAGCAAGTCCCAAACTAAGTGAAATTTGTTGGTTCCAACTTTTGAAACAGAAACTGGAGAAACAAGTGAACTATACAAAGGCCAGATTTTGTCAGGAGATAATTATCTTTCAAATACTTCCCAAAGCATAGAAAGGTAATATTATTTAAAAAAAAAAGACTGCCTTCCTGAAGAAATCTCAGATATGGAAAGGGATTCCCAAAGCTTCAACCAGTAAAGCAACAGGAACCACAATGGATGACACTAACTAAAGCCCACACTGCTAAGAACTATTGCATCTTAGGGCAGAGGACAGCCGCAGGCACTTGCTATTTTTCCTCACCAGGCAACAGTATCTGCAGTAAAATATTCCAAGAGAATGCACACTCTACTCCTTGAGCTTTTGCAATAAGGGTATTTAATTATATAGTAGAGAATTTCTCTGTTCACCTGGACTCCTAAAAACTTTCCCCAAGAGAAAACTCTTGACCTTCTGAACTTAAAGCATTTTTAACAGAATTTTTTAATTTTGAAAATTTACAAACTTTCCAGAAAAGTCACAATAGTTCAATGAACACCTAGATTGACCATTGTTAATCTCTCTTCCCCTTCTTCCCTCCCTCCCTCCCTTCCTCTGAACCATTCACAATTTAGCTACAGACATGAAACTTCATCCCTAAAAACATCATCATGTACCTGCCTAAGAACAAGTGCATTCCCCTGCAAAACTACAACACAATTATCACATTTTGGAATATTAACATTGACACATTACTATTACTTAGTAGTACAGCTAGTATTCAAGTTGCCTCAATTGTCTCAATAACATCTTTTACATTGTTTCTATATGGTATTTCAACAATATTCACAACAGGTTGCTCAAAGATGTTGGAATACCAGAAAACAGGAGCACAGACATTGCTGTGAAACAAGAATTCCAAAGGTGTAAATGCAGCCTGGTTCCCAAATGTCTGATTTAATTGGACTTAAGGTAATGAGAAGAGTTAGGGATGCTCACACCCCCAGTGACTTTAAATGCTTTCATAGAAAAATTCTATTACACGCCTAATTTTAGGAAGTTTTTAAACTCTAATGTAGACCCTTTAGTCTCTCTGACAGTCTTAGCCCATAATAACAGGCACAAAATTCACGTCCCTTGTGGCATATTCATGGGGTCCACAAGATTATAAAAACACTGTGGGAAAGGAGAAACCTCACCTCAGCGTGGACAGAGTTGATGTGATACTTGACACCACTCTCTGACACAAATTCTTTTTGACATAGAAGACACTTGTATTTTCCAGCCACAAAGGTTCCCTATTTTCAAGAAAGAAAGAAAGAGAAGGGTAAATTCAGGAACACATACCTGGGCAATGGGTAGGGACTGTCAGAGATGAAAAGAGGAGATACTACCTCAGCAAAGTGAAGAAGGAAGAAAATCCGAAATATCACTATACTTAGGAAGACAAGTTTGGGCATACTATGACCATAACACATCTATCCCAGTGCAACGCTATACCAAACACTGACCCCACTGACCCTCCCCAACACAACCTGAAGTTCCCCTAATTTTATTATGTAACATGTCACGTTTTTCTATCTTCCCTTAGGTCTTCCACTTCACTTCCAGGTTCTCTTGGTTCCTCCCCTCAAATTATCAAACTCCTTAAGTTCAGTGAGGCACCAATGTGCAATTCTTCCCACTAGAATCAATCCACTGCCGCAAAGAGTGCCTTAGGAATCCAGAATTAGAAGAGTACCCTCCATAAGATCTAGCTGAATGACTCAGAAACTAGGATCAAGATGACGAACTCCTAAGCACTCCTGGACAGATCTGGTTTGGATGTCTCCAACTCCCTTGTTGCCTTGACTGAGACTTCTCTCCGCTCCTGAAGCTTCAGGTTTCCATGGTGCTTATTTTGTGTGAGGAGATACTTCTGAATGGGGATGGAAAGTGGCAGCCATCCCCATGACTGGTAGGTTGCAGGGCACTGGGGTCAACATGGAAAAGATTCAGTGAGGTGAATGGCTGTTAGCCTAACACCCAGGGATCGCACCTCCCATCCCCAGAAGCCAGAATAGTTCAGATGGGTTTGAGGATCTTCACCAATCCAGATAAGCACAATGTAAGTTGATTCTAGGAAGTTGAAGGCCCAATAAGACAGGGCAGGCCCAGTGTGGTAGACGCTCAGGTGGAAGAAGTTAAATCCCTGGTAGAGACTCGGAACTATATATTTTTCTCCAGATTTTTTCATTGACATGACTTATGGCTATTTTGGCCCATTCTGCATCTTGGACATACCCTGGCATCCCACCCAATTAACAGACTGAGGATCTTTGGGACAAAAAAAACCAAAACTAAACTAAACCAGCCTTTGAAGATAATAGCAAACAGGACAACTAGCTGTTCACCGAATCTGAATTCTATTCCATGTCAGACTATTTTAGAGGTCACATTAAGATAAATAGTTCAGAACGTTACAAACCAATGTACAAGAGCCCAGGTGAGCTTTAAGGCCAGATACACTACTGTAGACAGCCTCACAGCCCTGAAAAAGAGAAAAAGAAATCATGTGAAGACCACACCAAACAGCATCCTTTTCCTAGCAATCTGGCCATTTACACTAACCCACTGTACCCTTGTGGGGGGGAGGGAGGGGGGAAGAAACCCAATAAATTGCACCACAAACCACACAGAAAAATATGTAAGCCAAAGAACAAAAAGAAAACCAAGGAAAGGTAAAAGAAAAAGAGGTAAAAAAGTTGTTTAAAAAAGCTTAAAACACTCTGTTCCCTAGTACTTTTCTGATACTTACAAAAATACAAAAAATTGTATGCTCAGGTTTTTCCAAAAATCAGCTTTCTTTAGTGCAAATGTGTCTCTTACTTCTTATATATCTACTCCTCCCCAAAGTACTGCATATACAGCTGTAGTAGATTAATGATGGCTGGAAATTCTCTGCCACTCTTCCCATCAAGAATTGAGTCATTTACCCTCCCTTTGAAACTGGGTAAGTCCTATGATTTTTTTGACCAACAGAATGCTATGGAAATGAGGCTGAACAAATTCTGAAGCTAGGCCTAAGAGATCTGAGCTGTTGCTTTTATGTTCTTGGAATACTCTGTCTGAGAATTCAGTCACCATGTACGCCACTACCATGCAAGAGAGAGAGGCCATATGGACAATCCATCTCCCAGCTGAAGTAGCTGCTTAGAAGCCACCTGACATTCAGGCCCCATCAGAGCTTCCAGCAGAATGCAACCCGTGAATGATTCCAGCTGGTGCCATATACAACTGCCCTCTGAGCCTCGACAGAATTGTTGCTTTACAGAATCGTTAACAAAGTAATTGATGTTTTAAGCCTCTAAAGTTCAGGTGTTTTGTCACAAAGGAATAAATAACTGAAACAAACAGCAGATGCTTGATCAACATTTAGTGAATAAATGAATGAGAAAGAACCACCTGGTTAGGACACTGAATGCGATGATACTTCTTGATATCTGACTTCCATTTGTGTAGTACTTCCTGGCTGAAGGTCGGTAGCCCAGGACGAGTATATTTTAACTACAAGACAAGAAACATTTTATTGGAGGAATCCAACTTTCAACCAAAATACCCCAAAAGTAACAGAATTACATAACTCTTCAGGTTCATATAATTCTAGAGCTGCAGAAGTATATTTTCAAACACAAAAATGATAATATGTAAGATCCTTTAAAGTTCCTGAAACACGTAAGTATAATTGCCTATTGTTCTGTCTTAAAATAGTTTGATTTTTAAGAGGACAGGAGACTTTCAGATATAACATTTCATCTAAAGTTGAAAAAAAAAGCTAGTGACAGAGCATTATACAGTTAAAATATTTGTTACGAAAGAGAAAGCAATATAAATTTTCCCTCTCTATATACAATATATATATATAATATGTATATATTATACTCAAGGAACATATATATATTACATATTCAATAGAAATATATGGATATGGGTCAAAGGCTATAAAACAAAATGTAAACAGTGGTATTCTCTGGGTGCTAGAATTTTGAGTGATTTTCATTTTTTTCCTGCTTATCTGCATTTATCACTTTTCTTCAGTGACATCATGTTAATTTTTGATATTTTAAAAATTCTAACACAAAAAAATTAAGGTTCAAACTGAAAGAATGTGAGAAAACTCAGGGAATAGAACATCTATTCTTTGCTTATACTGCCAAAGTAGAATTATTCCTAGCACTTCCTTTCTCATGCTTTGACACCAGTTAGTCTCTTCTTACAACTCTAGTTTCCAGAAGAGTTAACACCTGTAGAGACAGTTCTTGCAAAGTTCACAGTCCTCCTGCTTGAAAAATGGAAGCATCTGAAAGGAAACTGATTCTCTGAGACAGAAGAACAGATCCAAGCCCATAGAGGTTAATGGAGGAAGAAAGGTAACTTAAAGAACCTTTGGTAAATCACAGTACAAAAATGGTTTTATTTATAAGCATTTCCTCTTTCTTAGTCATTTTAATAATATGAATTCTTCCAACCCATGAGCATGGTATATCTTTCCATTTGTTTCTGTTGTCTGCAATTTCTTTCATCAGTGTCTTACAGTTTTCTAAGTATAGGTCTTTTACCTCCTTTGTGAGATTTATTCCTAGGTATTTCATTCTTTTTGATGCAATTGTTAATGGGATTGTTTTCTTAATTCTGATTTCTTATAGCTCGTTTTTAGTGTATAGAAACACAACAGATTTCTGTGTACTGATTTTGTACCCTGCAACTTTCCTGAATTCACTGATCAGTTCTAATAGCTTTTTGTGGTATCCTTTGGATTTTCTCTATATTGTATTATGTCATCTGTAAACAGTGACAATTTTACTTCTTTCCAATTTGGATGCCATTGATTTTACTTTCTTGTCTGATTGCTGTTGCTAGGACTTCCAATACTATGTTTAATAAAAGTAGGCATCCTTATCTTCTTGATCTTAGAAGAAATGCTTTTAGCTTTTCACTATTGAGTAGGATATTACTGGAAGGCTTGTAACAGATGGCCTTTATTATGTTGACGTATGTTCCCTCTGTAACCACTTTGTTGAGAATTTTTATCATAGATGGATTGCATTTTGTCAAAAGTTTTTTTGTATCTATTCAGATAACCACATACTTTCCATTCTTTAGTTTGTTAATGTGGTATATCACACTGATTGATTTGTGGATACTGAACCATCACTGCATCCCTGGGATAAATCCCACATGATCATGGTGTATGATCCTTTTAATGTGTTGTTGAATTAGATGTGCTAATACTTTGTTGAGTATTTTGCTTTATGTTCATCAGTGATACTGACCTGTAATTTTCTTTTTTTGTGGTGTCTTTGTCAGGTTTTGGTATCAGGGTGATGCTGGCTTCATAGAATGAGTTCAGAAGTGTTCCTTCCTCTTCAATTTTTTGAAACAGTTTGAGAAGGACCAGTGTTTGCTCTTCTTTATATGTTTTGTAGAATTGACCTATGAAGCCATCTGGTACTGAATTCCTGTTTGTAGGGAGCTTTTAAATTACTGATTCAATTTGGTCTGTTCATATTTTCTATTTCTTCCTGACTCAGTCTTGGGAGATTGGATGTTTCTACGAATTTATCCATTTCTTCTAGGTTGTCCTTTTTACTGGCATATACTGTAATTATTCATAGTAGTCTCTTATGATCATTTGTATTTCTGTGTTGTTAGTGGTAACTTTTCCTTTTTCCTTTTATTTATTTGGTCACTCTCTTTTTTCTTGATGAGTGTGGCTAAAAGTTTATCAATTTTTTTTAACTTTTCATAGAACCAGCTTTTAGTTTCACTGATGTTTCCTTTTTATTTATTTATTTTTAGTGTCTATTTCATTTACTTCTGCTCTGATTTTTATTTTTTCTTTCCTTCTACTAACTTTGGGTTTTGCTTGTTCTTCTTTTTCTAGTTCCTTTAGGTATAAGGTTAGGTTGTTTATTTGGGATTTTTCTTGTTTCCTGGGGTAGGCTTGTATCATTAGAATCTAGCATTTCCCTCTAAGAACTGTTTTTGCTGCATCCCATAGATTTTGAATTGTTGTGTTTCCATTTTCATTCATCTCCAGATATTTTTCAGTTTCCTCTGATTTCTTTAGTGATCCACTGTTTGCTGAGTAGCATATTGCTTAGCCTCCATGTGTCATACCCTTCTGGTTGGAAAAGATGCTTGATACGATTTCAATCTTCTTAAATTGAGACTTGTTTTGTGGCCTAGCATGTGATCTATCCTGAAGAATGTTCCATGTGCACTTGAAAATAATGTGTATTCTGCTTTTGGATGGAATGTTATATATATAAAACATATAAAGTCCATCCGGTCTAATGTGTCATTTAATGCCAGTGTTTCTTTATTGACTTTCTGTCTGGAGGATCTGTCTATTGATGTAAATGGGGTGTTAAAGTCCCATACTAATATTGTGTTACTGTCGATTTCTCCCCCTCCCTTTTTTTTTTTTTTCCTGCCATACGATGTGGCATGTGGAATCTTAGTTTCCCAACCAGGCATTGAACCCACATCCCCTTCACTGGGAGCGCGGAGTCTTAACCACTGGACCACCAGGGAAGTCCCTCTCCCTTTTTGTTTGTTAACATTTGCTTTATGTATTTAGGAGCTCCTACATTGAGTGCATATATATTTACAACTGTTCTATCTTCTTTTTGGATTGATCCCTTTATCATTATGTAATGTCCTTTGTCTCTTGTTACGGTCTTTAAGACCTATTTTATCTGATATAAATATAAATATTTGATCTGATATAAATATAAATATCAGATATAAATATCTGATATAAATATTTATGTGATATAAATATGGATTGATCCCTTTATCATTATGTAATGTCCTTTGTCTCTTGTTACGGTCTTTGTTTTAAGATCTATTTTATCTGATATAAATATTTTATCTGATATAAATATAAATACCCCACCTTTCTTTTTGTTTCCATTTGCACGGAATACCTTTTTTCACCCCCTCACTTTCAGTCAGTCAGATCTGAAGTGAGTCTCTTTTAGACAGCATGTATACATGTTTTGTTTTTGTATCCATTCAGCTACTCTATGTCTTTTGATTGGAGTACTTAGTCCATTTACATCCAAAGTAATTATTGATAGATATGTACTTATGGCCATTTAGGTAACTGTTCTCTGGGTATTTGTTGCTCTTTTTTGTTCCTTTTTCTTCTTTTGCTCTCTTTCCTTGTAATTTGATAACTATCTTTAGTGATAGTTTTGGACTCCTTTCTCTTTTTTCTATTGCAGATTTTCGGTTTGTGGTCACCATGAGGTTTATATACAGCAACCCATATATATTTTTTTCTTTTAAGTTGATGTTCTCTTAAGTTTGAAGGCATTCTAACAACCATGCATTTTTACTCTCTCCCTCAAATGTTTTTGACATATTTTACATCTTTTTGTTTTGTATATCCCTTATGCACATAGATGATTTTACTAGTTTGTCTTTTAACCTTCCTTCTAGCTTTATAAGTGGTTGATTTCCTATTTTTACTGTATATTTGCCTTCACCAAAGAGATTTTTTCCTTCTGTAATTTTCATATTTCTAGTTGTGGTCTTCTCTTTTCCGATTAGAGAAGTCCCTTGAACATTTCTTATAAAGCTGGTTTAGTGGTGCTGAACTCTTGTAGCTTTTACTTATCTGTAAAACCTTTTAAATCTCCTTCAAATCTGAATGATAGCTTTACTGGGGAAAGTACTTGACTGTAGGTTTTTTCCTTTCATCACTTTAAATATATCATGCCACCCCCTTCTAGCCTGCAGTTTCAGCTGAAAAGTCAGTTGATAGTCTTGTGGGAGTTCTCTTGTACATATCTAGTTGCTTTGCTGCTTTTAAGATCTTCTGTCTTTAATTTTTGCCATTTTAATTACAGTGTGTCTTGGTGCAGACCTCTTTGGGTTCGTCTTGTTTGGGACTCTTTGTGCTTCCTAGACCTGGATATGTGTTTCCTTCCCCAAGTAAGGGAAGTTTTCAGCTATTATTTTTTCAAATAAATTCTCTGCCCCCTTTTCTCTCTCTTCCCCTTCTGGGACCCCTATAATGTGAATGTTAGTTCTCGTAAACTATCTTCATTTCTTAAAATTCCTTTTTCTTTTTTCTACTCAGCTTGGGTGATTCCTACTACTTTGTCCTCCAGTTCACTCTTCTTCTGCATCATCTAATCTACTGTTGATTCCTTCTAGTGTATTTTTTATTTCAGTTACTGTATTCTTCAGTTCTTTGGTTCTTCTTTATATTTTTTAACTCTTTGTTAAACTTCTCACTGTATTCGTCCATTCTTTTCCTGATTTCACTGAGTATCTTTATGAGCATCACCTTGAACTCTATCAGGTAGGAGGCTTATCTACTCTTTGCTTAGTTCTTCTTCCAGGATTTTGTCTTGTTCCTTTGTCTGGAACATAGTCCTCTTTCTCCTCATTTTGCCTAATTCTCTATGTTTATTTCCATATATTAGACAGGTCAGTTACAGTTCCCCAACTTGGAGAAGTGGCCTTATGTATGAGACATCCTGTGGCACCTAGCAGCACACTCCCCTCTGGTCACCGGAACAATATGCTCTAGGGATTTCCCCCTATGTGGGCTATGTGAGCCATTCTTTTGTGGCGGGGCTGGCTACTGCAGGCACACTGGTAGGCGGGGCTGGCACCTGGTCCAGCTGGCTGCTAGGCCCTGACTCATGCAGTGGCTGCCAGCCCACTGGTGGGCAAGACTGGGTCCCAGTGTGGCTGACAGCAGGTCCCCAGGGGGCCCTGGGACTGGTGGTGACCTGCTGGTGGGCAGAACTGGGTCCTAGGGTGGCTGGCTACCAGGCTTGGGGGCACCCAGGGATGATGCTGGCCTGATGGTGGGTGGGACAAGTCCAGTAAGGCTGGCTGCATAGCCAAGGGGGTCTTGGGGCTGGCGCCAACCCGCTGTTGGGCAGGTTCAGGTCCCAGAAAAGCTGCCTGTGCATCCTGGGGCTCTTAGTGCTGGTGCTGGCCCACTGGTGAGCAGGGCCAGGCTCTAGGGGGTGTCAGGGCTGGTGCAGGCCTGCTGGTGGGTGGGGCCAGGTCCTGGGCCCAGTGGTGGAGGGAGCTGGGTCCCATTGTGGTAGCTGCTCAGCCTGAGCCGGTCCTGGGACTGGTGCTGACTGGCTGGTGGGTGGTAAGCCCCTGGTGCTCATAGGCTAGAGGGAGGACTCCAAAATGGCACTTGCCAGCACCAGTGTCCTTGCAGTCAAACAAGCTCCCCAAAATGGCTGCCACCAGTGACTGTTTCCCCTGGGGGAGTCACAGTTGCCTCCTGCCTCTCTGGGAGGCTCTCCAAATCCAGCAAGTGGGTCTGACTCAGGCTTCTTTCCAATTATTGTCTCTGTAATGGGTCTTGGAGTGTGTGAGGTTTTTTGGTGTGCTATCTAAGAGGACAGTCTCTGTTTCCTACAGCCCTCTGGCTCTCCTGTATGCAAGCCCTGCTGGCCTTCAAAGTGAGACATTCTGGGTGCTCATCTTCCCAGTGCAGGACCCCCAGGCTGGGGAGGAGTCAGATATGGGGCTCAGACCCCTCACAGCTTGGAGAGAACCGCTGCAGTTGTGAATATTCTTCCATTTGTGGGTCACCTATCCAGGGATATGGGTCTTGACTACCATGTCTCTGCCCCTCCTACCCATCTTGTTGTAGTTCCTTCTTTACATCTTTAGTTGTGGATATAACTGCTATTTTCTGCTAGTCTTCACCTCATTCTCAAAGATAGGTGCTTTGTAAACAGGTCTGTCCATGGGAGGAGGTGAGCTCACAGTTGTACTACTCTACCATTTTGGCTACTCCCCCATGAATGGTTTAAATTAAATAGGATGTAGGGGGAACCCAAAATGTAATAAGAGTAACACATGAACCTTATTATTACAAACGAGAAATATAATTATTACAAATGAGAAACATAATGAAAGGAGTGGGGGAGGTGGGAACCAACCTAAGAAACTTTGGAAAACAGTACTTTGACTATATATGCTAAGGCTAAAGATTAAAAAAACTATATACAAATATTAGTCTCTAGTTAGTAAATTTGTTTTTTACAGAGGTATGGGTTAACAATTCTGAAACTACTTCAAGTTACAGTAGGATTGAGCAAACAAATAAATATACTGTAGACAGTGACAGCCAGGATTCTCATTACTAGAGAAAGGAGTTACAAGTAAGGAAGAAAGAAGGTGTGAATGAAACTTGTAGCATTGGACTGGAGATGAATCATGGCTTTAAACAGACAGATATAGAATAAATACTATTATGTGTATGTGTGCATTAATATTCATACATAAATGTCATAGTTCTATGCGTCAAGAGGACCCAGAAGCAATGACATCCCAGTAGGAATGAGTACACCTAGCACTCAAATCTTTGTTTCTAAATATATTCTCCAATAAAAGAAAGCAGGAATCCTTAGAGGAACAGTTGGTTCCAGGGCTGGGGCAAGAAAAATACAAGATGCGCCTACAGTATCTCATGGTGTCAGAGAATTAAAAAGTGCTCAAAAAGTGATAGGGACATGCTGAAAAGACACAGGAGCCCACTTGAAAGAGCCCTTGATGGCCAAATCTGGGACAATTTGAGCAGCAAAATAATAATAGCATTGGATTATAACCCTAGAATAAAGTAAGTATCCATGACTCCATATTTACATAAATAAATAGAAGAAAAAGATCTTTCTCACAGTAGAATTCCAATTAACAATTGAATAGGAAATGATGGAAACAGAAAATGATCATTAGACTAAAACACAATAGAAATTAATTGTTGCAGGCAAGAACCACTGATGGATGCTAAAGTAAGTGGGCAGAAGTATAATAAGACAGATTAGTTGAATGTCTCAATCTCCCCACAAAGTATGTATTAATTACAAAGAGGAAAACTGTAATTTTGCCATGGAGAAAACTGGACACCTAATCAAGTGACCAAGGTTATTATCATCAGTAAAAAGATACATATACCTCCTAATATGGTACATTGTGAAGGGCCAACATTGCTTTGAAGGCATTTTTGCCAAAAACATAAAACCTTCAATCTAATCTTGAGAAAATACCAGACACACCCACATTAGGGATATTCTACAAAATAACCAGACAGTCTCCTCAAAAGTGTCAAGGACACAAAAGACAAAGAATGCCCAAAGAACTGTAACAGATTGGAGGAGACTAAGGAGACACAGTAAACAAAATTAAATGTGGATTCCTGATGGGATGCTGATGGGATCCTGTTATACTTACATGTAAGATGTTGGCATTAGAGGAAGCTGGGTAAAGAGCACATGGAAACTCTGTACTAATTTTGCAGTTATTTTGTAAGTCTAAAATTATTTCAAAATACAAAGGTTTTTTAAAAAAGGAATATATATTTGTAAAATAGTAAGAAATATATATTGGTCTCTGCGCCCTAGATCCTGCTAATACTTAGTCTTTGACCCTGGTACTTGACACAGAGCTCCTAAAATTTGTAATTCCTTCAGTTATAGGACTATCTGACACAGAGCTCCTAAATCTCTTGGAATTTCCTGGGTGACAGAAGCATCTTTTGTTCTAATGAGTTGACTCTTGGTGAACTCCTAGAAGGGGGCTGGTCACCAGAAAGACAAAGCAATGATTAGAAGTTTGGAACTTTCAGGCCCACCTCCCATTCTCTGGCGAGCAGAGGGTATGAAAATGGAGTTAATAATCAATTATGCCTATGCGATGAACCCTCCATAAAAATCCCCAAATAACAGGGTTCAGAGAACTTCTGGGTTGGTGTACAAATCTATGTGCCAGGAGAGTGACACACCCCCAACTCCACAGGACAAGAGCTCTGATGCTCAGGACTCTTCCAGACCTCACCTTATGCATCTCTTCATCTGGTTGTTCATCTGTACCCTTCATTATATCCTTTATAATAAACCAGTAAACGTGTTTCCCTGAGTTCTGTGAATCATTTGAGCAAGTTATCAAATCCAAGGAGGGGGTCGTGGGAACCCCAATTTATAGCCAATCCATCAGAGTACAAGTGGACAACCTGGGACTTATGACTGGAATCTGAAGTTGAAGCAGTCTTGTGGGATTGAGCCCTTAACTTATATGATCTGATATTAACTCCAAGTAGATAGTGGCAGAACTATATTAAATTGTAGGATACCCAGCTGGTGTGGGAGAATTGGCCAGTGTGGGAAAACCCCACACATCCGGTATCAGAAGTGTTGTGAGTGTGTAGTAGTGTGAGAGTAAAGGAAAACACAGGAGGTTTTCCTAAACAAATTGCTTGTGTTTGCATCAAGAAACACCAGAAGGACACACAAGAAACTAATAAGAATGGTTAATCATAGATACAGGAGAGGAAAAAGACAAATGAGAGTGAGATATCTCAATTTTTGTCATCATTTTGACTTTGGAACCACAATCCAAAAAATTAAGTTTTTATGTTTAAAAAAAATAATTATGCCTTAAAACCCATACACGGTCAAAATATAAAACTGTTTGATGATTTTGAGAAAGTATCTGCTAGGTAACAATACCAAAACTTATCAGTGAGCTAACAAATTCTCTAACACATACCATGCAAAATGAAAAGCAACTGGACTGCAATATCACAAGATATGTATCACTGTGCAAAATTCACATCTAAACTGAATTTAGATAACCATGTACTTTAGCCTGTGGCATGAAAAAAGTGGCAATAAGTCTGAAACAAGAAAGGATGTTCTGATATTCAAAAACAGGATCCAACTTCTTGGACACCAGCAGGACTGATTTTTCGACCAAATAAGAAAAAGTGTTAACTTCTAGATTTGACCTGTTTTCTTATAATACATAACATTCCTCTCACATGGGTCAAAGCACTAGGCCAAATCTAAACTATTCTTCTTGACACCGTGGAGAGTAACAGACCCTTAACTCTGATCTTAGTCCTTACTGTATAGCCCTCCAACCCCTTCCCATGACTACTCCACTGTCATATGCTCCTTGTCTCCTCTTGGCCAAATAGGGCTCCTTCCCTCTATGATCTCTGTTTATTCTAAACCAAAGGCTTCCAAGCTGGGTTCTGCACCCCTCAGAAGTACATTTGGGGCCGTGGAGGAGAATGATAAAAGTATCAAGGAGAAGGCTAAGTAGACAAGCCTTTGGGCTCACTACCCCTAGTTACTCAGAGCAACTCCATTTTTAGTTATTTTATATACTGGTGTTTTGCATAAGTTTTTTTATTTGGAAAAAAAAGTAGGTGGGGAAAGGGGTTCTACTGCTATGAAAACAAATTGAAAACACCTACCTAAACTAAATGTTAAACTACTACATATGAACTAACAACGTGGAAATATACTGGGCAAAGACCAAACAAAAAAGTGACCTGGGAATTCAGGTTCACCCTGGAAGTAGCCTAAAATTAAGAGGGCTCCTTAAAGAACTTCTGAAAAAGACTGTCACTCTAGGACCTACATGAATCCAAACACTGAAGCTGGATCAGATATACTCCATCTCCAAGGATAAAGGAGCAAAATACTGTCTATCATGTACTCACTCAAGTGTGTTTACTTTTCTGTATGTAGTAAGCCCAGTATCAGACATAATGGTTCAAAATTAATACTACTTTCTGCCTCACCTTCCGATCATCAGGTACCAGATCCTGAAGCACCTTTCTCTTAGGCCACTCCTTGGCCAGTTCAGCAGAGGCCAGCTCCTGCAGGTGATATACAGCTATCTTGGCAGAACGCCTCTGAACTCGGCCCCCACTCTTTGGCTCCAAGTTCATGTCCTTCAAGCACTCTGGCTGTCCTGACTCTGGAAAGAAGGATATCTGCAAGAATAAGACACAGTAAAACACAGGCCTGAGAAATGGCTTCCATCAGATCCAGTGATTAAAGCCTGTCCTTCCTGCTCTCATATCGAAAGAGCTATTTAAAAAAAAAAAAAGGAAGAAAAGAAAGCTACTTACTAGCTTGCTAACCGCTAGTATAAAGCTCTACCACCTTAATGCATATTTTACTGGTAAAAAGCTTCTTAGCAGGATAAAATCTGTTGTGTTGGAATAAGTGAAAGTGGTTAAAAGTCAAGGTATACCCATATACAAAGAAATAAACATCAACCCATATACAAAAATTAATTCAAAATGGATCATAGCCATAAATGCAAACCATAAAAGTATAAAAATTCTAGAAGAAACCTAGGGAGAACGTTTTGTGATCCTGGGCATGATGGTTTTCTGATGTGTCAACTTGGTGAGGCTACCGTCATCAGTTAATCAACCAAACATTAATCTAGATGCTGATGTGAAGGTATTCTTATAAATCTAATATATGTCCATAATCAGTTGACTTTAAGTAGGAGAGGTGTGACAGAAAAAAGAGGCAGAAGACATTTCAAGCATGAGAGAGACTCAATACTGTTGCTGACTCGAAGATAAATGGACCATGAGCCAGGGACTGCAGGTAGCCTTTAGAAGTTGAGCACATCTCCCGCCAAACATGGAAATGAGGTCCTATGCCTGAATGGAAATGAATTCTTGAACCATCTTAATGAGCCTGGAAACAGATCCTCTCTTCGAGCCTCCAGAAACGAACAGCCCTACTGACACTTTGATTCCAGTCTTGTGAGGCTCTACACAGGGGAATCAGCTGAGCTATGCTGTAACCTGGACTTCTGGCCTAATAAACTGTGAGATAATACAGTTGTGTTGTTTAAGCCATTAATTTTATGGTGATTGTTATAATGCAGCAAAAGAAAATTATACACTGGATTGGGCAAAGATATCTTAGATACAACAACAAAAGCATTATCCATAAAAGGAAAAAAAGAGATAAACTGAACTTTATGAAAATTAAGAATTCTGCCCTTTGAAAAACACTATAAAAAATGCAAAGACAAGCTACAGACTGGGAGAAAATATTTGCAAAACATGTATCTGCTAAAACACTCGTGTCCAGGGACTTCCCTGTTGGTCCAGTGGTTAAGACTCTGCACTCCCAATGCAAGGGGCACGGGTTTGATCCCCAGTTGGGGAATTCAGATGCTGCATTCCGCACAGTGCAGCCAAAAATAATAATAAAAAATAAATAAGTAAAAGATATGGGAACACATGTATATGTATAACTGATTCACTTTGTTATAAAGCAGAAACTAACACATCATTGTAAAGCAATTATACTCTAATAAAGATGTAAAAAAAAAAAGGGCTTCCCTGGTGGCGCAGTGGTTGAGAGTCCGCCTGCCGATGCGGGGGACGCGGGTTCGTGCCCCGGTCCGGGAAGATCCCACATGCCACGGAGCGGCTGTGCCCGTGAGCCATGGCCGCTAAGCCTGCGGGTCCGGAGCCTGTGCTCCACAGCGGGAGAGGCCACAACAGTGAGAGGCCCGCGTACCACAAAAAAAAAAAAAAAGACTTGTGTCCAGAATATGTAAAAAACTCAAAATATATTTAAAACATAATAGCAAGACAACAAAAACTGCAACAATAAAATGAACACAGGATTTCAACGGACACTTCACTAAAGAAGAAACTTCATTAAAGACTGACATTGTCAATAAGCAGATGAAAAGATGGTCAATATCATTAGTCATTAGGAAAATGCAAATTTTAACTGCAGTAAAATACTGCTACATACCTATTAGAATGGATTTAAAAAATGAACATGACAAGGGCAAGTGCTGATAAAGACGCAAAGCTCCTGGAATTCTCATACTTTGCTGGTGAGAATGCAAAATGGCACAGCCACTTAGGAAAACGGTTTGGCAGTTTCTTACAAAGTTAAACATACACTTATCATATGACCTAACAATCCCATTCCTAAGTATTTACCCAAGAGAAATTAAAACTTATTTTCACACAAAAACCTTTATGTAAATGTTTATAGCAGCTTACTCAAAACTGCCCAAAACTAGAAATGACTCAAATGCTCTTCAACTGGTCAATGGATAAATTGTGAAACATCCATACAATGGAATCCCAGACAGAAACAAAAAGGAATAAACTAATAATCCATGCAACACACTGATGAATCACAAATGCATTATGCTAAGTGAAAGAAGCCAGACTCAAAAAGAGGGTATATACTGTATGATTCCATTTATATGACATTCCGAAAAAGGCAAAACTATAGGGACAGGAAATAGATCAGTGGTTGCCAGGGGCTGGGGATGGAAAGAACAACTGACTACAAAGGGACACAGAAGAATCTGGGGGGCATGATCAAATTGTTCTATATCTTGATCATGGTGGTAATTACATGACTGTATGTTTTTGTCAAAACTCATAACTGTATACTAAAAAGAGTAAATATTAATTACCATATGTAAGTTATATCTTGAAACTTAACGCTGAAAAAGAAAAAACAAGGTGGGGGAGCCTAGAAATGTAATCAGGAAAAGAAAAAGTCAAGACAAAAAAATTGGAATAGAGGGATCGGCTGGATAGAATCCCACAAAATTTCTCACTTAGGGAGAATGCCTTAAGCTTTAAAAATATAGTAATGAGTTTACTTCTGCCCAGACTATACAATGAACTTTGATTTCTTTAACCTAATAATGATCAAACAGCAGACAGGAGAGCACAAAAGAAGAAGGAAGAGAGAGAACAAAAACATTCAGATTAAAAGGGACTACAAATGAGGAACCAAGGATGTAGGAAAGATGCAGGGGCAAGCAGTCACCGCAGAACAGATCCCCAAACAGGGTCTGGAAAGCAATCAGTACTCACAGGCCCATGCTCTGACCTCAGATGATACGCAAGTCCAGCCTTCGATCTATATGGCTTTCCACAGTGGTGACATTTCAGGGTCATCTTCTCCAGCTCTGCAGCCCCTTTGCCACATTTTCTGACATGATACAGATATCCCATGATGCTGGTGAAGCTACTAGAGCAACTCTGAACAAAGGAGAGAGGCCTATATTATAATCTTACATATTTTTATATGATTTCTAAACTTCTAAATGGCCACATCATACAAACAGATACTCTGATATCACTAGACCCTCTCCAGCATTTCCCATTCGCACAACTCTTCCTTGTCCCTGGCCCAACTGCTGTCCTATCTACCACCAAGTATGATATTCAATCAACTTAGTCAGCAATCAGTAAACTAGAACTGTATACCTCGTCTGTGTCACAGCTTCCTCCTTGGTCTATGATCCAACTCCACCCCAATATCAAACAGCCAGCAATATCAAAGTTCCTCACATGAGGTTACTACAGTCCTCTTTATCACACTAAAGAAAGGATGACAAAGAAACTCCTTCAAACAAAGGGAAAAGGGAGAACAAATTTCTGGAGATGAGAAAGAAAATAAAGAACTGTTAATGAGTTCAGGAGACCCTAAAAACAGAAGTCGCTCTTATGCTGGAAGATGACACAAAAGCAGGTCTGTAAGGGAGAAGCAGGAGACGTGGAAGCGAGTAACAGAAAGACCTTGACCTGAGACTCCAGGTAGAAGGAGTTGCTGTCTTTGGGCTCTTACCTCACGCATGCACCTCAGCTTTCCCAGTCTCTTGAGAACTGTTCGGAGACGTTCCCTCTCACTTGGCTCATCTATTTCATCTCCAGCCTTCAAGATGGGCTAGAAAGCAAGAGAAGCAGACAGGCAAATGACTCATGGACAAGACAGATACAGAAAAAAATTCTATCATAGGAGAATCAAGGACTGGACTAGTACCTAAGCTGGTGCCCATGAAGTCTAAGTTATCTGACTCCTGGCTTTCTCCATCTTCTCCTAAACAGTGAAGTGAATGTAAAGGAACTAAGAGTTCAAAGCCTCTACCTCCCAGGATATGAACCTTTGGGCTAACCTAAACACAAATACCTGTGTATCCACATTTCATTGTGTGTAACTCTTCTATCTAAAGGGTCTTCTTACTTAACACCCCACGAAGTCCCATAGCCTTAGGCATCTCCACTGATTTATCTACATTCGTCCAAGTAAAGGCATCCAAATACCACATAGGCTCATACAGCACAGAACACACTCTTACCAAGCTATTATGATTTGCCATGACATGGTACTTCATCCCTGCCAGTGAACGAAGTTGTTTCCCACAATGATGACAAGTGAACATTTCCTACAAGGAGAAAACACTGCTCAGGGCCAGGCTGTTCAACAGAGAAACAGAATGTCACAAAGTCCTATTCAACTGCTCTGGTCTGTATCTCCTTTATTTCCCAAATTCTATAACAGTCAATGAATCTCAAAATCCCAAAAGCTCATTGTCATGTCCTCAAGGGCAAAGAGGTAAAGGCTATTCATTTTCAAAATAATAAGAACTACCATTTACTGAGTGCCAGTATTTGCCAAGTAATGGGGTAGGCACTTAGCATGTAATATTTCTTTTTTTATCCTCTCATGGACTACACAAGGTAGTAACTATCTCTACTTTATAAATGAGAAAACTGAGGTCCACACATAAGAAGCTAAATGACACAACTAGTAAGTACCTGAATGAAGATTCAGACCCAAGTCTGTCAGACTCCGGAGTCTATGTTTTCTCTATGACACAATGCTGCCTCTTCTCCACAATAATCAGCATATCCAACACAGTGCCAGAGGTTTAAAGTTTGGGTAAAAAGTCATAACAGTTATGAAATGTCACAAAATATCTAACCTGTTTGCAGTTTTCCATGTGTTTCTTTAAGCCCTCTATGGTCTTTCTCCCCACTGCCTGGCAGGTAGGACAGGAGACACTGCCTTTATCCACAATTTCTAAGTACCACTGCTCCTCTAAACTGCCTACAAAGGAGAGAAAGGAACACTTACAATTTACAGTATTCTCCAGAAACAAAAAGCACAATCCCAGATTTTAGGAAAAGTATCATAAAGTGGCTTTTCCTCTTCCTGGGGGAAAGACTCTTGCTATATATAACTTCTAGAAATAATTTTTTTCAGACAGTGAAGAGTTTCTGAAACTCCTACTCAATTCCCCACGATCAAAACCATCCAACAACCACTCCAAAGCCCAGTGGCTTAAAGAAATGAGCAATAATTTTTTTCCCAGTTTTACTGACGTATAACTGTCAATGGGTAATATTTTTCATAGTAGCATATAAGAATGGGATACTGAGATATATAACAATCAGTTTGCTAAGTGTTTCCTATGTGCCTGAGACTTTGTTAAATGTTTTTATCCAATTTAATTTTCACAACAATTCTGACTGCCTTTATTATTCCTATTTAGAGACAAGGAAACTGAAGTTTGCAGAAATTAAGAGGCAGGTCAAAAAATTAATGAAGAGCCAAAACTTGAACAAATATGACTGACCTCCAAAGCCATGCGCTTAATTAGCGCCTCCCTAAAAAAATGCTTTGGTACATCGTTCCTTTACCAACAACAACAAAAAAGACAGAATGAGAGAACTAGATCTCAAAAAGCTTCCAACAGAAAGCATACCTGCTGCATAAGCTGGTGGTTCCTTCCGAATACGACGAGCCTGGGCTTTGGGATTAGGCTGAGTTTTAGGCCGTTGCTTCCTCCCTGACGCAAGACAGAAACTTGAAGCCCAACACATCACCTTTTCTGACCCCTCTCTAGCACCAAAATCTCTTTCCTCTTCTTCTCAACACCCTAGGCCCCACTCCCTCAACCAAATGACTCCCTTAAGTCATGACAGAAG
Source organism: Lipotes vexillifer (assembly GCF_000442215.2). NCBI lineage: Eukaryota > Metazoa > Chordata > Mammalia > Artiodactyla > Lipotidae > Lipotes > Lipotes vexillifer. The sequence goes on along the minus strand of NW_006798707.1, from coordinate 1,542,657 downwards.
AAAACAGTAAAGAAAACAGTAAAATAAGGCAGGATGGGAGGACTTCCCTGGTGGTCCAGTGGTTAAGACTCCATGCTCCCAATGCAAGGGGCCTGGGTTCAATCGCTGGTCAGGGAACTAAGATCCCACATACCGCAACTAAGCCTACACGCTGCAACTAGAGAGCCCATGCGCTACAACTACTGAGCCTGCGAGCTCTAGAGCCTGCGAGCCTCAACCAGAGAAGCCCGTGTGCCACAACTAGAGAGCCCACACACCACAACTAGAGAAGCCCGTGTGCCGCAACGAAGATCCAGCGCAGCCAAAATTAAAAAAAAAAAAAAAAAAAGGCAGGATGGAGGCCATTCCTTGCCAAAAAATTCAAAGGGCTCAAAAGTGCTTAAGGGCCAAAATCTAAGGTCCCTCTCCCTTTCACCATGCCTGAGAATAAAGCCCAGGCACACAGTGAAAAAGAATTAGCAAAGTTACTCCCTTACCATAAAGCTTATGCTTCTTCTGAGGAAATTCTCGATAGTCTTCATCTTCTTCCTGCCTGGGTTTCCTTTTTCCTTTGGCTGATACTCCACCTGACCCTGAAATAACATAGGAAAACAAAACAAAATTTCAGAATGGTTTATATGAGAACATCTACGCCCGCCTTCAAATCATCGATCACAAGACCACCAAAGAGAAAGATTATCAGCAAGCACAGGTCTTAGAGAAGTGTTTGTAACATTTTTAGGGAAGTTGGTATAACTTTTCATTAACTGACTCAACCTCCCCTTTTCCTTTTGCACTGTTCTCCATCCCAAGTGATCAACTGTTCCCTATGAAAAATAAGATCCTTCAGGCAGTGTGATTTGTTTGATCCTGATTTGAGGCTAACTGTTCAAGATAAAGGGCTACTAAGAACCCTTCAGACTATAACCACTAATAAATTCCACTTAGAATAATCCTTACACTAGCGCCTAAACCCTCAACAGAGGATCAAACTAGAACAATGGGAAAGAAAGTTCAATTCGTATGAAGAGGAAAGGCTATACCATATAACATAGAGGAGTAAGATCAACAGAATTTCACTCAGTAAAACAGAGGGACAGTTCATGAAGCTAAGAGTATATGACAGCCTAACACCTTAAAAAAAATTTCAGGGGACTTCCCTGGCGGTCCACTAGTTAGGACTTGGCGCTTTCACTGCCATGGCCCAGGTTCAATCCCTGGTTGGGGAACTAAGATCCCACAAGCCGAGTGGCAGGGCCAAAAAAAATAAAAATAAAAATTCAACCACTAGTAAAGAACACATATGTGGTACTTAATACTTTAAGAGCCATTTACAACAGCTACCTCAAATATAACTTTAGAGAGTTCCGTGTCTTTGGAATAAGATACTGATACTGATACCTTCAACATGGGAAGTAGCAGCTGACTTGATCCTTCTCATCTTCATCCAGTAGGCAGACTTTCGGAAGGAGGCTGGAAAATCACTCACCAGTTCACAGGAAGAAGCAGATGATGAGCCGCTTAAGGAGTCATCATGAGGGATAGTGTACTGGAAACTATTATCCTTTATGGAGCACTGGGTCCTGCTACTAACAGGACACAAAGATAAATACCACAAAGGAAGGTCTGGAGTAAAGTTTCTATCACTTATATTACATCATAAGAAGATAACCAAGTTGGTTACCTGTGCAAAAAACAAAGAAGCCTGATAATAAAAACAATTTAGATTGTAATTTTCTAACAATTAAAATAGTTGACCTAGTACAATATATATAATTATTATTATACTTCACTATAATCAGAAAGCATAAGCAGTCCACGAAAATGATCATTCTATAGCCCAAGTAGGCATTCCTTCCTAAATCCATCAATGAAAAGAAAGTAGTAAAATAGGGTGTTCCATGACCCTTCAGAAGATCCCCTGGATCTGTAAGCAGGTGTGTCCAGGCCTCCCTATTCCTCTGGCAGAGGGACAGTAACCACTATACCTTGATGTCAGGGCACCCTGTCTTGCTTAGGCAACTTGATACTTAGATCCCATAGCTAAAGGAAGGGTGCTATCTTGTCTGAGTTAAGCTGGCCAGAAGTCTGGTATACGGCTGGATCCAAACTTCTAAATCTAAGACCAGTCAGTATGTAGTCAACGAACATTAGTGAGTAGTGACAAAGTATCTTCTAGATGGCTCAAAGTGTGGTAGAGCAGCAGTTCTCGAAGTGGAGTCCATGGATCTCTGAGACACTCCTCTTCCAGCTAACTTAACTGTGTGAGGCCTGCCTTAGATTTATGGTTTAGAAACGTCACTCTGGATGCTGTATAAAAGATGACCCACGGAGGATGAGTGAAAGAAAGGAGAAGAGTTAGCAGCTTATTGCAATAGTATGGATAAGAGATGATGAAAGCTTGAACTTGAACTAAGGTTTCGTAGTAGAGATGATAAACTGACAGATTCAAGACAACACTTTAGAGGTACAGTTGGTAACAATTACACATAGAGGTTTGTGGTAGCAGGTAGTTGGAAGTAACAAAGGTGACCATGCTTAGGAATAAATAAAAGTAAAATGTGATAGATGCCTGCTAAGGAATATTACGTAGCTGTTAGAAGCAATAAACCATTTCTACACATCTAGAGATACGAACGTAACTAAAAAGCATACTGTTCAATAAAAAAAAAAAAGAACAAGATGTACAGTACAATGTCAATTCAGTAAATTAAAAACAATTACACAAGTAAACGGCACTAGCTATTTTATAAGGACTCATAAATATTTAAGGACAAATATCAAACTTCTTAGTATGGTTGTCTCTGGGGGGAAGGGGATGGATGTGGGGATAGCGAAAACAAAAAATAACAGGGACTTACAAAGTCAGTATGCTACAAAAAGGGAAAAATGATTCTCAGCTCTGTACATGAGGTCCAATATTACAAATTTAATACAGAGATGTCCTGGTTCCGGCACAGTGGCATACACCCACTACGGCCCATTCCTCTTGCTGATTACAACTAAAAACTCTGGACCTCAAAAAGTAAACAAAAGCAGGTGGATTGTGGAGAACAGTTAAAACTGGGAGAAGTGAGCCACATGGGGTATGTTTCCCAGTTTTTTTTTTCTCTCACATGCAGCTTTGCAACAAGGGTGGCCCCCCACACACAGACCAGCATGGGCAGCCTAAATTCTCACAGAAACTCCATCTTTCTGGGCTTAGAAACCAGGAAAAGGGGTCTCTATAGACTAGAGAATGTGGGGGAATCATGGAGAAGAGACAGGCAAAGAAGGTGACCTCATATTTCTGTGTACAAATCCACACAAATCACAGCTTAACTTGAGCTATGTATGTGTGGAGCATACCCAAACCAGCTTAGCAAAGACTTTGAAAGTGAAATAAAATTTAAACAAACTACACAAGTCTCAGCCTAACCCCTGAGCTACTATTGTGATACAGATCCAAACCAATGTATCAAAAGCTTGGGGAACTGAAACAAGATTTGAAAAACCTGAAAAAGTCTCACACTAACCCCTGAGCTCTAAACCATCACAGAAAAGACTCAAAAGAATGGAACCTCAGTTCCACTGAACCAATGCCTTCAGAAAGTAGGACAGAATTTATGGTCTGAACCTAAACAGGTTACCTGCTAAAATAAAAACAGCAACAATCCCTAGAAGATCCTAAGAAGACCCACGGTCTACACAAACAACATTCACAATCTTGAGAATAAATTCCAAAATTATGCAATTCACAAAGAACCAGGAAAATGTGAGCAATTCTCAAAGGACAGATCATAAACAGATGTTGGAAGATGATGCAGATGTTGGAACTAACAAAGTCTTTAAAGCAGCTATTATAACTATGCTCCACGATAGAAAGGAAAACACTGGAAATGAAGGAAAATGTAGGAATTATCAGCAGAAAAACAGAAATCATAAAAAAGAACAAATTAATTTTAAAACTGAAAAGTAACAAATAAAATAAAAACTCACTGGATGGGCTAGTAATAGAATGGAGATGGCAGAGGAAAGAATCTATGAACTTGAAGACAGATCAATAGAAATTATCCAATCTGAAGAACAAAGAGGACAAAAGACTGAAAAACAGTCAACAGAGCCCCAACAACCTGTGGTGTCAATATCAAAAGATCTAACTTAAGCATAGTTGTAATCCCAGAAGAAGAGGAAAGAGAGATTGAGGAAAAATTTTTGAAAAAAATAATGGTGGAAAAATCCCCCAAATTTAATGAAAAACTTAAATTTACATATTTAAGGAGCTCAACAAACACTCAATAGAAAAACACACCTGGATATATCTTAATGAAACTGTTTAAAACTGAAGATTTTTTAAAAATCCAGAAAGCAGCTAGAAAAAAATGACATATTATTCAAATGATTGTGAATTTCTCAACAGAAACCAAGACAGCACAACAACACCTTTAAAATCCTGAGAGAGAAGATTTATCAATCCCAAATTCCATATTCAGTGAAAATAGCCTTTAGGAATATTTCTTCAGATGAAGAAAAACTAAGAAAATTTGTTGTCAGCAGAGACTCTGCTCTATGAAAAATGCTAAGGGAAATAATTCCAGCTGAAGGAAAAATGACACCAGAGAGAAATTTGGATTTTTAAGAATGAAGAAAGAGAAAGAGAAATGGCAAACAGCCAGGTAAATATTAAAAACTCTTTAAAGCAAAATTTTAGCATTATCTGGTAAGGTTTTCAATAAATGTAGATGTAATATATATGACAGCTATAATTTAATGGTCAGCAGGTAGGGGGTTAAAGGAATCTATATGGTCTAAGGCTTCTACATTTAAGCAAAGTGGTAGTATTTTAACTCTAAGTAGATGATGAAAGGGTAGGTATATATTGTAATTCCTAGAGCAACCACTACCAAACCTCCCCCTCAAAGGAAAAAAAAGTGTGTGGGGGGGGGTGGCCAGAGAGAGCCAAAATCAAATAGATAAATTAAAACGGCACACTAAACATTTAAATAACCCAAAAGAAGGTACAGAGGAAAAAACAGAGTAGAGAGAACAAATAATTAAATGGTAGACCTAAATCCAATCATGCAATAATTAATTAAAATGTTTATGGTCTAAATACTCCAGTTAAAAGTCAGAGATTGAGAGAGTAAATAAAAAAGCAATATCCTAGTATAAACTGCCTACAGAGGCGCACTTTATTTAAATATAAAGACATATGTAGATTGGAAGTAAAAAGATGAAAAAATTATACCATGCCATCAGCAAACACAAGAAGGCTGAGTGGCCATTTTAATATCAGATAAAACAGACTTCAAGACAAAGAGTATTACCAGAGATAAAAAGGGACACTTCATAATAATTAAAATGACAAATCATCAGGAAGACATAATTACTCACTGCATGGTCTAACAATAGAGGCTCAAAGCACACAAAGCAAAACTGATAGAAAAAGAAAAGTAGACAATTCTACAATCTTACCAGAAATTTTAAGTCCTCCTCCTCTTAGGAACTGACAGACTAGACAAAAATTGAGTAAAGACACAGAAGATCTGAACTACACTATTAGCCACCTTGCTGTAGTTGACATCCAACACTATTTTTTTTTTTTTGGTACGCGGGCCTCTCACTGTTGTGGCCTCTCCTGTTGCGGAGCACAGGCTCCGGACGTGCAGGCTCAGCGGCCATGGCTCACGGGCCCAGCCGCTCCGTGGCATGCGGGATCTTCCCGCACCAGGGCACAAACCCGTGTCCCCTGCATCGGCAGGCGGACTCTCAACCACTGCGCCACCAGGGAAGCCCTGGGATATACTTTCTTTTCAAGAGCACACTGTGCATTCACAAGATAGATCATATACTGGGCTATAAACTTTAAACCTAAAAAGATGAAAATCATACATGTGTTCTCTGACCACATCAGAGTTAAATTAGAAATCAATAATAGCAAGGTATCTAAAATAAAAAATAAATCTGGCAATTAAAGAATCCAATTCTAAATAATTCATGGGTCAAAAATGAAATCACAAAGGAAATTCAAAAATATTTTAAGTGAATAACAACAAAAATATACATATCAAAGTTTGTGGGATGCAACTAAAGCAGTACTTAGAAGGAAACTTAAAGCTGTAAATGCTTATGTTAGAAAAGAAGATCTAAAATCAATGAGTTAAGATTTCATCTTAAGGTACCTTAAAAAGAAGAGCAAAGTAAGCCCAAAGAAATAGAAGGAACAACATAATAAAAAGGAGAAATTCACAAATTAGGAAACAGACTTTACAGAAAATCTGGTTCTTTGAAAAGATCACAAAATTGACAACACTGTAGCTAGACTGATCAAGGAAAAAAGATACCAAAGATACCACAAATAACCAATGTCAGAAAAGAAAGAGGGCTTATTATTATACATCATACAGACATTAAAATAATGAGAATACTTCGGAAAACTTTATGCCAAAAAAACTGACAAATTAAGATGAACAAATTTCTTAAAAACTACAACTTACCAAACTGACATAAGAAGAAACTGGAGGCATAAAGATCAGAAGGAAAAAAGTAAAACTGCTCCTACTTGCAGATTTTTTTAACAGATTTTATTCAGTTTGTTTACAAAGATAATCTCAGAAAATATATGAAATAATTACCAGAATTAAAAATGAATTGAGGGACTTCCCTGGTGGTGCAGTGGTTAAGAGTGCAGGGGACACGGGTTCGATCCCTGGTGCAGGAAGATCCCACACGCCACGGAGCAACTAAGCCCGTGCACTACAACTACCGAGCCTATGCTCTAGAGCCCGCAAGCCACAACTACTGAGCTCACGTGCCACAACTACTGAAGCCCGCGTGCCCTAGAGCCAGGGCTCCACAACAAGAGAAGCCACCACAATGAGAACCCCACACACCACAATGAAGAGTAGCCCCCGCTCGCCACAACTAGAGAAAGCCCAAGTGCAGCAATGAAGACCCAACACAGCCAAAAAATAAATTAATTAATTTTTTAATTTTTAAAAAATGAATTTAGCAAGTGACAGGATACAAGGCTAAAATACAAAAATCAATGGTGGGACTTCCCTGGTGGTGCAGTGGTCAAGACTCTGCACTCCCAATGCAGGGGGCCTGGGTTTGATCCCTAGTCAGGGAGCTAGATCCCACATGCATGCTGCAACTAAGAGTTCACATGCCACAACTGAGGAGCCCACCGGCTGCAACTAAGGAGCCCACGTGCTGCAACTAAGGAGCCTGCAAACCGCAACTAAGGAGCTCGCCTGCAGCAACTAAGACCCAGCACAACCAAATAAATAAATATTTTTTTAAATAGTGTATTCTTAGCTACTAGCAACAAGCAACTAGAAGATGAACTTGTAAAAATAATAGCATTTACAATAACAAAAAACACAGGAACCTAGGAACAAATCTAGGAACCTAGAAACAAATCTAACAAAAGCCATCCAAGAATTTTACAATGAAAACTACAACTCAGTGGTGAGAGAAATTGAAGAAGACCTAAATAAATGGAAAAATATAATATGCTCATAAATCAGAAAATTCAATATTGTTAAGACGGCAATTCTCCCTAAACTGACCTATAGATTCAATACATATACCAATCAATACTCCAGCATGCAATAACAAACTGATTGTAGAATTTATATAAAAAGGCCAAGAAAATATAATAGCTGAAACAATCTTGAAAAAAACAACAAAGTTAGATGACTTACCTTATCTGATTTCAGGACTTACTCTAATGCTACAGTATCAAAACAGTTTAGTATTGGCAAAAAGATAGACATACACATTAATGGAAGAGAATAATGAAAGTCCAGAAACAGACCCACACCTATACATGTTCAATTGATTTTTAACAAAGATGCCAAGGCAACTGAACAGGGAAAGGATAGTCTTTTCAACAACTGGATATACAAATGGAAAGAAATTAATATTGACCTTTATAACACACCATACATAAAAATTAACTCTAAATGAGCCATAGACCTGAATGTAAAACCTATAAAACTTCTGGAAGAAAGCAAAGGAAAAAATCTTTGCAATTAGGGATGGCAAAGTTTTCTTAAATAGAATACAAATAGCATGAAACATAAAAGGAAAAAATGATAAAAATTTTTATTATTTTTAATGATAAACTTAAAACTTTGCCTCTTCAAAAGACACCATTAAGAAAATGAAATGCAAACCACTGACGAGGAAATATTCACGACACATATAACAAAAGAACTGTGTTCAGAAAATATTTTTTAAAAATTAAATTATACAATTTAATGGTGAGACAAAACACAATTTTTTTTTGGGGGGGTGGCAAAAGACATCAACACACTTGACAAAAAAAGATATATGAATGGCCAATAAGCACATGAACAGATGTTTTACACCACTATTCATCATGAAAATGCTCATTAAAACCACAATGAAACACAATTATACACCCATTAAATTAGCTAAAATTAGAGACTTACTCTCCTACATTGCTGGTAGGAATGTAAAATAATACTGCCAATTTGGAAGACTGACAATTTCTTAAAAAGTGAAACATACTCCCGACATAGGACCCAATCAACCTAACATGGTAAATTCCATCTCAATAAATAAATACTGTGTTAAGTATTTATCAAAAGAAACAAAAATATTTTTCCACACAGAGACTTGCCCATGAATGTTCACAGCAGTTTTACTGTAATACCTCCACACTGAGAATAACCCAAATGTCCCTCAAGACAGATGGCTAAACAAACTGTTATATCCATAATCGAATTCTGTTTAGCAACAAAAACTATTCTTCATTCAAAATCATTATTCTGGGCTTCCCTGGTGGTGCAGTGGTTGAGAGTCCGCCTGCCGATGCAGGGGACACGGGTTCGTGCCCTGGTCCGGGAAGATCCCACATGCCGCGGAGCGGCTGGGCCCGTGAGCCATGGCCGCTGAGCCTGCGCGTCCGGAGCCTGTGCTCCGCAACCGGAGAGGCCACAACAGTGAGAGGCTCACGTACAACAACAACAACAACAAAAAAATCATTATTCTGAGTGAAAGAAAGCATGCAAAAAGAGGACACAATGTCTGATTTCATTTATAGAAAATCCTAGAACATGCAAACCACTGTACAGTGACAGAAAACAGGTCAGGGGGTGTCTGGGGACTGGAGTGGAGGGAGGAATGAATTGCAAAGGGATGTGAAAAAACTTTTGGGAGAGATGGAAATGTTATCTTGATTGTGGTGACAGTTTCATGGGTACTTACATATATCAAAGATGAAGATATTGTATACATATATCTATATATTTATACAATATACTTATTGTATAAATATATGCAGTCTATTGTACTTCAATTATACCTCAATGAAGGTATAAAAAAATTTTAGTGGGAACTGGCTGTCCTCTAGGGCCAAAACCCACCATCCCAAACAATGGGAACAATCTGTACTAGAAAGACTTGATAGTATCAACAGGCCATTCAGAGTCAAGTCCCATCTGACTCCTCTTAGGAAACTGTCCTCAAAGAAATTGCTTTGCTGTCAATGTAGGACTCGATATACCGACCTCCCTGCTCATGAATAAGCACAAGTATAGTGAAAAAAAATCAACAGTTTTAACATCTTGGGGATTAAGTCAATGTGGATAGGGAATCCCTCCCTCCAGCTCTCTTTTATTTTTAAAGAACTCAACAAAAACAATTCTCAAGTATTTTACACTACCTATCAACTCAGGGTATTTGATTATTTGTTAAAAACCAGATTGGGCTTCCCTGGTGGCACAGTTGTTGAGAGTCCGCCTGCCAGCGCAGGGGACACGGGTTCATGCCCCGGTCCGGGAAGATCCCACATGCCGCGGAGCGGCTAGGCCCGTGAGCCATGGCCACTGAGCCTGCACGTCCGGAACCTGTGCTCCGCAACGGG
>NW_006798707.1:1529567-1532791 GCF_000442215.2 Lipotes vexillifer | reverse complement strand
GGAGGGGCCCGTGTACACAAAAAAAAAAAAAAAAAAAAAAAAAAAGATTAATCTCAAACTTCTCTTTCCATAAATATGACAAGAAAAAGCTTTTGGCTCATACAATAACTATCATAATTGTAGTGACTTTAAAATAACCTGTTGTGTGTGGTACTTTCAGTCTCAGCTTCTGATCACAAAGATGAGAAGTTTAACCTATTTTCAACTCCTTTCTGATCTACCAAGAATTTTTAAGAGCCCCTAGTTCACTCTCTAGGTGCAAATATTTAGATTTCATTAGAAAAGTATTTTACATTCATCTCAGCATCCTTTGCAGCCCTTTTTTATTCTACCCAATTCTTAAATACTGATGTTTTCCACGGTTTCATCCTCTACGCTGTTCTAGTCTCATTTCTCATGGAGGATTCTCAAATTTCACAATGTCCTAGGAGTCCAGTTAAAAATAAGGATTCTGATGCCCTAACGCCAATTATTCTGATTCTGATTAATAGATGAGGGCCCATTAATCTTTACATTTCTGAACAATTACCCACTTGCTATTCCATTAAATCCTTTCACCCATTCACATTCTGTTCTTTCTTCTGAAAAACAAAAAACAAAAAAAACAAAACAAAACCCTTTTCCTTCTGGCTAACTGTATTATTCCCTGACTTTCAAGTCTGTTTAGTAGTGATTTGCTCTGGCAACACTTTCCTTCCAAATATCACTCCCCTTCCCCAAAGGCTATACTAAATTCCTGTTTAAAAACATTTCACTAGGGGCTTCCCTGGTGGCGCAGTGGTTGAGGGTCCGCCTGCCGATGCGGGGAACACGGGTTCGTGCCCCGGTCCGGAAGGATCCCGCATGCCGTGGAGCGGTTGGGCCCGTGAGCCGTGGCCACTGCACCTGCGCGTCTGGAGCCTATGCTCCGCAACGGGAGAAGCCACAGCAGTGAGACGCCCGCGTACCAAAAAAAAAAAAAAAAATTTCATTACACTGTATTGTGTGGATCTCCTTGCCTAAATAGGTTAGACTGTTAGTTGTGCGCTTTTCATGTCCGTGTATCTAACCTACCACAGAGCTGGCACAAAGCAGATATTTAGTAAATATTGTATGAATGAATTAATCCCTTCCAATGAGTATCTCCTTAACAAGAACCTTTTTTGTATTAACAAATATGGAAAAGCTTAGCACATTCAGTAAACAATATAATAAACCAGTCTTGAAGCCAAGTAGCTTACAGTCATTTTTATCAGTCCTTCCCAAGTTCATCAATGTATTCATGAGTACATATTTGATGTCTAAAGAAATGCAGGGCTACACTGAGTCACATTCCATTTTTATTATAATTCGTACTTTTTTTTTTTGCAAGCGAAGTTTTCCTCCTCCACACTAGGATTAGACCTGCACTGTCCAATCAGGTGGCCACTAGTCACAGGTGGCTATTTAAATTAATTAATATACAATTTAAAATTCAGCTCCTCACTGACGTAAGCCACATTTCAAGCGCTCAACAGTCATACGTGTCTAGTGGCTACAGTACCGGACAGTGCGGATACACAACATTTTCATCATCACGGGAAGCTCTATTGGACAGCGCTGGCGACACAATTATAAATGGATCGCACAAAACCTCACTTACTTCTTAGCTCCCACGATCCTCGTGCTCCTCTGCTGCTTAAAGGATGTGGGTCCCGGGGTCTAGCAAATTGCAAGCACATGAGTAAATGCTAGGGGCCTCTGAACCTTGACCACAAAAAGACGAATCCCCCTGTGCCAAGAAATGAAGCTCTCTCGGGGCTACTCCCTCAAACGGAAAAAGGCAAGACTTTTTACGAAAAATGTGCCGCCTTATCTTCCTACAGGGTCAAGGCAGGTGACAACGCTAGAGCCTTCATTCATCTCCCCCATTCTCAAAGCCCTGTCCTAGAAAGAAGCTCTAAAAGGGAGACAGAAAGCGAGGACAACGGATATGGGAGGCATTGGGAATGTAAAAAGAATAGAGACTAACGGCAACCTGACGAGGAACTGAGTCCAAGGGGGTGGGGATCGGGCAGCAGAAGTGGGGGGGAAAAACGAGGGGGCTGGTATATCTGATCTAGAAGGGTGGGGCCTGCGATGGGCTCTGATAAAACCAACTCTGAACAGGGGACAAAAGCGAGGGACCGCGTGTGGCGGGCTCGACAGCGCTACCCCTAAAGCGTAACGGTCAAACCGAGAAACTCACGGCGGGCACTGCACCGAGTCTGGAAGACATCACTCCCTCTCCACGCCTAACAAATTCACCCAAGGGCTCCGGCCAGATCAACGCCACTTCCGCTCTCCTCTCCGCTCCCGGATGTGGAGTCGGCGCGCCGCGAGCCCCGTGCCTAACGTCTACTTCCGCCTCTCAGCTTCCGAGGGGGCTGCGGCAGGGCGAGTCAGGTGACCAGTCTTCCTCCCGACACCCCCGCCCCACACATACTTCCTCTGAGACCCCGCCCCGGCAGTGTGCTTTGGGACCCGGGAAACTGGGGCTTGGGGGTTGGAGCCTCTGCTTGGCCTCGGAGTCCGTCCGTCTCGTTCCTTCCGTTTGCACTACCTCTCCTGCCCCTCCACGCCCCCATGCTCCAACGGGCGCGACGAGTGGTCTAAGTGCACAGGAAGGTCAATTATTACCCGTTTATTTATCTTAGGGAAATGACAGAGCCATTCCCGCCTTCCCTCCCTCCCTCCCTCCCCTCAGGTAGAGAGAAGTAGAAACTCTTTTATTGCTGAGGGCGCAGAAAGTGGAAGCCAGTGGCTGAGCAGGAAAGAAACCAGGAAAAGGCAGCTTGGTGGAGACTTGAGCGAGGCAATGAATAACTGGGGCGGGTCTCTTCCCATCTTCTAGCGTCAGACCTCCAAACTTGCCCTCCCTTGGGGATTTTTGGTGTGGTCTTTAGGAGACATGTTTGAGTTACTCCTGAAATCTTTATCTAAACTATATCTGGGCTTCTCCCTAGGTGAGCTGTGCTTGAGTCTCTCCTTGAGGGGACTTTGGTGGCTCCTCTCAGAGGGACTGTGTCCACTCTTCAGAATGACTGTGTCTGCCCCTTTCAGAGGGCCTGTACGGTCTTCTCTCAGAAGCGCTGTGTCCTCTTCTCTCAGAGGGACTGTGGCATGTCCTCTCAGGGGGACTGCGACATCTCTCAGAGGCCCTGTGGTGGCTCCTCTCAGAGGGACTATATTGGCTACTTCCAGAAGAATTCCATGGGGTTCTTTCC
>NW_006798707.1:1503592-1529501 GCF_000442215.2 Lipotes vexillifer | reverse complement strand
TCCCTACAGAAGCTGTGGTGGTTTCGTTCCTTGTGTGTGGATTTTTCTTTAAGGTGACTATGTGAGGTTCTGTTCATAGGGGAACCATGTAAGAGTCTCCCTCCAGCATGAACTCTGGTTCCTGGTTTGGAGTTCTCGGACTCCTGGCTAGAGACTTCATTTCTGTTAAAGCGTTTCTTAGCTCTGCTATTACTCTCATTTTGAACAGGACCCAAAGGCTGGCTGCTTGAGGTGTTTTTGAGAGTGGTACTTCTTTGGGAAACTATGGGCTTGGGCAGTTGTATAGGTCTGGGTTGGAAAGAGCTATTTCCGGTTGGTTGTTGAGCTGATCTGAACTGGTCTGTTTCTCCCCACAATGTGCTGTCCTCCTTAATGGTTGGGTCTGTTGGCCTTAGCTTGAGAGTTGGCATCGTGTGTCTTTTGGTATCTCTTGATAAGCAATAGTCTCTGGCTTTTTGTTTTGGAAGGTAGTTTTTGCTTGACCAGAAATGGTCTGGCCTTGTCCTGTCCTCAGGCTTCTGCCCAACCAAAGCCATAATTCTGCGTGCTGTTTGGAATGCCTGCTTTAGGCCCCGAAAGAGGAGTTGAATGAATTTTGGTGGGGAAGATTTCTTAGGTTGTCTTTTTAAAGAGGCAGTAGTTGTCTGAGATGCTCCACTCCTCTTCCTTCTTAACTGGCTTGGTAATTCCTTAGAGGACCTCTGTATTATGGCTGTACTATTTGTGTAGAACTTTGTGTTTTGTGTTCTGACTTCCCTGGGGATTCTTTTCATTGGATGTTTTGAATCATGGGTCTTTTTTGTTCTCACTTTAGCCCACTTTTCATCCTGATTGCTTTCAGAGTCACTCTCTGATAGAGAGTGAACTTCAGTGAATTCATAGTGTCCAGGCTCTCTAATTTCTGTCTTTTCTACTAGGCCAGGGCTGCCACCTTGCCTTCGCCTGATGTGGACTTGTATAGGAGCAGGACACTGGGAAGACCCAGACTGGAAATATATTGTAGAAGTAGAACTCTTGGAAGCTTGAGTATAGCCTTTAGCTTTCCTTAGTGATGTTGATCTAAGGTTCCTTGGTGTGGTGGGTCTACCTCTTCTATGATACTTTGGGACTTGGGGTCTTTTCCCAGTTTGCAACCTAAAGCCAAGACGCAACCTGATCTCTCCACGGCCTTCAGGAGTGCTTACAAGGTGAAGCTGTGGATAGATAAGAAGGTAAGTTCCAAAAGTGGCCTGTAATTTATGACAGCAATTAAATCCTGAACATCGGCCACACTGTAGGCAGATAGGGTATTTTAGAACCAGACCTGAAGCTAAAGGCGGAGGTACATTGGGGGGTATTTGACTCCTTAACAGTTTTGCTGCTATTTTTAGCTGCAGATCTTGTAGAAGCTGGAACTGTTCTGAGTAGTCAGACTTGGCCTGGGGAAGATAACTTGGCTTGAGGGAGTGTTGGGACTCAAAACTCCTTGTCTGTGAATCACTCTGTGAGTTCTTACTCTCTTCCACTGGAACAGAATCTCTCCTAGCAAAAAATACGTTGAAGGAAGACTCTGACTTTGCTGGGGCAGAAAGCTGACTCTCTGTACATGAAACAGGTATGTGCTGAATGACTTCCTGGGATATATCACAGGGCTTTGAGTTTGTTTTCTTTATTCTCACTCTAGTGCCAGAGTAGTGCTGTATTATGGAGGACATGGAGCCACGTGTCCACATCCTTAAGGCCATTCTTTTCTCATGACCATGGCATGAAGTACGTCTCTGAATGTAGTTTTTGACAACTGAAGGCTGAGAAATAGTACCTTGACCCTTCCCAAGCAGACTCTGGGAAAATTCCATCAATTCAGCTGGAACCCCAAATAAATTCTGAATAGATTGACAGGTATCTGCAGTGGCTCTTTCTGTTAAAGATGTTTGAGAATAAAGCTTCCTTTCCATGCTGGTCCCCAAGACATTGCCCAGCGTTAGCATACTGGAGAGGTATTTTCGAGGTAGTCGCTGCCTCCAGGAGTGACTCTCCCAGACATTCCGTCGCCTGCCCAGGACAGGACAGGTAAGACCTCTTCGAGCCCCTGATCCTGCCTGGAAGATCCTAGATAGTGATCTCCAGTTTTGTGGTGGATGGTGGGAAGGGCTCCGGAGTGAGCTCCCTGACTCCTCCACCTGTTTCCTCTTAATCCTTTCGTTAGATATGACATCCACTCCTGGGATCTCAGAATTTAACTTAGAAGAATTCATACCTTGAAGTTTTGAAATGGAAGCTAATTCAGAAGTGTTTGTGCCTTGCAAATGTGGCCCAGGGTTGCATCCAGTAGAAATTACACACTGAAGTTTTGGTTCTGAAATGAATGCAGAAGAATTCACACCTTGCAAATTAGGCCCAATGCAGAGCACCTTAGATTTTCTACCTTGAAGCTGTGGACTAGGATTCGACCCAGAGGACTTTATACCTTGCACCTGTGACCCAGTATTGAATGGCATATAATTTATACACTGAAGCTGTGGCCCTGGATTCTGTTCAGAGCATTTCCCAGCTTGTAATTTAGGCTTATGCTTGAATTCCAGAAATTGCTCATCTGGAAGCTTCATTTCTGTGCTCAACTCAGATTTTACCTCTTGCAACTGTGGTCGAGGATTGAACTCGAAATATTGAATACCGTGAAGCCTTGTTCCCAGACAAAAATCAGAAGATTTCACATCTTGCAACTGTTGGTCAGGATTGAATTCCAAAGATTTCACATCTTGAAGCTTTGTCCCTTTGCATAATTCTGAAGATTTTATATGTTGCGAATGTGTCCCAGGATTGAACACCATGACTTTTACACTTTGAAGTTCTGGCCATGGATTCAACTTATAAGATTTCTCATCTTGCCACTGCTTTCTACCACTGATCTCAGACAATATTCCACTATGAATCTTTGATTCCAAGGCCAACTCAGAGGGTTTTGCAACCTTGAAATCTAGACCAGGGTTGACCTCTGTAGAGTTCATTAGTTGAAGCTTTATATGTTCAGAAGATTTTGCACCTTGCAATTTTGCCTCAGGGTTGAATTCCATAGATTTCACACCTTGAAGGTGTGCCTCTGGTGTCAACATAGACAATTTCCTGTCTTGTAACTGTGGAGCTGAGTTAAACCCCAAAGATTTCACATCTTGTACCTTTGTACCAAGAGTCAATTCAAAAGGTTTCATATCTTTCCACGCTGGCCTGGTGATGAACTCCACAGATTCTCCACTTTGAAGCTTTGTCTCTGGTGTTAACTCTGAAGATGTCACACCTTGCAACCACGGAACAACAGATTTAAAATCTTGAAGCCTCCACTCTAGCATCAAATCAGATTTCTCACCCTGTCTCTGTGGTCCAGGGTTGAACTCCACTGATTTCACACCTTGAAGCTTCCTCCTCTGGGTTAAATCAGATTTCCCACCTTGTAACTTCAGTCCACAGTTAAACTCTAAGGATTTTACATCTTGAAGCTTTGTCCCTTGAATCAACTCAGAAAATTTTTTGCGTTGTGTCTGTGGTCCAGAGTTGAACACTGATTTCGCTTTCTGAAGCTTTGTCCCTGGGATCACTTCAGAAGATTTCATACCTTGAAAGTGTGGTCTAGAACTTAACTGCTTAGATTTTACATCTGGAAGCTTTATACCCATGATCAGCTCAGAACATTTCATATCTTGTAAGTGTGGACCTAAGTCCAACTCTACAGATTTCACACCTGGAAACTTCCTCCCCAGAGTCAAATCAGAAGATTTCTCAACTTGTACCTTTGGACTAGGTTTCATTTCTACAGACTTCACACCTTGAAGCTTTTCCCTTGGGATAACTCCAGACGATTTCATACCCTGCAAGTTTGGTCCAGACCTGAAATTCATAGATTTTACATCTTGAAGCTTTATACCTGTGATAAATTTGGAAGATTTCATATCTTCCAACTGTGGACCCGACTTGAATTCCACTGATTTCACTTTTTGAAGCTTTGTCTCCAGTATCAACTCAGAAGATTTCACACCTTGCAATGGTGGCCCAGATTTGGACTTCACAGATTCCACATCTTGAAACTTTGAGTCTGAGATTAATTTAGAAGATTTCACTCTTTGCAGTTGTGGCTCACAGTTGAACACGAATTTCATATTCTGAAGCTTTGGTCCCAGAATCAGCTCAGAAGATTTCAGAACTTGCAACTGAGGACTGGGGCTGAATTCTTTATGTTTTACATCTTGAAGCTTTATCTTTGAGGTCCATCCAGAAGATTTCACACCTTGTAACAATGACCCAGGGTTGAAATCTGTAGATTTGACACCTTGAATCTTTTTCCCCACAGTCAATTTAGAAAATGTTGTACCTTGCAACTGTGAGTCAGAGATTAACGCAGTAAATTTCTTATCTTGGGACTTTGTCTCAAGTGGTGACTTAGAAGATTTTAGGCCTTGCCCCTGTGACCCACTGTTGAAATCCTCAGATTTCACACCTTGTAGCTCTGTCTGAAGAGTCAACTCAGATGACTTCATACTTTTCAAGTGTAGTGGGGAGTTCAACTCTATAGTTTCATCACTTTGTAATTGTGACTCTTGGCTTAATACCCCAGACTTCACCTCAGGAAACTGTGGCTCTTGTGTAAGCAATACAGACTTCACACCTTGAAGCTGTGTTCCTGGGGATGACAGTAATGGTTTCACTTCTTGAAACCATGGTCCTGGGATCAACTTAGGAGATTTTCCATCATGCAAGTGAGGCCTAGATTTGAGCATCATGGGTTTTATATCACAGAGCTTTGACTTGGAAGTCAGGTCACATGATTTCTTACTTCTAAACTGTAGACAAGGTTTCAAATTGAGACCTTGAGGCTGAGGTTCTTGGAGTGATGCCAGAGATTGTACACCTTGGAGCTTTGGCCTTGGAGTCAATACAGATGACTTCATACCTCTTAATTGTATCAAAGGTTTCAACTCTGCTGGTTTGACACATTGAGATTGCAACCCAAGATTTAGCAGAGATTTCACACCTTGAAACACTAGTGCAGGCATCCACTCAACAATTCTCATACTTTCAAGCTGTGGCTTTTGGTGTAACTTCACAGTTTTCCTACCTTGAAGCTGTGGCTCTGAGGTTGAGGGCAAAAATTTTCCTTCTTGCAGCTGTGGTCCTGGGGATAACTCAGGAGTGTTCACACTCTGCAACTGTGGCCCAAGTTTGAACTTCATATATGTTGCACCTTGAATTTTTGGCCCCAGAGGCAATTTAGATGACTTCACATCTCTTAACTGTATTGAAGATTTCAACTTTACAGATTTGACACCTTGAGATTGTGACTCAAGATTTAACCCTACAGATTTCACACCTTGGAACGCAGGTCCTGGTATCCACTGAATACATCTCATACTTTCAGGCCGTGGCTCTTGTTTTAACTCCACAGTTTTCACACCTTCAAGCTGTGGCTCTGAAGTTGACTTTGAGGATTTCATTTGTTGCAGCTGTGGTCCTGGGGTCAACTTGGGAGACTTGATACTTTGCAACTGTGGTTCAAGTTTGAACTCTCTAGATTTTACACCTTGAATATTTGATTCTGGAGTCAATTCAAATGATTTCCTACCTTTCAACTCTAACTCAAAGTTGGGATATACTAATTTTCTCTCTTTAAATTTTAGCTCTGGAGGTAATTCCCAAGACATCCCATGTTCTGACTTAGACCCTCCCTTCAGTGGCTCTGAATTCACACATTGCTGCTCTGGTGAGATAACAGATATCTCACCAACCTGTTTTGGCCCAGGAGTTAAATTCACAAGTGCCATCTCTTGAAACTGTTGCCTTGGGGCTAAATCCACAAATTTTACTCCTTGAAACTTTTGTCTTCTGGTTGCATCCGCAGATTTTACTGCCTGCTTCTTTAGCCTTGGGGTCAACTTCACAGATTTTACAAATTGCAGCTCTGGATCTGGAGTCTTCTCTACAGGTTTTAAACTTTGAAGATTTGAACGTGGGGTTATCTCCAAAATTTTCACATCTTGCATTTGTGGCTCGTTAGTCAATTCCTGAGGTTTCATACCTTGCAGTTGAGGCCCTTGGAGCAATGACCCTGGTGCAGAAAACACAGAATTCTCATCTTGCATCCTTTGCCCAAGTTTCAGTTCCACAGCTTTCACATCTTGCAGTTGTATTCTTAGGACCAACGTCACAGTTTTTAATCCTTGATTTCTTGAACACAGAGCCAGCTCATCAGATTCCACACCTTGAAGCTTGGAATCTGAGGTGAGTTTCACAGATGTGACATCTTCTTTCTGTGGCCCTGAGGTTATCTCCACAGATTTCTTAACTTCCAGCTGTGGACTTGGGGTTAGCAACGTAGATTTCATACCTCTTGGACATTGTCCTGGAGTTAAGGCCACAGAGTTCACATCTTTCAACTCTGACTCTGAGATCAACAACTCAGATTTCAAATCATGAAGTTTTGAGCCTGGGGTCATCTCTACCGGTTTCACATCTCGCACCTGTGGCCCAAGGGTTAACACTGTAGATTTGACATTTCCCAGTTGTGGCTTTGATGTTAACTGCATAGATTTCATACTCCCCAAATGTGGCCCTGGTATTAACTGCACAGATTTCGTATCTTCCAGCTGTGGCTCCGGCGTTAGCACCTCAGACTGTAAACCTTGAAGCTTTGAGATTGGGGTCCACTCTACAGGTTTTACATCTTGCCACTGTGGTCTTTGGATCAATTCAGAAGATTTCACAACTTGTAACCATGGTCTTCTGGTCAACTCAGAATAGTTTACACTTGGCAACTGTGGTCTAGGAGTCAACTCCATAGATTTTGCATCTGGTATCTGTGGCTCTGAGACTAATTTATATGAAGTGTCACCTTCAAAGCTTGACATTTGGTCTACTGCCACACATTTTACACCTTGAAACAGTGGCTCTGGTACTAACATCTCAGGCTTAACCTCTTGCTGCTCAGGTCCTGGGGTCAACTTCATAGATTTTACTCCTTGCATCTTTGGCTCTGGAGTGAACTCAAAAAAATTCACATATTGTTGTTGTTGCCCTGAGTTTAACTCTGAAGATTTCACACCTTGAGTTTGAGTTCCTGATGTCAGATCACAAAATCTGACATCTTGTAGCCGTGGCTCCACCTGTTTCACACCTTGAAGCCCTGGAGACATCTTTGCTGATTTAGAATCTTGAAGCCCTAACTCTAGAGTCGTCTCCACAGAAGTCACACTATGAAACAGTGGTCCTGGGGTTTGCTTCCCAGATTTGACACCTTGAATCTTTGGCCCTGAAGTCAATTCAGAAAATTTGACATCTTGCTGCCTTGGCCCTAGGTTCAGTTCCTCAGATTTCACATCTTGAAATTGTAGTTTTGAGGTCAGTTTGACAGATTTCAAGCTGTGAAACTGTGATCCTTCAATAGACAGAACAGATTTCCTGTTTTCAGCTGGGAGCCCTTGACTTGACTGCAAAGATGACTCTGTTACAAATCCTACAGACTTTATATCTTGAAACTGTGTTCCTGGTATAAACTGCACATGTTTGAAACCTTGATGCTTTGGTTCTGGGGTCAAATCAGAAAATCTGATACATTGCAAGCATGGTCCTGAGTTTAGTTCCATAAATTTCACACTTTGAGGTTGTGATTCTGCAGTCAACTGTACAGATACAACACTTTGATGTTTTGGTCCTGGGATAAAATCTGACAATTTTATTTCTTGCACTGGGGAACCTGGGGTCAATTCATCAGATTTCACACCATGATGTGGAGACCCTGAGATTAAATCTATAGGTCTTTCTCCTTGAAGTGGCAGCTCTGGAGATAACTCTGAAAATCTTACACTATGCAGCTGTGGCCCTTGGAGCTGTGCCTCCTTAGTCAATTCCTCTGATATCATGCTTTGTAGCACTGGCTCTTGTGTTGGCTTCTCTGATTCTACCACTCTGGTAGTAGTTGACTGTTGAATTAAATTAACATATTTCACATCTTGTAATTTTGGCTCTGGCTCCAACTGCCTAGACTTTACTGCCTGGAGCTGTGGCTCTGGGGTCAACTCCATAACATGTGGTTTTGGTCCTGTAATAAACTGTTTAGATCCTACTGCTAATGGGGATGACTCAGAGGTTAACTTCACATATTTCAAATTTTGCAGTAGTGGCTCTGATATCTCACATTGCATCCCTGGTCCTAAAGTCAACTCCAGAGATCCTTTTTCTGAATATGGTAGTACTGGTATTACCTCCTGGATGTTTTCAACTGGAAATGTTGCCAACCCCACAGTTTCTGTGTTTTCATATTCTGACCTTAGGGGTATCCCTGATGACTCTGTAACTTGAAGATGTGGCCTTAGAGGAGTCATTCCTGTAGATTCTCTAACTTGACCTATTGGTTTTTGTGTTAGTGCTACTTGGGGCAAAGCCTCAGAAGTCAGCCTCACAGTTTCTGTATCTTGATAGCCTTGACCTAGAGTCATCTCTGAAAATTTTTGAAAATGTGGCCTAGGCATCACCCCAGCAGTTTTCAAGACTAGCTGTGGGATCACTTTCGCAGATTCTTCCTCTTGTGGGCAGATCTCAGCAGCTAACTCTGCAGGCCCTGTGTCTTGATGCCTTGGTCTGGAAGTTAGACCCACAGATTTCAAATGTGGTTCCATGGTAACTTTCCTTGATTCAACATGCTGTAACTGTGTCTCAGAAATTAACCTACTAGATTCTTCCAGTGGCACGTGTAAATCCACAAAATTATTATCATGCATTAATGGCTCTAGAGTCAACTCCTCAGGTTTTATACTTTTGGACTGTGGTTCTGAGGTCAATGGAACAGATTTCACGTTTTGAAATTGTGGTTCCAAGATCAACTCCTCATAGTTCATAACTTCTGAATATGGTCCTAGATTCAGATGAACAAACTTCATACCTTGGGACTCTGGGGTCAACATCTTTGATTTCATACCTTGCATCTCTGATCCTGGTACCAACTCTAAAGATTCTTGTATTGTGTGCTGTGACACTGGAGTATCTCCCATGGCTTTTACACTTTGGAACATTGGCTCAAGAGTACCTTGGAATGACATTGAGTTCATCTGCATAAATTCTGAAGCTTGGCTCAGTGGCCCTGGGGTATTTCCTAAAGATGATTGTATCAACCCCCTAGATTCTTTTGCATGGTGACAAGTGTCAGAGGTAAACTTTGCTTCTATTTCTGGATATCCTGGCTCTGAGATCATCCTTAAAGATTCTGAAGCTTGATGCCATGGGGTCAATCCTTCAGGTTCTGTGACTTGATGATTCGGTTTGAGGTTCAACTCTACAGATTTTACTGCTTGAATGTGTGCCCCTGGGATCAGTTCCTCATATTTCATATCTTCTACCTGTGTCTCAGGAATCAACCTCCTACTTCCTACCATTTGAGGAGTTTTCACATCTTCAAGCAATGATACTGGAGCTGTCTCCTCAGATCTTATATCTTGTAACCATGGCTTTGGGGCAAACTCCACAGATTTCATATATTCTTGTACTGGTCTTAGAGTCAACTCCACAGTATTTATACCTGGAAACTGTGATGGTAGGGCCAAATGAACATATTCCATACCTTGAAACTGTGAACTGGGGGCCAAATCTATAGATTCCCTACTTTGCAACTGTGGTGCTGGGACTAACTCAGCAGATTTTTCATTTTGTTGTTGTGGTCCCAGGGTCAATTGGATAGATTTCACACCATGAAGCTGAGACCCTGGGGCTGACTGCACAGATTTCTCACTTTGCAGCTGTGGTATGGAGGCCAACTCATCAGGTTTTATACTCTGCCGTTGTAGTTCTGGGGCCAATTCTATAGAGTTCACAGTTGGGATCAGCTGTCCATATTTTACCATTTGTGGAATTGAACCTGTGATTATGTCTATAGATTTTGTATTTTGCAACTCTGGTCCCAAGATCAGTTTCCCAGATTTCAAATTTTGCAATCCTGGGGATAACTTCATAGAATCCATAACATTAAATTGTGGCATTGGCTTCATCCCCATATACTTCACATCTTGAAGCAGTGATGAATCTTGTAGCATTTCTTGTAGCATTTCTGTAGATTCTGTGACTTGAGGCAGTGGCTTTTGGCTCATTCCCATAGATTCTGTACCTTGACCCAGTGACTTTGGGATTGTCCCTAAAGATTCCATCATTTGATGGTGTGACTGTGTCACCTCTACAGATTTCTCCATTTGTAGCCAGATGTCAGATGTCAAACCCATAGTTTCTGTGACGTGATGGCTTTGCCTTGGACTCATCTCTGAATACTCCAGAATTTCATGCCTTGGGGTCAACCTTGAAGACTCCGTGACTTGATGAGGTGGTCCTGGGGTTAATGACATAGATTCTGTGCTTTGATGATGTGGTTGTGGAGTCATCCCCTCAGAGTCTAGCACTTGAATGCATGACTCAGGAGTTGACTCCAGAGATTCCTTGGCTTGAGATATTAGCCTTGGGGTCAAATCCTGAGTTTCTACAACTTGTGACTGTGGTGCTGTGATCATTCCCTTGGGTGACCCCAGTGCTGTTAGAGTTACCTTTAGAGAATGTATGGATTGTTGTGATGGCATTGGAATCAATCCTACCAATTCCATGATTTTAGGTGGTAGCTTTGGAGGTAAGCCCACAGATTCTACCACTCCACGTGGACCAATAGTAGTAGGAGAGCTAGAAGAAGTCAAACCATCTGATTGAGTTGCCCTGGGGGTCAAATTTGCAATTTGAGACTGTGTGTCTGGAGTCAAACCCCCAGATTTTATAACATGTGACTGGGTTGGTGGAATTATCCCCATGAAATCCATAGCTTGTAATAGTGTCACTGGAGTTACTTCCAGGTAATCCATCACTGGATGCAATGGCCTGGTGATCATTTCAGGTGATTTTGTATTTTGACATATTGGCCCTGGAGTAATCTTCAGTGGTTCTGTGACTTGACTTTGTGGCCTTGATGTTACGTCCACCAATTCCATAACTTTATGCTGTGGCCCTGGGGTCATTTCCACAGTTTCCATGACTGCATGTTGCAGCCTTGGACTCATCTTTCCTGGTTGTATGACTTGATGGTCCAACAATGTGGTCCTTTTCACTGACTCCTTGACTTGATATTGCATCCTTGGGGTCATTGCCTTTGACTGTATGATAGGTGGATGTGATTTTTTAATCAACCCCATAGAATCCATGACTTGAAGCAATGCTGTAGGAGTTACCTTCACATTGCCTATGACTTGATTCCGCTGTCTTGAGGTCATCTTCCTTGATTCCATAACTTGCTGCTGAGATCTTGGGGTTACCTCCACTGATTTAATGACTTGATATGATGGGTTTTGGCTTACACTCACTGTTTCCCTGGCTTCCATTGGTTTCACGACTTCATTTGGTGGCCGTGGTAACAAACCTACAGATTCTATCCCTTCTGAATGTGATTCTGGGATTAACCCCATTAAATCCATGACTTGAAGTAATGCCAGTGGAGTAACCTTTATGCTATCTCTGACTTGATATGGTAGCTGTGGGGTCAGCTCCACATTAGTCACTTGGGTCTTATGCTGCTGTATCCTTTTTTCTGGAAGATCTATGACCCTCTGCTCTACACTAAGCTCTAACACACGTTTTGGGTCCTTCTGCAGTAAAGTCATTTCCTCTTGAGCTATGTCAACTCCTAAACTTTTGGGAGGTGGAGTGCCCATTGATGTCATTAAGGGCCTGGATCCAAGGATTTGGGGGCCATCCCCAGGTTGTGACTGCTTACCTGGGATTAGAGTCTGTGAACTTTTTGTTTCTGTTCTGTTTAATCCAGATTCCACTCCAACGTTCACGTGGAGCTGAAATGCTGGAAGGTCTGGGGATTCATTGTTGATATCCTGCTCAGTGCTTTGATGAATGGGCATAGATAAGTGGATTTGGGGTTTCTCTGGTTCAGGGACTCCTCCTTGTACCTCAGTTAAATAATTCAGCATTGCCCATGATTCCCTCACAGGCAGAGGCACTGTTTGTTCCTGCAAGGTACAAACCTTCCAAGCCATATGTCCCTCTAACTCCCGCCTAGCCAAAGGAGAGAGCTGGATTGGAGCTGACCCTGACAATAGTGGTCTCTCTTTGAAAATATCATTTGGCCTATGATCTGATGTCAAATGACTCTTGCTCCTTCTCTCATCCTTTGTTTTCTCTTCTTGTTTGTGGAGATTTGGGGATTCAAAAAGAGAGTTGATAAAAGTGCTTTGAGGACTTAAGGATGAAAGAGCTGCCAAATTCTGAAAAGGTTTTGATTTCCCAAGCTCTGAGAGCCTAAAAGAAGGCAGGGGTGTGCCTTGGTTCCTGAACACAGGAGGTTGATTTGGGGGTAAAATAGGTAAACTGTGGCTTCGGAGTTGCCAAGTTGTTCCTTCAGAAAAGACAGGAAGGTGAGACAGGCTGGAGTTGTAGGATGATCCAGAGGAGATGCTACTGTCAGAAGAATGTTTTGCCTTCTTACAGTCACAACAGGGTAGAACAGGCCCCTGAGCCACAGAAGCAGAGGAGGTGGAAGAAGAAATCGTATCCTGTGGTTCAGGCAAACCCAATTCCATAAGACTTGATCTAAGAAATAAAGAGAAAAGTTTCTATTTGTTTTGAAATAGGAAAAGGAAAAGTAGGAAAAGGGAAAGATAATGGCCATTTCAAATGCAAAATAATGTGGACTGAGGGAAAACAAACAAACAAAAAAGTTGCTTTCCCCAACATCAATTATTTATGGAAAGAATTCCTCCACCAGGACAAAGGGAGGCATTTGTCCCCATTCCAATCAGAAATGATTCACAGACCAGTTGTTCTTAAACTTTGTTCGAACCCAGAACTTCCCCCACTACCAAAACTAATTAACTAACTAACCATCTTTCTTCTCCCTCTCCTTCTCCCTCCCTCCCTCCTTCACTCTCTTCCTTCCTCCCTCTTAAAAGCTCTACCACCTTCAACCCCAACCAAGAAACTACTTGACCTTGCACTTTCCAGGTGTTGCACGATCTGTTGAAGACTCCTGTCCATTGACCAGCATACACATTCCTGGGACCACCCCATAGGGAGTCCTGAAAAGCTGGATGCAACAGAGTATGTCAGTGTAATTGAAGTGATATTAAAGTACTGGTAAGGAAAACAATAAGAAGAGAGACTTAGAAAGGAGACAGCTATCATAGCTAGGGAAGTAAAACAGAGTCCCAGGTATCTTACTCCTAACTTTTTTTTTTTTTTTTTTTTACTCCTAACTTTTATAGATTTTATCAGTAGGGTAGGCTGAAGAGAGAAAGAATAGACACAGTGAAGATCGACTTTACTCACCATGTCAGGTTAGCTTCAACGCGACCCATCCTGAGATTTTCTTCCCACTGTGGATCTGGGAGTAGAGGTAAAGAATCTATTAGCATTATGACTATTGACATCACCTTAGTTCAACCCCTTCATTTTGCAAATAAGGAAACAAAGACAAAGCCATGCCTAAGATCATAAAGCTAATTAGTGGTGGAGCTCAGATTTAACCTAGCTCTCATTTTGTTTGTTTGTTTTTTTAAGCTGTAGGATGCTGTCTTCAGCATGTAGTATATGTAAGCCATTGGAAAGAGCAGGAATAATCATGATAGGGAGATGGAGTGGGGTAAACAGAGGAATACATATCTTTGGAGGAAAAGATATGTATTATCCAGTGTCTATGCTAGAGAAAAAAGGTACCAAAACTTCCCGCATCAAACTTTTGGTAGTTACCCCTTCTTTGTTCTTCAGTCTCACCATGTTTCTTTCCTGATACTTTGAGCTTTGCACGAAAAGAGATTAGGAAAGCATGAGGATAGGAAGCATGGAAAGAATTATGGAGCCATTTACATTTCTTTGGAAGTGGAGATGCTAGAAAGAGTAGGGCTATTTCTTTCATTTACATAGTCGTTTCAACCTTGTTCCTTCCACCTGCTATTAAAGGTTAGCGTCTTAAAACAGACCCCATAGTTGATTTGTCGTTAGCTTTGAACTGAAGAATAGGATCTTTCTGACCTGTGAATTTCTGGATCTTTTTCAATTTATGCTGCTTTGAAGTCTAGAAAGGAACAAAAAGAAAAAATAAAATCAGGTAATACTCTAGGTTAGAGACTTTATTGACAGCGCACTTCATCTCATAGACATAAATATTGATACTGTTGGTATCCATAACCACAGCAACAGTTATGTCATTCATTTATTCATGAATCATTTATTGAGTACTTACTTAGTTCTCAGTACTGTGTAGGGTGCTGGAACTGTAGAGATAAATATGATCCCTGTGTTCTAGGAACTTACACTAGTAGGGAAAATAGATGTCTAAACATAAATTACAATACCATGTGGTAAATGCTGTAACAGAAATATAAGTGTGGGGCTTCCCTGGTGGCGCAGTGGTTAAGAATCCTCCTGCCAATGCAGGGGACACGGGTTTGATCCATGGTCCGGGAAGATCCCACATGGCACGGAGCAACTAAGCCTGTGCTCCACAACTACTGAGCCCACGAGCCACAACTACTGTAGCCCATGCACCACAACTACTGAAGCCTGCACGCCTATAGCCCCTGCTCTGCAACAAGGGAAGCCACCACAATGAGAAGCCCACGCACCACAACAAAGAGTAGCCCCTGCTAGCCACAACTAGAGAAAGCCTGTGTGCAGCAACAAAGACCCAACGCAGCCATAAATAAATAAATAAATAAATAAATAAATAAATAAATCTATTTAAAAAAAAGAAATGTAAGTGTGAGGGAATAAATAGAACAGTGATTAACTGCCTGGGAGAGAAGGGAAGAATTCCTCAAGAAGTTGCCATTTGTACTGGAGTATGAAGAATCAACAGAAGGTTTTTAGGTGAAAAAAGGGCATTCCAGGCAAGTGGGAACATCGCTGAGAAGATTAGAGCATCATGATTTTTAGGTGCACTTTTGCTAAGTAGTGAGAGATGAAGCTAAAAACATAGGTGGAAGCCAGATTATGCCAGATTATGTGGGATTTTTATTTTATACTGCAGGTCAGAATTTCCCATCCAGTAGTTAATAAACTCCTGGGCTTTCTGCAAGGGTGTTCCAGGTCATTTTAAAGGCATAAATGACATTTGTTACAATTTCAAATAAAACTTTTTATTTCTTCCCTTTATATTAGGACATCAGTCTCTGAAGGTATATTAAAAGAGCCTACACAACAATTAATAGGGAATTCATGAGCATGCTCATAATGCAGTAGGCCAGTTGTAGAATAACCCTAGCTGCAGTGGTAGTTTTGAACTTTGGACAGTTTTAAATTGATTTTATACTTAGTCATATATTATTTAATTTATGTCCATAATGGACTGTTGATTAAAAACATAAGCAGAAGGAAAACTGATGTTGAAATACAGGTTGATGTATTTACAAATGATCTTTCTATGTATATATCTCAAAATGATCTCTACATATCATAGACCTAAATAATCTCCCACTAGAAAACACTTGGGAATGCTGAATAAAATACAACAAACATCTTTTCAATGCAGAATGTAGCTCCTTACAAGAAAGTAAGGGAAATCTCCAGGTCAAAAATCAGAAGAAAACTGAAAAACAAGAGTGGAAACTAGTTGAGACTTCAATGCCCTAGGTCATTTGCAGTGTCAGCCACTGAGGGACTTAGGTTAACAGTAAGGTGGGGACAAAGATAAGGCCCATGTGAAGTGGCTATTTAAATGAGACCCCAGGAAAAAAAGCCAGGCTTGTCAAATTGCTACACACTTGGTAAAAAGGTGGCTAGAAAAAAATCTGCTCACCAGACAAGGAAACTTGAACTCTGGGTGGGAAAAAAAGCCTTCTCTGATATTTTTAACCAAGAGTCTATCCTCACACTGGTTTGAAATTCTAATTTATATTCCTTGTGTAGTCATGAACCCTCAAAATGAAAATAAATGTGGTCCTGGGCTGATAATGCCCCTAGGGCAAAAGGCAAAAGTAAATATAAATCTTGAAACTTGAAGTAGGAAAGAGAAGAAAAATAGTTTGAATAACTATATTAATAAATGTGAAACGCCTAATGCAATGGTTAAATTCTTAGAAAAAATATAAAATATAAAAACTGGGCAAAAAGAAATAGATCATTTGAGTAGACCAATAAGCATGAAAGCAATTGAAATGATAATCAAAGACATTATCCATCAGAGGTAATGAAAGAATTCACCAAGGTTTCTGAATACCAGAAAATCTTATAAATGTCAATAGCATTTCTCTACTGAAGCAAAAAAACTAGAAAACTATAATTTTAAATATGAAAGATATTTTCCACAATAGCAATAAAAATGATAAAGTACCAAACAGAGAGAAGACCATCATGTAGAAGACTACAGAACTCTATTAAAGGACATAGAGCTGCTTTTGGCGAATATGTCCACATACATTTTCCACCTCCTGCTACGCTCACAACTTCTGTCAGGTGTTTCTTATGTTGCTTAAAATGCCATCTCTTCAATCATTCAGGGTTAAAGCTGAGAAGTCATCCTTTCATTTCACAAACACCTGTGGAACACTTACTATATGCCAGGCAGTATAGCAGGCATAGGGGATACGAAGATGAATATAGTCCTTATAGGAAAATGATGATAATGTTTATAATTAACTCTATATTTGAGGCCCAATCAGGAAAAAAAAGACTCAATCCCTTTACTCTCTTTCTGCCTCACTTCCTATAGCCAAACTTTCACCTCAGGACTCTCCTCCTCTCTCACAGCCCCGAGGGCAGAGATTTTTTTTTGCAGTACGCGGGCCTCTCACCGCTGTGGCCTCTCCCGCGGCTCTGGACGCGCAGGCTCAGCGGCCATGGCTCACGGGCCCAGCCGCTCCGCGGCATGTGGGATCCTCCCGGACCGGGGCACGAACCCGTGTCCCCCGCATCGGCAGGCGGACTCTCAACCACTGCGCCACCAGGGAAGCCCGAGGGCAGAGATTTTTGTCCCTTCCATTTACTGCTGCATCCATAGTGCCCAGAGGAGTGTGACGGGACACGCTGTCCCAGAACATACAGTTTAGATTGTAATACTTGGAATTAATGATGAAATGTTTTGGTTTAAAACTGTTTGTATTATAACTGCTTTTATTGCTAACCGCTTGACTTGGCTTCTGTGGAATTGAGCTTTGCTTGCCAGCATAATGTGAACAGGAAGACACTGGGTTCCGGATGGCCGACCCAATAATTCAAAATTAGAATGCACATCTTGTTACCCTGGGATACAAAAAACACACCTGTACAAGACTCGGGGTTTCGTCCTTCTTTTGGTGAGGCCCCAATCGGTTTATGCTTTTGTGCTTATTAAACTCCTATCACTAATCTAGTCTTAATTTGCACTAGATATTGGTGGTCTGTCTTGGTTCTGATTCCTCTCCAGGGAAAGTTCGCAGGTGTGTGCGAGACTGCAACATTTGGGGGCTCGTCCAGGGTGTGACAGTGGAGGTTAAAGATCTGAAACAGGGTCCCTCCCTTCGTCGACCACACCTGCAGCTCCAACGGGTGAGTTATGAGACTTGGGTTGCTAGCAACATATAAATGACTCATAGGGACTTGCCGGATGCGGCAGAAAGTCCGGAGTCATGGGAGGTCGTGGGACGCCATGATCCCCCTTTGGGCTTTCAACATCGGGTTCGTTATTCTAACGCCCCGATCTTGAATTGGGACCTTCTTCGGTCAAGAGTCTGGTCTTTTTACTCGCTTCTCGTTACTACTGCTTTCGTTTTCATTTTTGTTTGGATATTGTGGCTCTGTGTTTTAACCTTTCATCCAACAGTTATCATGGGTCAAGGTAAGAGTAATACCCCAACGCCCTTGGGACTCACCCTGAGTCACTTCGGAGACTTCAGGGAGGTCGCCAAGGGCTATGGAAGTCAAGTAAGTCCGAGAAAATTACGTACTTTTTGTGAACTCGAATGGCCTACATTTGGCGTGGGATGGCCATCCGAAGGTATATTTTCTCTTCTTACTATCATAGCCACTGAGGAAATTGTGTTTAAGGTTCATGATGATCAGATTCCATATATCGAAAGTTGGCGGGTTTTGGTGGAAGAGCCACCGGCATGGCTGAAACCCTGGCTCTCCCCACAAACAACCTGCTCTGATAAGAAAAATAAGATTTGCTCTACTAAAATTACTAGAAATAAAAAGGGTGACTCAAACCACCCAAAAGAACCTTCGGCCCCACTTGTGGAAGCCGAAGAAGAAGAAGAATTCTCCACTGAAACTAGTGGGTTTCCCCCGCCCTGTGATCCCCCGAATACAAAACATGACTCCGCAGAGTCCACTCCGCGGACCCAAACAAAGAGACATCATGCTAGCTCTAGGAGACAAATCAAGGAATCAGCCCAAACCATCCTCCCCTTGCGTCAGCAGCCTCCCCGACCAGGGGAGGCTTGACCCTTTCTCACATATGCGCCATTTTCTACTACTGACCTTTATAATTGGAAATTGCAAAATCCTCCCTTTTCAGAGAAACCACAAGCCTTGATTTCTCTCCTGGAGACGGTTTTTGTTACCCACCAACCCACTTGGGATGATTGCCAACAGCTGTTACAGGTTTTATTTACTACTGAGGAGAGGGAAAAGATTCGGAGGGAAACCCCAAAACAGGTTTTGGGACCAGACGGCCGACCAACTGAGAATCTAAACCTCATTGAGACTGTTCTCCCGACAACCAGGCCGGTCTGGGACCCCAATACAGAGCGGGGTGGACAGGCGCTTGCCCGTTTTCGCCAGGCTCTGTTGACAGGACTTCGGGTGGCAGCACGGAGGCCAACTAACATGTCCAAGGTCACTGAAGTTACTCAGGGACAAATGGAGTCCCCATCAGCCTTTTTAGAGAGGCTCATGAAAACCTACCGACTATGGACTCCTATGGATCCAGAAGCCCCTGAAAATAGACAGGCTGTTAACTTGGCCTTCGTGGCCCAATCCGCCCCAGATATTAGAAAAAAATTACAAAAACCAGATAGATTTGAAGAAAAAAATTTATCAAAATTGGTAAAAATAGCTTTAAAAATTTATAACAATCAAGATAGCACCGAAATAAGACAATTGAGACAGGTATCTAAGGTAATGGTGGCAGTCCTCAATGATAGACCTAACGATAGGAAACGGTCAGGTTTCCAACCCAAAAAAGAAAAAAAAAAAACCCGGTCCTCATATACCTTTGAAAAAAGATCAATGCTCATATTATAAAAAAGAGGGCCACTGAAAAAAAGACTGCCCAGCCCTGTCAACCACTAAAAAAGAACGATCAATGACTGCCCCTAGGAGTTTAAAAATAGACTCGGACTGAAGGGGTCAGGGCTCCAACCCCCCCCCCCGCGCCACCCGAGCCCTTGGTAAACCTTAAAATGGGGGGAAAATCCAAAACTTTCCTAATAGATACAAAAGCCACTTTTTCGGTTCTACAAACCAACCTTGGGCCAAAATTGCCTGGTACCACCACTGTACGAGGGGCTACTGGAACCTGACAATGCTCTTGGGCTACCAACCATAAGGTGGACCTAGACAGACAAACAGTCACCCACTCCTTCTTGGTCATGTCTGACTGCCCTTATAAAGGCCTCTTGGGACAAGATCTGTTGCAACTGTTAAAAGCCAGTATCAAATTTGACAAAGGCAGCTTCAAATTTGCCTTCAGGCCCAGACAGGATGCCCACAATTTTGATTACGGTGCCTTTACAAGAGAAAGGACTGCTACTGGGGCCAGACTGCCCTGAGACCGACCCCCTAATTGCCAAATTAAAACAGGAATTCCCCATAATATGGACTAAAGACCATCCCTTTGGTGGGATGGCACATAGAGTACCTGTGGTTATCGAACTGAAGGCAGGAGCCTGCCCCATCCAGTTACGACAGTATTCTATAAATGACCGAGCCAGGAGGGGAATCACCCCTCACATTGAGCAGCTCTTAAAGGAAAGAATCTTGATCCCCTGCCATTCCCCATGGAATACCCCTATTCTCCCTGTGAAAAAACCCAATAGTAATGACTATAGACCCGTTCAAGATTTGCGGGCAATAAATGATAGGGTGGCTGACATACACCCTACGGTTCCAAATCCATATACGCTTTTAAGCCTGCTTCTCTCACAACGCAGTGTATTCCGTGCTAGATTTGAAAGATGCTTTCTTTTCCATTCCCTTGGCACCTGTCAGCCAACCATTATTTGCATTTAAACAGACAAATAAAAAGGGACAACCAACTCAATTAACTTGGACTCGACTACCCCAAGGATTTAAAAACTCCCTTACCCTTTTTAGTACAGCCTTACAACGTGATTTACAGCCTTTCCACAGCCAATTCCCTGAGGTGACTCTTCTACAATATGTGGATGATT
Source organism: Lipotes vexillifer (assembly GCF_000442215.2). Taxonomy (NCBI): domain Eukaryota; kingdom Metazoa; phylum Chordata; class Mammalia; order Artiodactyla; family Lipotidae; genus Lipotes; species Lipotes vexillifer. The sequence continues at coordinate 1,509,144 of NW_006798707.1, read as the reverse complement.
TACTCATAACAGGGGAGACATTTAAACAATGCTTAAAGGGAACAAAAGGCCTGATAAAATTACTACAGGAACTTGGTTACAAAATATCTACAAGAAAAGCCCAGATTTGCCAAAATCAAGTAACTTATTTGGGATATATTCTAAAGGATGGACAGAGATGGCTGGGAAAATCATGAACACAGGCCATATTGGCGCTCCCTAAACCTAAGACCCAGAGAAAACTCAGGGAATTCCTGGACACAACTGGATACTGCCATCTATGGATACCACGATTCACCAAATTGGCCAAACCATTATATAAAACACTAAAAGAGACCACTATAAAAATTGATTGGACAGAAGAATGGGCTGCTGCTTTTAGAGACATCAAGGAGGCTTTGACCTCACCCCCAGCCCTAACACTCCCAAACCCAAACAAACCATTTGAGCTTTTCATTGATGAACGATCGGGAATAGCTAAAAGAGTGCTAACCAAAAGACTAGGTCCCTGGCGCAGACCCATAGCATGTCTCTCTAAACAGCTGGATCCTGTGGCCTCAGGTTGGCCACCTTATGTAAGGCAGATAGCCGCCACTGCCTTGCTAGTACGAGATGCTGATAAACTAACTATGGGACAAAATTTAAATGTCTTTACTCCTCATACAGTTAAAACTTTACTACGTATCTCACCTGAACACTGGCTCTCTAATGCTCAAATAGTACAATATCAAACATTACTCCTAGACCAACCCAGGATAACTCTAAAAATTACATCAACATTGAATCCAACAACTCTGCTGCCAACCACGATACAATCATCAAAAAAAAAAAAGATTTCCAGTCCCACGAATGCTTATCAGCCCTCCAGACCTACACCACCCTGGGATCTGATCTGACTGACATTCCACTCCTAAATCCTCAACTGATTCTCTTCACTGATGGTAGCAGTTTAATAGATACAGGGACACACAAACCTGGAGCAACTGTCACTACAATCTCAGAGATTCTTTGGCAACAATCCCTCCCCGTCGAAACTTCAGCCCAACTGGCGGAATTGATTGCACTTACAAAAGCTTTACAATTGGCAAAAGAAAAAACCGCTAACATATACACAGACAGCCAATATGCTTTCGCCATGGCCCATGTACATGGACAAATATACCAAGAAAGAGGCCTCCTAACTGCAAAAAAAAAGACCATTAAAAATAAACAAAAAATATTAAATCTTTTGGCAACAATATAAAAACCAAAAAAACTTGCTATAATACATTGTCCTGGACATCAAAGAGATAAAATGTCAATAACCAAAGAAAACAGACTCGCTGACCAGGCAGCCCGACAGGCAGCCATGGAGACTCACACCAAGGTCTTAACTCAAAGGCCAAGGCTTACCAATTTACTTCCAGATCCATCGCTGCCTCGGTTCCCTAAATATTCCCCCAAAGATTTAGACTAGATAAAAAAACAAAAAGGGGGGGATATCGGAGGCAGAAGGGAAGAATTGGATCCAGGATGAATGTCAGCGAGTGTTCATCCTGGAGACTTTGGGGAAAACATTGATTCACCGTCTACATGAAGGGACCCACTTGGGTTCCACCAAATTATATGAATTAATAAAACAACATTTTCGAATAGCAGGACTAAAGGAGAAGATACAACAGATCACAAGAAGATGCGTGACTTGTGCTCAGGTGAACCAAGGAGCCAATATCTCACATCAGGATTTAAAGAGATACCGGGGAAATGAGGTTGGCCGATTCTGGGAAATGGACTTTACAGAAATCAAGCCCGGAAAATATGGATATAAATATTTACTTACTGCCACAGACACTTTTTCCGGATGGGTGGAAGCCTGGCCGGTAAAACAAGAGACAGCCTCAATAGTAGTAAGGAAATTTTACCAAGGTTTGGACTGCCACTTCAGATAGGGACAGATAATGGACCGGCGTTTACAGCGCAGGTCACACAGGGAGTTAGTAAGGCCCTGGGGATAAGATGGAAACTACAGGGTGCTTATAGGCCCCAGAGCTCAGGACAGATGGAAAGAATGAATAGGACCTTAAAGGAAACATTGACAAAATTAATAGTGGAGACTGGTCAAGATTGGGTAGATGTCCTCCCAATAGCCCTATTGAGGGTCCGATGTACGCCTTATATGAAGGAATTTTCTCCTTTTGAGATTATGTTTGGTGTTCCCCACATCTTTTACCTAGGATTAGGGAAAAACTCCATCTACTGGCAGAAAGGGAAAATTTAATTCTCTTCTAGCCCTGCAACGGTTTCAGGACTTTATTAAACCCTTATTAAAAGATGCCTTTACATCATCCCCTGCTGTGCCCCATGCCTTACAGCCTGGAGACTTGGTCTGGGTAAAGAAACACAACCCCCAGACGTTAGAGACGAAGTGGACAGGACCTCATCTCATTGTACTGACCACCCCAACAGCAGTCAAAGTTGACGGCGTGCGGACCTGGATCCATTACAGCAGGGTAAAAAAGGACCACACTGCAGGAGAAAAAGAAGAAAATCCTACATGGAAAATCCAGGCCCATCCACGGGATCCATTGAAACTGTGCATTATTCGCAAGTCTTGTTGATATGGGGATTGTTGGGAATTTTGGGGACTGGGCAAAATAGGGGAGGAATCATGTTGTTAGCCGAAGGATACCCTTATGCCTGGGAATTGAGAGATGGGATTACGGGACTCACTATAGCTAAAAATGAAACCCTCTCAGGTCCGCCCTGTTTAGGTTTTGACCTTTGTGCTTTATTAGGAGACCCTATAAAGCTCAAAGGCTCCGGAAGATTAAGGGTTAAACCTTATGGCTGTCAGAATACTGCAAAGGCCAAAGTCCTTAGTAATACCCAGTGGTATGCTTGCCCCAGAGAAGGGAGCCCAGAATGCACCCAAGAAGAAGAATACTATTGTGGAACTTGAGGCTGCGAAACTTTGGCCCCTTGGGTAACTAATAAAGACCCGCTAATCACCTTATGGCGGGTTCAAAGTACCACCTGCAAAAACCCAAGGGAATGTAACCCTTTGAAGTTGTGCATTAAGGAGGCAAGCTCAGAGGCATGGACAACAGGGCGTACTAGGGGAATAAGATTATATGTATCTGGTCGGGACCCTGGGGCTTTGTTCACACTCCAACGAGTACCAAAGCCCCGAATACTAAATCCCATAGGACCAAACAGAAATCGATACCAACCTCAGACACCCGTTTTCAATCCAGTCACAGCCCTGAATTCCCCCAACGAGGAGGCTAGACCGCCTCCTCATACCCAAAGTACCCTTCTACAGGAATCACCTCAGGACACCCTCCTTAAACAAGTAGAAGGAGTACATGTCCTCATAAATAAAACTGATCCTTTACTGGCTGAGGACTGTTGGCGTTGTTATAAACCGCAGCCCCCCTACTACGCGGGGTTAGCAATTCGAGCCTCAATAGGACAGAATGAGACTCACATCCGCAACACAGGATACTTCCAGGATGCTCCTGGAAGGACCCTCATGTAACTTTGGGAGATGTAAGGGGGAATGGAACATGTATAATACTTGAAAGATTTAATGTTACTCTAACACCCTACCATGTTAATTGTAACCATACTATAATCATTCCCAGTTCACTGGGTTTTGAATATATATTGCACTCCCCTCAGGGAACTTGGTTTGCTTGTATGAAAGGCATCACCCCTGTGTGAGCTCCACTACATTTAGCAGCATCTGTATTTTAGTTCATATTCTACCCCAGATTTATCTATTCCAAGGAGCTGAAGGGAGATCCCACCTGCTAGGAACCCGAAGATCTCAACGTGCAATACCTATTCTAATTCCCCTGTTGGTGGGACTAGGTTTCGCCGGATCTATGGCCGTAGGATCCACGGCACTCATCACCAGCCACCAAAATTTAAGAAATTTAGAGGTTTTGATAGATACTGACCTATGACATCTTACTGCATCTATTACAACCCTACAGGATCAGGTGGACTCATTAGCCGAGATGGTATTACAAAATAGGAGGGGACTAGATTTGTTATTCTTAAAAGAGGGTGGATTATGTGCAGCCCTAGGAGAAACATGCTGCTTCTATGCTAATAAGTCGGGAGTGGTGCGAGACTCCCTAGCTCTTGTGAGGAAAAATACCGATGAGAGAGAAAAGAATCCATGGGCCTCTGAGCCCTGGTACCAAAGAATGTCTACCTGGTCTCCCTGGCTGACTACTGTCCTCTCAGCCCTAGCAGGACCATTAGTCCTTTTACTCCTGGGACTCTTGGTCGGGCCCTGCATACTCAACGCTCTAGTGAATTTTGTTAAACAGAGAATTAGTGAAATAAAAATCCTAGCTTTAAGAAGAACATATACTCATTTAGATACCGATGAAACAGAATCCAGGATTTGATTAATTTACAAGAAAAAGGGGGGAATATGACGGACACGCTGTCCCAGAACATACAGTTTAGATTGTAATACTTGGAATTAATGATGAAATGTTTTGGTTTAAAACTGTTTGTACTATAACTGCTTTTATTGCTAACCGCTTGACTTGGCTTCTGTGGAATTGAGCTTTGCTTGCCAGCATAATGTGAACAGGAAGACACTGGGTTCCGGATGGCCGACCCAATAATTCAAAATTAGAATGCACATCTTGTTACCCTGGGATACAAAAACCACACCTGTACAAGACTCGGGGTCTCACCCTTCTTTTGGTGAGGTCCCGATCGGTTTATGCTTTTGTGCTTAATAAACTCCTATCGCTAATCTACTCTTAATTTGCACTAGATATTGGTGTTCTGTCTTGGTTCTGATTCCTCTCCGGGGAAAGTTCGCAGGTGTGTGCGAGACCGCAACAGGAGTACCTCGTACATGGTGGTGGCAGTGGGTGATAGACACCGGGGGAATGAATCAATGTCCTCTTTTCCATCTTACTGCTCTGATTCTTTCACTTCCTTCCCCCTCCTTCCCACTTAGTCTTTAAAGTAGCCTCCTATTGGATTAGCTACACCAGAGAACCACCATATGCACTCACTGGAGTTATTTAAAGCCTCACATTCAAAGCATGGTGCTTGGGACTTCCCTGGCGGTACAATGGTTAGGACTTGGTGCTTTCACTGTCATGGCCCCAGGTTCAATCCCTGGCTGGGGAACCAAGATCCCGCAACCCACATGACGCAGCCAAAAAAAAAAAAAAAAGTCGAAATAAGGTATGGTGCTCAGTTCAATAGCAATAGGATCACCTGGGAGCTCATTAGAATTGCAAAATCTCAATCCTTTCCTGAATTAGAATCAGAATTCTACTGATTCAGAATCTGCTACTGAATCAGAATCTGTTTTTTAATTAGACTCCCAAGTGGTGTGTTTGAGAAAAAAAAGTTGAGAGTTTAAACTTTTTAAAGTTTAAATTCTGTGCTCTAAAGCACGGATCTAAGCGCATTTTCACCTGGCTTTAAAATCTTTGATGCCTTTCAATTGCAGACAGAATAATATTTATACAAAGTATTCAGTCTGGTGTTTGAAGCCCTCTACAGTGGGACCTCTAACCACTCTGTGACATTTTCTCTCACTTTTCCCCAAC
>NW_006798707.1:1469901-1503582 GCF_000442215.2 Lipotes vexillifer | reverse complement strand
CCCTACACTTGTACACTCCATTCCTGATAGGTGTCTTCACCTCTCCTTGAACACATCCAACGCCCTTCTGCTTCGCATGCTTTCCCCCGGTCAATTCCTTCTGTCTAGAAAATCTTCCACTACTCTCCTCCACCCATCGTATCCACCTTCAAAATCCTACACTTCCTCTGAAGCACAGCGTAAACCTAAGCTCCCTGCGAAGGCATTTTATAGATCCTAGAATACTCTTTACCTCCCATCTCTTCAGCAATATTTACACCTCTATTAACATCCCTTTCTCTTTCCTTAGATATATATATGTGTGTGTGTATGTATATATGTCTGACTTTCTCCCCCACTATACCTCGAAAAGGTGGAGGTGATGTTTTATTCTTCAATGTCTAGTATGCTGCCATATATAATAGGTGCCCAAAGTTTGTTGAAATGTATTGAAGGGAAAAGGACTGAGAGTGACTTGCAGGACGACATCCATAGGCACTACCTCAACTCCCCTCTTCCCACCATCAATTCCTCCCACTGCCCAAGATTAGGAGTTTCTATGTCTCCAGGGACAGGGGCAGGGACAGGGAGCAGTGAGTTTCAAGAGAGTGTTGCATCACATACCTCTGAGTGCGTCTGGGCTGCCACCTGTTTCCTGCTCTGTTTCCCAGAAAACCTCACCCAAAGCCTCCAGACAAGGAAACCAAATAACAGTAGAAGGCTGACATATTGTGGCAGTGGGATGGTTGGCTTCCAAACCAGAGCCATTACTCAACCCCATGCCCCTCTCAGCCAAACAGTTTTATACCTCATGACTCCATATGACATCACAGTGGGCATTCCAAGGCTCCAGCCAATGTGCTTGCTGCTTAAATCTCTTCTCTGAGCCATACACCTGCTGCCCTTTCCTGCAGCTGCCCTTGTGCCCTGCTCTGACAGCCAATGCTCAAGGAAGCTCCTTTACGATTCTTCTAGGATGGAAGAAGAATCACTTGTTATAAACCAGAGAGTATGGAGGCAAGGTTTCAAAGGAGCAGGCTTTCCAAATGGCCTGTTTTGCCCTATAAGCATCTTCTCTGGAGCCAGTCACTCCCTAGAGGTCCAGGTATGGTGTCATATGTTCCAAATCACACATTAGAATACAGGGTCAAGAACATTTAAGAAAGCTTTAAGTAGGTACTTTAAGTAGGTACTCTCAGAAAATGTATGATATATGGTTTCCTAACTCCAATGCTTGACACATTTCCTAGTTGCTGTTGCATTGAGACAGAGAAGAGATATCACGTAGGGAAATTAAATGACCTTAGAGGATCACACTACTCCAAGTCTAGAATATTTTCCAAGTGTAGACGATTTATTTTGTCATCATGCCCAGAATTGACTGGATTTTCTAGAGTTAATTTTCTAGAGTTAAATTTATAAGGAACTGATTTATGCTGTAACAAAGATAAATAAAACTGGCCAGGCCATTTTTTTCTTATAGGAAAATTAATTTGGAAAATCCATTCAATTAAATAAAGACTGAATAGCAGGCACTGTCTTAGAAGAAGACAGACATGATCTCTCACCTCATAGAATTTTCAGTTTATTTGGGCAGCCAAAGTAATATTCTTTAAAAGCCCATCAACAAGGCGCTGGTTAAATAAATATGATATGTCCATATTATAAAATACTCTGCAGTCACTATAAAGATTATAAAGAATGAGGCCTGTTATTCTGAGCACACATTATGTGGCAGGTACTAGTTATATGCCAGCCTGGGGCTCTAAAAAGAACATTAGGGCTGGAGGTACAGTTTTGGGCTCTTGAAACATGTATATGCTTCGACAAGAGCCTTTTCTATATGTATATAAAAATGTATTTTTGGGGGGGCCTCAAATATTTGTTCACCATTTTGTTTGAGAGTCATCACGCTATTTTGTACAGCTGAGATTCATTCACTTTTATTTGTTCATTGCATTGTATAACTATTTCACAATAAATTTATCCATTATGATGTTGGACATTTGTCTTGTTTTCATCTTTGGCTATTATCAACAATGCTATTAAAAACATGCTTGTCCATGTGTCTTGGTGAACATATATTCCTATTTCTCTATGGCAGTGGTTTTCAAGCTTTAACATGTATCAGAATCATCTGGAGGGCTTGTTAAAACACAGATTGCTGGGCACTGATTGCTGATTAAGTTGGACTGGAGGCCAGGAATTTGGCATTTCTAGGAAGTTTCCAAATGATTCTGAGACTGTTGGTCAGGAATCACAATTTGGGAATGTCTGATTGAAGTACCTATCTAAGAGTGGAATTGCTAGGTTATAGAGGAGGTGTAACTCAAACTTCAGTAGACAGTGCCAAACTGTCTTTCCTAAGTGGTTATGTCAATTACAAGTTCCACCAGTGGTGAATAACAGTTCTTCTTGTTCTTTTTTCATGCCAACATGGTATTGTCAGGCTGTTTAATTTTAGCCAACCTGGTATATGTGGTAATGATATTTCATTGTGGTTTTAACTTAAATTTCTCTGATTACTAGTAATTACTAACGTGTGAACACACCTTCGTAAGTTAATTGGGCACTTTGTCTTTAAAGGTATTGGTGTATTCCAGTTGCTAATTTTTTTTAGGATTTTTGTGACCTATTTTTATGGGTGAAGCCAACCTGTAATTTTCCTCTCTTGCTCTGTCCTTTTCAGGCTTTTGGTATCAAGGTTATACTAGACTTATGAGTTGGGGAATGTTTCCTCTTTTTTTTTTTATGCTCTGAAAGAGTTTATAGAAGATGGAACTATTTGATCCTTCAGCATTTGGTACAACTCGTCGGCAAAGCCATAAAAGCCTGGAGATTTCTTTGAGTGAAGATTTTTGACTACAGATTGAACTTATTTGAAGGTTATAATACAATTGACAATTTGTTTTTGTTTCGGGTTTTTTTTTTTTTTTTTTGAGTCAGCTTAGGAGAGCTATATTTTCTACCAAGTTTTCTATTTAATCTACATTTTCAAATGCATTGACATAAAGCTATTCAGAGGTAGTACTGTCTCCTTTGGGTTTCTGATATTGGTTATTTGTGCCTGTCCTCCCTCTCTCTCTCTCTTCCTTTTCCTTTATCTGTCTTGCTAGAGTTTTATCAATTGTAATTAATCCCTTCAAAGAATGAACTTTTCTGTATATTTGTACTCTATTTCAATAAGTTATACTTTTGTCTTTATTATTTCCTTACTTCTACTTTCTTCCCCCTCCCCCAGGCTTACTGAGATATAATTGACATATAACTACTACTACTTTCTTCGGATTTATTGTGCTGGGTTTCTTTTTTTCTAACTTCTTAAGATGAATGCCTTGATCATTCACTTTTAGCTCTTTTCCCTTAATTGTGCATTTAAAGATATAAATTTCCTCCTAATTACTACTTTAGCTTCATTCCACAAGTTATGATACATAGAATTTTTGTTATCATTCTGTTCCAACTATTTTCTAATTTCCATAATGATTTCTTCTTTGATCCATAGATTATTTAGTAGAAATTTAGAATTTTCTAGACATAAGGAGATTTTCTAGTTGTCTACCAAAGTTGCATTGTGGTCAGAATATATACTTTAATTTCAATCCTTTGAAATAGTTTTAAGACTTTATTCGCAGTTTATGGTCAATTTAAAAAATTCTATCTGTGCTTAAAGATAAGACGTATTCTGCGAGTGTTAAAAATAGTGTGTCTTCAGAGGTTCCCCTGCTGCCTGTGGCGGGGTGGAAGGTGGTGATGGTAGTCTAAGTCCATTTGGTCAATTCTGCTAATCTTTTTTTTGGTCGTGCAGGATCTTAGTTCCCCAACCAGGGATGGAACCTGTGCCCCATGCAGTGGAAGTGCACAGTCTTAACCACTGGATGGCCAGGAAAGTCCAATTCTGTTAATCTTGATGTTCAAGTCTATGTTATTCCTAAGCTTTTGTCTGCTCTTTTCCACCAACTACTAAGACAAGTGTGTAAAATTTCTATGATTGTGCATTTGTTTATTTCTCCTTTGAAATTTTTTTATTTTTGCTATATATATATATATATATATATATATATATATATATATTTGTGTGTGCGTGTGGCTGTGTTGTGTCTTCATTGCTGCGTGCGGGCTTTCTCTAGTTGTGGCAAGCGGGGGCTACTCTTCGTTGCGGTGCGAGGGCTTCTCATTGTGGTGGCTTCTCTTGTTGAGGAGCACAGGCTCTAGGAGCGCAGGCTTCAGTAGTTGTGGCATGCAGGCTCAGTAGTTGTGACGCAAGGGCTTAGTTGCTCCGTGGCATGTGGGATCCTCCCAGACCAGGGCTCGAACCCGTGTCCCCTGCATTGTCAGGCGGATTCTTATCCACTGCGCCACCAGGGAAGGCCCCTTGCTTTATATATTTTTAATTGTTATTTAAAATCATAATTTATTACTGGTGAATTAAATCTTTTATCACTATGCTGACCCTCTATCGCTAGGAATATTTTTTGCCTTAACTTATTGTGTCTAATATTAGTATTGCTATAGCAGTTTCCTTTTGGTTGGTATTTGCATGGTATATCTTTTTCCACTCTTTTACTTTCTACCGTTCTATATCCCTTTGTTGTAATATAGGATACAAAATAAACCAAAATCTAAATATATGTTATTTGTTATGATATCACTTATATGTGGAATCTAAAATATGACACAAATGAACTAATCTACAAAACAGAAACAGACTCACAGATATAGAGAAAAGACTTGTGGTTGCCAAGGGGGTGTGGTGTGGGAGGGATGGATTGGGAGTTTGGGAATAGCAGATACAAACTCTTACATATAGAATAGATAAATAACAAAGTCCTACTGTATAGCACAGGGAACTATATTTCATATCCTATAATAAACCATAATTGAAAGGAATATGAAAAAGAATATATAACTGAATCACTTTGCTGTACAGCAGAAATTAACACAACATTGTAAAACAACTATACTTCAATAAAATAAATACATGTTATTTGTAAGTGATACATCTAAAATAAATAGATTTTAACTGGAGCATGTATTCCACTTACATTTAATGTAATTGCTAAAATAATTAGACCAAAATCTACCCTTTTACTTCCTATTTTTTCCTGTTTTATATTTTTCTCTTTCTTCTTGTCTTTATTTAGACAACTAAGTATTTTAAATTAATCTATTTTCCCCTTTACTAACTGGAAGTTATACTGTCTGTTTCTGTTCTTTTAGTGCCGGGGTTGGCAAATGGTGGCAGGTGGGTCAAATCTAGCTTGCTGCTTATTTTTGTAAATGAAGAATTTTTGGAACACGGCCACACCCATTTTATACACAGTCTGTCTGCTTTCATGCTACCACAGTAGAGTTGAGTAGTTACAACAAAGACTACAGGGGGCCTGCAAAGACGAAAATATTTCCTGTCTATCCCTTTATAGAAAGAGTTCGCCAACCCCATTTTTAGTGGGTTCTTTTTAAAATGCAATATGCACATTTAACCTATCAAATTCTTAAATTAATCAAAACCTTTATCCTTTTTATGGATAAATCAAGGGCCTTAGGATATTATAACTCTACTTACCTCTTCCCATACACTTGTTACTGTAGTAATTTTAATTTTATTTTTTAAAAAACTTTATTTGAAAGCTACCATATGATCCAGCAATCCCACTCGCAGGCATATATCCAGAGAAAAACATGGTTTGAAAGGATACATGCACCCCAATGTTCATTGCAGCGCTGTTTACAATAGCCAAGACATGGAAGCAACCTAAATGTCCATCAACAAAGGAATGGATAAAGAAGTGGGGTACATATATACAATGGAATAAGTGAAATCAAGAAAACACTCCCATTTACCATTGCAACAAAAAGAATAAAATATCTAGGAATAAACCTACCTAAGGAGACAAAAGACCTGTATGCAGAAAATTATAAGACACTGATGAAAGAAATTAAAGATGATACAAACAGATGGAGAGATATACCATGTTCTTGGATTGGAAGAATCAACATTGTGAAAATGACTCTACTTCCCAAAGCAATCTATAGATTCAATGCAATCCCTATCAAACTACCACTGGCATTTTTCACAGAACTAGAACAAAAAATTTCACAATTTGTATGGAAACACAAAAGACCCCGAATAGCCAAAGCAATCTTGAGAACAAAAAATGGAGCTGGAGGAATCAGGCTGCCTGACTTCAGACTATACTACAAAGCTACAGTAATCAAGACAGTATGGTACTGGCACAAAAACAGAAAGATAGATCAATGGAATAGGATAGAAAGCCCAGAGATAAACCCATGCACATATGGTCACCTTATCTTTGATAAAGGTGGCAGGAATATACAGTGGAGAAAGGACAGCCTCTTCAATAAGTGGTGCTGGGAAAATTGGACAGGTACATGTAAAAGTATGAGATTAGATCACTCCCTAACACCATACACAAAAATAAGCTCAAAATGGATTAAAGACCTAAATGTAAGGCCAGAAACTATCAAACTCTTAGAGGAAAACATAGGCAGAACACTCTATGACATAAATCACAGCAAGATCCTTCTTGACCCATCTCCTAGAGTAATGGAGATAAAAACAAAAATAAACAAATGGGACCTAATGAAACTTCAAAGCTTTTGCACAGCAAAGGAAACCATAAACAAGACCAAAAGACAGCCCTCAGAATGGGAGAAAATATTTGCAAATGAATCAACTGACAAAGGATTAATCTCTAAAATTTACAGGCAGCTCATGCAGCTCAATAACAAAAAAATAAACAACCCAATCCAAAAATGGGCAGAAGACCTAAATAGACATTTCTCCAAAGAAGATATACAGACTGCCAACAAACACATGAAAGAATGCTCAACATCATTAATCATTAGAGAAATGCAAATCAAAACTACAATGAGATATCATCTCACACCAGTCAGAATGGCCATCATCAAAAAATCTAGAAACAATAAATGCTGGAGAGGGTGTGGAGAAAAGGGAACACTCTTGCACTGCTGGTGGGAATGTGAATTGGTTCAGCCACTATGGAGAACAGTATGGAGGTTCCTTAAAAAACTACAAATAGAACTACCATATGACCCAGCAATCCCACTACTAGGTATATACCCTGAGGAAACCAGAATTCAGAAAGAGTCATGTACCAAAATGTTCATTGCAGCTCTATTTACAATAGCCCGGAGATGGAAACAACCTAAGTGCCCGTCGTCGGATGAATGGATAAAGAAGATGTGGCACATATATACAATGGAATATTACTCAGCCATAAAAAGAAACGAAATTGAGCTATTTGTAATGAGGTGGATAGATCTAGAGTCTGTCATACAGAGTGAAGTAAGTCAGAAAGAGAAGGACAAATACCGTATGCTAACACATATATATGGAATTTAAGAAAAAAAAATGTTATGAAGAACCTAGGGGTAAAACAGGAATAAAGACAGAGACCTACTGGAGAACAGACTTGAGGATATGGGGAGGGGGAAGGGTGAGGTGTGTTAGGGCGAGAGAGAGACATGGACATATATATACTAACAAACGTAAGGTAGATAGCCAGTGGGAAGCAGCCGCATGGCACAGGGAAACCGGCTCGGTTCTTTGTGGCTGTCTGGAGGGGTGGGATAGGGAGGGTGGGAGGGAGGGAGACAAAGAGGGAAGGGATATGGGAACATATATATATGTATAACTGACTCACTCTGTTATAAAGCAGAAACTAACACACCATTGTAAGGCAATTATACCCCAATAAAGATGTTAAAAAAAAAAAAAAGAAGTGGGGTACATATATACAATGGAATATTATTCAGCCATTAAGAAGAATGAAATAATGCCATTTGCAGCAACATGGATGGATCTGGAGACTATCATACTAAGTGAAGTAAGTCAGACTGAGAAAGAAAAATGTCATATGATATCACTTATATGTGGAATCTAAAAAACATGGATACAAATGAACTTATTTACAAAACAGAAACAGACTTACAGACTTAGAGAATAAACTTATGGTTACCAAGGTGGAAGGGTTGGGGGGAGGGATAGACTGGGAGTTTGGGATTGAAATGTACATACACACTGCTGTATTTAAAATAGATAACCAACAAGGAAAAAAAAATAATATATTATGAATAACTTTATGACAATAAATTTGACCTTAAAAGAAAAGAACACTTTATCTTGGAAAGTTTTGATTTACAGAAATGTTGCAAAGATAGCACAGTGAGTTACTATATGTCCTTCACCCAGTTTCACCTAATGTTTTAACTTTATTATATTTGAAAAATCTATTGAAAAATTGAAAAATCTATGTGAAAAATCTATGTGAATGTGAAAAATCTACATTCACTATTAACTAAACTCCATACTTCATTCGAATTTCACCAGTTTTTCCACTAACATCCTTTTCTTGTCCAGGACCTGTATTTAGTTGTCATGCCTCCTTCATCTCCTCTGATCTTGTGATGGTTTCTCAGTCTTTCTTTTTTTTGTTTTTTCCTGATAGTTTTCTTTCTTGTCTCTTTTTTAAAAAAATGTATTTTATTGGAGTATAGTTGATTTACAATGTTGTATTAATTTCTGCTGTACAGCAAAGTGACTCAGTTGTACATATATATTCTTTTCCATTACGGTTTATTACAGGATACTGAATATAGTTCCACCAATTACTAAGACAAGTGTATAAAAGTTTCACTATGATTGTGGATTTGTTTATTTCTCCTTTGAGTACTGTAGGTCCTATACAGTAACAACTGTTGTTTGGTTTCTCAATCTTTGTTTTCTATGACCTTTATTGCTTTGAGGAGTACTAGGCAGTTCTTTCGTAAAATGTCCTTAAATTTGGGTTTCTCTAATGCTTTCCTTATGCTTAGACTGAGGTTTGGGGAAGAATACTGAGGTGACTTGCCCTTCTCGTTACATCGTATCAGATGGTCCATGATATCAATTGGTGACACTGATTTCCAGTACTCGGTTAAGGTAGTGCTTGCCAGACTTCTCCAATGTGAAGCTTCTATTTTTCTCTTTCAATACTCTGTTCTTTGGAAGCAAGCCTCTTACTTTTGCCCATACAGGGGTTGTACGGAGTGAGGGGTTATTAAGCTCCATTTCCTGGAGTGGGGTATATCTACATATATTCTTTGGAATTCTTGTGTTAGGGAGATTTGGCTCCTTATTTATTTATTCAATTATTTTATTATAACAGTATGAACTCATGTACACCTAATTTCTACTTTGTGTTATAGTCCAATACGACATTATTTATATCATTGCTCAAATTGTTCCAGCTTTGGCCACTGAGAGCTCTTTCAGGTGGGCTCCTGGGTCCCTTTGACATGACCCCATCCTTTTGTTTTTATGAGGACGTCGTTACTTTCTGGCGCTACAAGGTGCTCAAGGCTCTTCTTCCTATCTCTCTCATACCACAGCACCCCAGCCACTAGTTTACAGTTAAGCCCAATTCTTCTCTTTTCCAGGATGAAAGCATTTTGTGACCTAGGTGCAGTGCCTGTCCCGTCAGCCCTAGGACTTGACCCGCCTCTCTAAACCATACCTGAGTTTACATTGGATCTCAGACAGTTTGCTGTGCTTGTAGGGCCCATCCGTAGAACCATGTTGGGGCCCCTCTACCTCTTACCTGGTCCCCAAATCCTCCTTCAACCTTACTGTCCCATGGGAACTTGCTCACCCTAATATTCCAGACCACCTAAGTTATAAAAAGAATAGCTGACTTGGGGGAGAGATCATGAGTTCCATCTTTAAATACATTAAATATGAAGTATATCCAATATCCAAATATCTTCTGCCTATGCACCTCTTATTTTTGATCTAGTAAATAGATATAGCAGGAAATTGTTTCCTTCATCCTCCACAATCCAACCCAGTCTTTTGGGTTAGACCCTTTTAGTCATTTCAGGAGAAATTACTGTCTTGTGTTGACACAGATTACTTTCTAGCTGTTCTTGCCCTCAGATACTTGCTTTCTCTAAATAGTGGTAAAAGTTGTCACCCTACCTTTTGCATCTGGATAGGTCTTTAAAAATCTTTGAATCTCTTTAGCTATTCCTAGAGCTCAGGTTCCACTGACAATGACCTGACTCTTTGATATTGGATCCACACACCCATGCAAGCCTCCAAACATTCCCAGGTTTTCTTTGAATGTTCCCTCACTCCACCCCAACCTCCTTCTTCCAAAGCTGTCCTTGATTCTTGGCCTACCCTGTAATATTGTCAGAACAATTCTGGCAGTTCTCTGTACCTAGCCGGCTATTGGAATCCACTTCAATGATCTCTGTCCTGTATTGCAATTGCTCGTATCTGCTTGTGAGTTCCTAGGGGGTGGGGATCAGATCTTAGTCATTTTTTTTCTCCTCTACAATGCCAGAGTGTAGCCCAGCCTCTAAAGTTTCCCAAGGTGAGCAAGTATACCACCTTGTTTATAACACCTGAGTATCACATGCAACTGTATACAAATTGAATTCACTTGATATCTTTGCACCATCCAAGTACTGGGCAAGTAAAGAAAAAAAAAAAATAAAAGAAAGAACCTCTGGACTTCTAGTGTCCTTCTGCATCCAGCCTTGGGGAAATCTGACCCTGCACCCTATCCATCCCACACCTGGGAGTAGGGCTGCTGCACATTTTGGCTCTGCCTCCTCCAGCCCTGGAAAGCTGGGTATCTTCTCTGACTTGACCTTGCTCATGATGCCAGGATGAGAGACGGATTCACTCAATGGAAGTGCATGGGGGAGAGTTGTGGGTAAAGAGAAGCTGAGGGCCTCTGCAGGATCTTTTCCTAACTTTACTCCACTTGAGTTGTAGAGTTAGGAAGAGGTGTTTGTGGAGGATAAAAACCAAACCGATGGCAGTCAGAAGGCACTAGGGGAACGGTGTTGAGGAAAGGGGCATTGGTTAAAGACCTAAGGTAGCAAAGTAAACGTAGATATATCAATAGAACAGGAAAAGAGTTCAGACAGAGGCTGGAGGCCCACAGATATAGAGAGGGAACTTATGGCTGTCTTTAAAAGATTGAATGCTCTATGCAGAAAGGTTCAAGTGAGCTTCAGAGAGGTTTTGTCCCCAGAGTTCCTGAGTGTCTGTTGCCCAGGCACTTCTTGACCACAAGGGGGAGCCAGCTCTCTACTACCTCGGTCACAGTCATAGGCACTGAAGAGCTGGCGTGGGTCTGGGATGAGCGAGGGTGCCTTTGATTTGTCAAAACAGGTGACAGCTGAGGTCTAAAATGTTCAGAGTGGGGTCTCCAGTGTGTGTTGGGTCCCACTCTGGCACCCTCAGAGTTCCTTATGTTCCCTTTACGAACACTGGGTAGGGATGCAACTCTCACTTTATGGTCCAGTGTGCGGATGTAGCACTCATTCTAGTGATGAGGATCCTGTCGTGCCTAATTGGGATTGTTATTTTCTGAGTGTCCTGTGCTGGGGACACAACTTCTTCCCTCTTTCCTTGGAATTATCTAAGTTCCCACCTCTCCTTGCTTGTGTGATTCTTTGTAGGAGTGAAGTGTGTGTGTGCGCGTGCACGTGTGCACCTGCGTGCTGGAGATGGGGGGATATAAAGAAGCTGGAATAAGGTTTGGGTCAGTGACGACTGAAATGGAGTTGGGAAGCAGGTGGAGACATAAAGAAACAAAACTGCTCTTGGGACCGACCCATGCCACTCATCTTGTTCCACCTCTGATCTATTGACTCTGATCTCAGTAGAAAGCTAACTTTTTGAAACAAGACATTCAGTTTTATTTCTGAAATCAGAATATGCCAGGGAAAGTGGATACCACTGGGTGAACAGCAAGATCTCCCCAAAGGAGAGAGACGCTGTCTCCCCAGCCTGGGCGGCTGGTGCTCCTGGAGACTGGGCCTCTCCTCCCACTTCACGTGCTGTTGGCCCAACAAGTCCCCGTGGGGTGGGCTGGCCCCCTCCACGCGCCCAAAAACACCAGTTCACGGCACAGCAGGATCTAGGGTCTCCAAGAGGTCGGCGTTGTGCTTCCGACCTGGCCGGGTGAGGGCGCTCCTGACAGCCTCACGGACAGAGGGAGCTGCAGCCAGGTATGCCTGGGCCTCAGGGATGGAGCACCGGAACAGGAGGCTCAGCAAGGCTATGGGGAGGAGGCAGAGAGAACTGAAGCCTGAGAAAGTGACGTCGTCTGAGGAAGAACCCTGGAGGAGCTAGGGCATTCAGAGTGGGAGTCAGAAGATACCAGGTTGGATGCAAGAAAAGGGAGGGGCAGGAGGCTCAGCAAGGCTATGGGGAGGAGGCAGAGAGAACTGAAGCCTGAGAAAGTGACGTCGTCTGAGGAAGAACCCTGGAGGAGCTAGGGCATTCAGAGTGGGAGTCAGAAGATACCAGGTTGGATGCAAGAATAGAAGGGAGGGGCTTCCCTGGTGGCGCAGTGGTTAAGAACCCGCCTGTCAATGCAGGGGACACGGGTTCAAGCCCTCGTCCCGGAAGATCCCACATGCCGCGGAGCAACTAAGCCCGTGCGCCACAACTACTGAGTCTGCGCTCTAGAGCCCGTGAGCCACAGCTACTGAAGCCCGCACACCCTAGAGCCCGTGCTCCACAACAGGCGAAGCCACCGCGATGAGAAGCCCGCGCACCGCAAAGAAGAGTAGCCCCCGCTCCCCGCAACTAGAGAAAGACTGCGTTCAGCAACGAAGACCCAACGCAGCCAAAAATAAATAAATAAAATAATAAATTTAAAAAAAAAAAAGAATAGAAGGGCGTTTTCAAAGACCAGAAGTTGGAATGAGGTGGGTCAAGAGCAGAGAGTAGCCTTCATCCTGACCCAGAAAACTATTCATCGAGACTGGTTCGTGACCCAGTTCTCCCTCTCCTGACTCCCCTCCTAGGCAAAACTGAAGACTCCTTTTCGGCACCCCTGTAGTACCTTTTTCACACTTCTCTGACTACTTGTCACAATCATGTCTCCTCCATGAACAGGGGGAGCTCCTTGCAGAGTGTCACTGAGCTTTGTAAACTCAGTGCCGAGACAAGTTCCTGACAGTACTCAGTAAGTGTTTGCTAGATGACTAGCAGTTCGCGAGTTACCTGTTCCTTCTCGTGTGCAACCTGGACGTGGAAGGAGATGGGTGCTGCTCGAATATCATCCGACAGTGGCAGAGGGAAGTGGATCGCCTGGAGGAGGCTCTCGATGCATCGAGACTTGGGCTGTCCCTAGAACCGCTGTGGAAGAAGTAACATCCATGCTGGGCTAGAAAGCCATGGCAGCTGAGAATGGGGTCAAGGGAGAGTGGGAGTCTGGGATCTCGAAGACCAGCTGTAGAGAATTCATCCCTGTAGGCAATCCCAAACTTACAATCCCCAGCTGTAAAGGAAAACTGGGGTAAAAGGGTTGGTGGTGGGCCTTGGTTGTCTGGGTTACACTGGAGAATTAATGGCAAATTGGTCGTATTTTTGGCCATGTCCCCGCAATCCCAAAGGTTGGTCATCTTAAACTTAACTCATTCCCTCCAGTTTCCTCCCTAACCACATCCATCCTTTATACTGCTGTAAGACAGTTCATCTGCAAACACTGCTTCTATTTTTTTCACCACCCTTTTCCTCTCTATCTAGCTCAGCACTGTCCAATAGAAATATAATGAGTCACATATGTAATTTAAATTTTTCTAGCACAGCATTAAAAAAGAAACAGGTGAAATAAATTTTGGTCATGTTTTATTTCATCCAATATATCCAAAATATCATTTCAACATGTCAACAGTATTAAAAATTATTAGTGAGATATTTTACAATATTTTTGTACCATGTCTTTGAAATCCAGTTTGTATTTTACAATTACAGCACATTTCAATTCAGGTGCTGAATTTCAATGCAAAAGTGAAATATAGTCCTACCAAAAGAATAGAGTTGCATTTAATGAAAATTTTACATGCTTCACTTTTTAAATAAAATTTGGAGTTCAGTTCAAGTGCTCAATAGCCACATGTGACTGGTGGCTACCATCTTGGACAGCACAGATCTAGCTATGTTTGGCAAGTCCCAATTCCTGTCTGGCTTTTAATGTTCCACAGTTTCTCCCCTTCCTGCTCCCTCACCACTCTGTAAAGTGACTCAAACCTGTGCCCCTCACATATCATGCCTAGCCCCCCTCTGGGCCTTGGCTAATACTCCTTCTAACAAAAGTGCCCTTCTGTCCTTCACCTCTCCAAGCCATAACCAGTAGGCCCAGCTCAAACATCACCTCTTCCATGAAGTCTTCTGCTTTGCTATAGTGCATAGATCCTACCTTCTTTGATGTTCTATTGGACTTCAGTAAGGATCATGCAATTTGACACTTAATCGTTCTCTGTTTCAAGTGTTGGTTTTGTCTCTCCTCCATTAGATGGGCAACTCTGGGATGGCAAGGACTGGATCATAGGTAGCTCTGGCTCCCCCTACCTGCCCCAACTCCAGGAACTAGAAAAAGCATAAAGGATTTTTTTTCCCAGTTGGTTGGTTTTACTAATTCGAGAAGTTTGTTTTAGGGCCCTGATGGCTGCTTGCTAAATGCCCATTCATTGGCTCCTTTCATGTAGAGTTGCCAGATTTAGCAAATAAAAATATTGGATACCCAGTTAAATGGAATTTCAGATGGATAATTTTTTTAAATTAGTATAAGTATGTCTCAAATATTGCATGGGATATACTTATACTAAAAAATTATTATTTCTCTGAAATTCAAATTTAACCAGTGTCCTATATTTTTCTTTGCTATATCTAGCAACCCTACTTTCAGGACCATCTGTTGTGCTATCTGCTCAGCATCCATGCCTCCTCTTCCTGGTATCAGCACCTTGATTTTCCTCTGGGGAATTATTGCTCCCCCATTCTCAGGCCACACTGTTTGATTGAGGCTCACTTCATGCCCCTTCCTCCATTGCCATCTTAAAGGGAGAGCATGGGTGACCCAGGCCTGGGCAGAGGGCTGCTTTCCCCTTAAGAACAGTGACTGGGTCAGGGATGGGCATGTGACCCAAGACAAACCAATGGGGACCCTCCCCCAGGTATTTGCAGGAATCGCAGGGACAGATAAACTCTCCTTTGCCAGAGTTGCTAAATTGGCAGGATGTTAGGCTGGCACTGCTACTGGCCAATTTGCCACCTAGTGGAGAAAACCTGCCTGAGAATGAGAGCAACACAGGAAAGCAGAGCTAAGGGCTGAAAGTTCTGGAGCATGTCATTTTGCATTTCTGGATCTAGCTACCCTGGGACTGTTCAGTTATATGAACCAATCATTTGCCTTGCTTAGTTAAACCAGTACAAATTGGATTTCTGTCACACATACGTGTAACTGAAAGAATCTTGCCTAATAGTTATAATTGCACAAACACACACCCATGTGTGCACGTATACTTCTTAGAGGAGAGGCTGGGCCTGATGGAAGGAGAAGGAGAGGCACAAGTGAAAAGTCAATCCTTATCCCTACACACCTACATACCTCTGAAATACACCCTCCTATGGCAGCCTAGGCATTGAAGCCAGGCCCCACCCAGCCCCATCCCATCATGTCCTAGCTGCAGCATGGCCAGAGCCCGCCAGAACAGCTTGGAGTTGCAAATGTGGAGGTCCAACATGTGGTTTTGGAGGATCTTCCCAAGAAGCACGTGGGCTCCTGTACTCACCGTATTCAGCACCCACTTGGTGCTTAGCTCATGCTGGAACTTCTAAATAGGGCAGACACATGGGGATATTGAAAATTAGGGGACATTAGAGCAGCAGGGTGAACAGGGCCTTATTATCTGACAGGAATCCAGGGATCAAAAATGCAGACATAGGGACTTCCCTAGCAGTCCAGTGGTTAAGGGTCCATGCTTCCAATGGAGGGGGCATGGGTCTGAGCCCACATGCTGCTCAGCATGCCCCCCCAAAAAACGTAGACATAATTTGCTCCATCAGCCAGGACCATTCCAGGCAAACCTGGCAGCTTCACATATTTGTGGGGTTTTCTTTCTTTTTTTTTTTTTTGGTCGTTCTGCACAGCTTGCAGGATCTTAGTTCCGCAACCAAGGATTGAACCTGGGCCCATGGCAGTGAAAGTGCTGAGTCCTAACCACTGGACCACCAGGGAATGCCCCACATATTTGTGGTTTTGGCCCTTGGTAGACAGATATCTTCCCTGAGTCCTTCCACTGTAGGATTTTGCTCTTACCAGCACCTTCCTCTTGTTATTCAGGTACCAGACAGGGGAGAAGTGGAAATCCTGGGATTCATTCCACTAAACTAAAGGCTCCTTGAGAGCAGAGATGGTGTCTTATTTTGCTCAAGAGCCCCAGTCTTTTTGATAATGGCTGACACATGATTACTGATCAATACATGTTTGTTGAAAAATTAATTCAATTTAATCCTTATAACAACCCTATGGAATAGGTTTTTTTCTATCCCTGTTTCTACATATATGGAAACTAGAGGTCAGAAGTAAACTTGATAGTGAGACGTAGAATCAGGACCCAAATCCAGGTCTCCTGATTTAGTGATGAGGGCATTTCCTACTTTGCCACAATCATTTCCTGGCTGAATGAGATAATGGATGTGAAAGCACAATGAAAACTGAAATGTTATACAAACACGTGGTACTGTGGGAACAACGATCACCTGTTCTTGGCCCTCATATCTTGCACTTATAATATCTATTACCAAACTTTGAGGGCAACAGGAGTCCAGTAAAGGAATTGAGGGGGTTAAGTATTTGGTCCTATAGCCAGGCTGAGGAAACAGGCCATTACTTCTACCTCCTTATTCTGCAACTCTATAAATAGCTGGTCACACAAACCCCTAGCAGGGGGTATACTGAAAATACTTAACAAGTGATCGACAAAGACACTGAGTATAAGAATAGAAATCTGACCAATCAGAATGAAGCTGGCCAGTAATGCAGTACTGATGCTATAGGCTGCGTGTCAGACTGCCCTGTGGGGGAGAGATCAATCAATTCTGGGTTATATCATTAACCATTTATATCACCAAGCATTTATACCATTAGCTACCATTAACAAAAAAATACTTTAAATTTTATATAATTTGAAGCTAGACACGTTCATTTTAAAGTTCATGTGGAAAAAGGGCAGCAATTCTATAGAAGAGTGTTGAAGGGAGGACTAACTCTATCGGACATTAAATTTACCATAAAGCATCTATAATTAAACAGTATGGTACCAGCACATCAATAGACAGAAAGAAAGTCCAGAAAT
The DNA here is from genome assembly GCF_000442215.2 of Lipotes vexillifer. Taxonomy (NCBI): domain Eukaryota; kingdom Metazoa; phylum Chordata; class Mammalia; order Artiodactyla; family Lipotidae; genus Lipotes; species Lipotes vexillifer. The sequence continues at coordinate 1,486,410 of NW_006798707.1, read as the reverse complement.
AAACCAGTGCACATGGGAACTGAGTATTTGATACAGGTAGCATCTCAAATCACTCAGGAAAAGATTAACTTTAAGTATATATATTGGGACAATTGGATAGTCATTTAGAAAAATATAAAATTGGGTCCATACCTCACCCTATATACGAGAATAAACTTAATGATAGTTTGGAATTAACATTTATACATTGCTATATATAAAATAAACAACGGGGACCTACTGTATAGCACAGGGAAATATATTCAATATCTTATAATAACCTATAATGGAAAAGAATCTGAAAAGGAATATATATATGTAACTTAATCACTTTGCTGTACACCTGAAACTAACAGAACATTGTAAATTAACTATTTTAATTTTAAAAAATGGTTTAAAAAAAAGAGAGCAAGAGAAAGACCACTTTCACTAGAAGAAAACATGTACTAAAAGAAAACACAGATGGAGTTCCTTTACAATCTGGGGGTGGGTGTGGCGTGAGGGGAGCTTTCTGTTCATCAAGATCCAAATTCAATAAAAGATTGATAAGTTCTACCCCAGAAAAATTAAAGGAAAGACTTTTGCATGGTTAAAACCCAAAGAAAATGGAATATATAGTTGACCCTTGAACAACACGGCTTTGAACTGCAAGGGTCCACTTATACGCAGATTTTTTTCAATAGTAAATAGTACATTACTACAATGATCCTATCCCAGGAATGTGGATAGGGAGGAACCATGGATACAGAGGGTCAACCATAAGTTACACCATTTTCCACTGTGCAGAGGATCAGTGCCCCTAACCCCCCGCCTTGTTCAATTGTCAACTGTATAGCAGAAATAAAGGACTAATATCTCTAATTTATAAAGAACTCAAAATCAAGGGATCATCAAGACCACAATACCATTAGAAAATGAGTATATTTCATGTATTTACATGAACACACAGTTCAAATGCCCTACGTAAGAGACTGCCCGAATAACCTTCGCAAATGTGTGAGCACACCCAAATGTGAAAAATAATGAGGAAGAGTCCCATAGGCCTGCACTCTAGAGCCTGCGAGCCGCAACTACTGAAGCCCACATGCCTAGAGCCCATGCTCCGCAACAAGAGAAGCCACTGCAATGAGAAGCCTGTGCACCGCAATGGAGAGTAGCCCCCGCTCTCTGCAACTAGAGAAAGCCTGCACACAGTAATGAAGACCCAACGCAGCGAAAAATAAACAAATTAATTAATTTTTTAAAAAAGAAAGAAAAAGAAATGCAAAGCATACACGAACATGCACACTTTTTTTTTATAAAAAGAAACACAGGAGATAAGTCAGTCAGTAATGAAATTGGTTTCTTACAGGGATGAGTGGGAATGCGATGGAAGGAATAGAGAAGGAAACGGGACATCTTTTTATACAGTTCTGACTTTTAAATCATGTTTTACATATTCAAAAGATAAAATTAGACCAAAAACTGAAAAAAACTCTAAAATTTAAAACAAATAAAAATAAATGAGCCTAACTATATATCACATTAATAACATAACCACAGAGAGAAAGAAAAAATTTAATGAAAGTGACTTTTGAACACTTTATCTAGTGGGATGTGATCAAAGGACAAAAAGAACTGCGAAAATCTCAACCACTTCTTGGTAAGTTTGTTGATGACAGTCGTATTAGGGTAGCAATTCCAAAACTGTTTGGTATTTACTGTAGGACTGAACAAATGGGTAAATACACTGATGACACTGGAGGAGTGTGTGTGTGTGTGTGTGTGTGTGTGTGTGTGTGTGTGTGTGTGAATATATATATATTTCCTTGTTCTTTCTACTGAAAGGGCTTAGAGGCAAAACAAACCAGTAGCGGTGAGCTTACCTAGCACCTAGATTTCTAAATACCAATCTCCACTAACAACCAGGGTTCCTTGGAAAATGATTGGGTTCCAGGGCTGGAACCAGGGAAAGTATAAGGTGAATGTGGGCCAACATTTTTGTTCTCCTGCATAGGAGATGACTGGGTACACACACACACAAACACGCACAAACACACACGCACACACAAATACACACGTACGCACACACAAACACGCACACACACACACAAATACACACAAACACAAATGTAAATAATGAAGAAGAGATTTTTAAACTGAAGTGGAGTGGTTTTCAGTATATTTTGTTAAGCAAAAATGCAAGGCACAAGAGTATATTGCATAAGAGATCAAGAAAAAATTTTTTTTGCAAAAAGAAATACAGCAGAGTGTTCAAATGCTAATGTGGATAGATATGTCACGAGAACACAAAGGCCAGCTTGAATGAGCTCTCATTTTGAGCATTAAAATGAATAATGGGGCTTCCCTGGTGGCGCAGTGATTGAGAGTCCGCCTGCCGATGCAGAGGACGCGGGTTCGTGTCCCGGTCCAGGAAGATCCCACATGCCGCGGAGCGGCTGGGTCCGTGAGCCATGGCCGCTGAGCCTGTGCGTCCGGAGCCTGTGCTCCGCAACGGGAGAGGCCGCAGTGGTGAGAAGCCCGCGTACCGCCAAAAAAAAAAAAAAGAATAATGACAGGAATGGATTAAAACACACAACAACACAACAAAAATTCATGAGTCCATATCAATACTAAACAAACAAATGTAGATAAGGGGGGGAGAGAAGAGAGGTTTTCTTTACAGAAGAATGCCAACTAATAAATGGAGACAGAAGGATAGAAATAGAAAAATCACCATTTTAAAACCATCATAGTAATAATTGATTCAACCAAGAATCATTAGTGGATGCTAAAACCGTGGGTGAAAGATTGCTGAGGAATAAGATACAAAGAAATCTAACAGACACCACCTTGACCAAATGATCAAACGCAGCATCACCAATAAAGGGACAAACTGATATTAGGAGCCTGTACATGTGATACACTGATAAAGGCACAGCCTCATCTATGCAGGACTCCTGCCCCAAAATTTAACGTGAATATAATGAAGAAACAATCAGGCAAATCAAAAGTGAGGCACATTCTGCAAACAATTGGTCTAGACTTCTAAAATATCAGTGTTTTGATGAAAGACATCAAAAACGACTGAGGAACTCAGCCAGATTAAAGAAAACTAAAGAAACACGATAACGAAATGCAACGCATTATCCTTGCTCAGACCCTGGATCTGGAAGATAAAAACAACACAGGAATAATTGGGGAAATTTGAATATAGTCTGTATATGAGATAATAGTGTTGTATTAATTGTCATTTTCTCAAGTGTGATAATTATATTATAATTATATAGACAAATGCTCGTTGTTCTTAGGGAATACAGTAATTTGTGTCAAGTATCATATCTCCAATTGCCTTTCAAATGATTCAGGGGAAAAGAGAGATGAAGCAGCTGTGGCAAAATGTTAATAAGTGGTGAATCTAGCAAAAAGCATATGGGTGTTCACTGTATTATTAGTATAGTATAGTATAGTATAGTATAGTATCATTGATACTATTCTTGCAATTTTTCTGCAGATTTGAAATTTTTCAAAATAAAAGTGTGGGCTGAGTTACATCAAACTATTTCTACAACGAAATATTTATAAGCTCTAAAAGAAGCCTCCGTATTTCAAACAATTTCAGTACATTTAAAAAGATAAAAACCGGAATCAAGGAAAAAAACAAACACACACACACACAAAGATTGGACACACACACACACACACACACAAAGATTGATAGATTTGACTATGCCAAAATGTAACTTAAATGTCTCTACATCAAAAACGCAGACATTAAAAATAATATACTGGGGGAAAACATGGAACAGGAAAAGAAGGCTACTGTCCTTGCTGTATACACTCTCTCTTATAAATTAGTAAGAAAAAAAATACCCTAAAAAAGAATGAGGGGCTTCTCTGGTGGCACAGTGGTTAAGAATCCACCTGCCAGTGCAGGGGGCACAGGTTCGAGCCCCGGTCCGGGAAGATCCCACATGCCGCGGAGAAACTAAGCCCGTGCGCCATGACTACTGAGCCTGCGCTCTAGAGCCCGTGAGCCACAACTACTGAAGCCCGCACACCCTAGAGCCCGTGCTCTGCGACAGGAGAAGACACCGCGATGAGAAGCCCACGCACCGCAATGAAGAGTAGCCCCCGCTCGCCGCAACTAGAGAAAGCCTGTGCGCAGCAATGAAGACCCAACGCAGCCAAAAATAAATAAATTAATTAAATAAATTAAAAAAAAAAAGAATGGGTGAATGTGCCCAAAAGATATGAAGAAGCAGTACAATAAAGAAAAAAATTCAATGGCGTATATATATCTTTAAGGAGCCAATCTCCATAGTAAAAAAATATAAATTACCACGGAAATGCCTTTCGTTTTGTTTCACTTTTTTTCCTTTGCTGATTAGCGAAGATTAAAAAGAACAATGTTACCCAGTATTTTAAGGTTATGGGGAACAACCAATTTTACACTTTGTTTATAAACCTCTTTGAAGGTAACCACAAGCATCAAAAGCCTTAAAATTTTAAACACCCTTTGACCCAGTGATTCTACTTTTGGAGGTTTATCCTAATGAGAGAGTCAAATGTGTGTATAAGGATATTCTGTGCAGCATTTTTTAAAAAGCCATAATATTGAAACTATAGTGTTTGACAACTGGGGCTAGAGTAAACAAATTACAGTCCACATACCGTGGAACACATGACATTAAAAATGATGATGTAGGGCCTCCCTGGTGGCGCAGTGGTTGAGAGTCCGCCTGCCAATGCAGGGGATACGGGTTCGTGCCCCGGTCCGGGAGGATCCCACATGCCGCGGAGCCATGGCCGCTGAGCTTGCGCGTCCGGCAAGGGGAGAGGCCACGACGGTGAGAGGCCCACGTATTGCAAAAAAAAAAAAAAAAAAATGATGATGTAGATATATTAGTACAGTAAGGTGTTCATAATTTTAAATAAAGAGAAGCAAGTTAAAAACAGCATGTCATGTATGATCCTATTTTTATATAACTATATTTACATATGCATAAAAAAGTAGAGAGACAGTCTCAAAATTTGTCTGAGTCGTTTTTGTTTTTGTTTTTGGAAGAAGGTAGATTATGGATGATTTTTTTCCTTTTTTTGATTTCTGTATTTTCTAAAGCTTTGACAATTAAAAAATGTATTGTTATTGTGACTACAATTTTCTTTAAAAATACAGTTCTTTAAAATATCACAGATTATCATTCTCTGCTATATCCCCTATCCCTGGGATATTATCTGGCATGTGACAGGTACTCTAAGAATATTTGTTGAATGAATGAATAAATGGATCGGGCTCAATTCATGAATATGGTTGAAATTTATCCTGTATGGTGAAATAAACCATGGATTTAGAGTCCCAAAACCTGAGTTCAAATCCTGACTCCTGTCTTATCTGGTGTGGTCATGATTATACTCCCTTAATCTCATCTTCCGCATCTGGGCCATGGGGACACTAAACATACATTCCTTAGGAGATTGTTAAGAGAACTGAGATAATATACCTGAAATATTGTGTAAAGTGCAAAGGCCTCTGTGTATTAGGTATTATGACTATACAATGGAACCTATAAGTATGATGGGGTATATAACATAAAGGAGGGGTCTAGAAGATGTGGGTTTCATTGGAAAAGACTTCTTAGAAGATGTGAAATCTCAAAGGCGACAATGAATTGTGGAAAGCATGCCAAAAGAAGTAGGAATATGACCAATGAACACCATTTGGAAGGAAAGACAAAGATACACATTGAAAGGAGTATGGATCCCCTGTTCAGGGCGAGAAGAGAGGAGAATTCCATTGAGTTCTGAGGGCAGATAAGGAGCATGGCAGCTGTTGTCTGGTTAAGCTGGGACGCTTCCTGGAGGAAGTCGTTTGAATAATGGATGAGGCCACATCTCTCCAGGGCAACCCTTCGGGGGCCTGGTTCCACCCCATGGAGGATGGAGGGCTGTCGTGTGAGAAAACTGAGGACCAGAGATGTGTAAAACTGCTTTCTTTCTTCGGCCACGAAGCAGAACTGAACTGGCATCCAGACGTCCTGCTGCCCACTCCAAATGCTAAACTGCAAAGTGCACCCAAAGTGATCATTACTTCTACGGTTATTAGCAATGCTTGTACTGGATCATAATTTCATTAGTAAACAGGGACTGTATCAGTGTACTATTATCTGCAGTGAACTCAGCATAGGACAACTCGCAAAAAGATATGTCTTAAAGGCTTTTGGACAGTGAGGATGACTATAGTATCGACAATTAACTTGTGACAAAGGACAAATGAGTATCTGTCAGGTGATTGGCGGCCTATCCTGTACTTTTGGATATTTCTGGAGAGAACTGAATGCAGTAGCCCATTGACTTGGAAACTCTGACTAGTGACCTGGTAACACAAGAACTTGCCCAGCTGGCTTTGTGGAAGTCAGACAAAGCTTTCTACCCTCCGGCCCTGGGTTTTCCAATTCCTGGAATCCCTCCTCCTCTGTGCCCCTCACTGCAGATATTACCTCCTCATTCCCCGTACCTGGATGAAGTCCCTGTCATATTCGAAGAAAAGCGTGGCCATGCGATGCTGATGATGGAGGGAAAGAGCTTTTTCAGAGGGGTCTGGAGAGAGAGAGGAGCAGGAACCGCGATGGAAGTTACAGGAAGCCCTGGCTGTAACTGCTGCCCCGGGTCCCCTCCTCAAGGCTGGACCCTCTCTGGCAGGGACTGCTCTACAGTGCTGTGTGCCAAGGCCTGGATGTTGGAGGTCTTCTCTTTCACCTGCTCCACCACAGCATCTGCACCTCCTTGAGGTTGTCTAGGAGGGGGGAGGGCGTCAGAGTGAAAAGCCTGGCTCTTCAGCTGTTCTTTATCCTCCCCTGGGGTCCAGTCAGGACACACACTCCCGTCCCTCCCTCTGAGCAGGTGCCCTAAGACCCAGAAAAGTGATAGTTCCTCTGAGTCACTCAGCTGCCTCCATCCCCTCACCCCACCACTCCCATCATCCCTCTCACCATCCAGGGTAAAAATGAAGACCACAGTGTCAATTTCTGCAAGGGATGGCAGGATGGAAGTCAAGAAGTCTTCCTGGGAGGAGAAATGGGGACCCTGGGGCAGAGAAAGAGGAGAGAGTCCTTCCCATGGAAAACTCCAGCATATAGACTTGAAGACCAAAGAGGCCCTTAGAGGACATCTAATGCAGAGCTTTTATCTACAGATGTAAAAACCAAGATTCAAAGAGGTAAAGTGTTTTGCCCAAGATAATGCAGCATGCTGACGGAAGAGCACTGGACCAGAGCCAGGTTTGGGGGGTGAATCCAGAGCTTTCCACACTGTTCCTGTGCTGCCCCAAGGCCTCATGACCTTTGACCCATATTCCCTCTCTAGAAGGGAATCCCATTGTACTCCCCTACCTGTTTCCACCTTCCTCTTTTCTCCCACCCTCTGCACACCAGTAATCTTCCCAACTTCCCCAAGCCCCATCATCTTCCCACCTGGTTGATGAGCTCAGTCTTCTGGTTAAACATGTCACTGTGATCACCAATAAGAAAGCCATGGACATCTTGGAAATCTGGGAAGGTTAAGGACAGGGAGAGAGGAGTGATGGGCTTCAAAGGAGAGAAAGGTTCTAGGTTTGGGGAGGTGTCGGTGGGGCTGGGAGGAAAGTGGCAAGTGGGGTGCAGGGTAAGCAGTAACACACTTGGGAGGCCATAGCTAAGCACAGGGCTGGGAGCTGAGGGATCAAGGACCGAGTGAGGGTTCAAAGGAAGGAGCATTTGACTGAAATGCCTATCTAGATAGGGCAGGATGGACACTGAAGGAGAAGCCTCCATGGGTTGGGAGTAGGAAAGAATTTGGAGAGCAGACCAGTTGGTTTGGATCAGGAGGAATCGGGAAGTAAGTCAACACCGGGGTCCCACCAGCACCAGAGGTGTGGATGCACTCTACTCCATCCATGATGGCAATGATGCCCAGGGTCTGCCAGCCAACCAGGTATACTCAGCCTTTTTTCTCCAGGCTGAGAATGGGTCAGAGGTCAGGACATGAGAGATCACAGTGAAGAAAATCCAGAGATCAGAGAAAGACACATGCAGAAGAGCACAGGAGTAAACAAACCAAAAGCCTACCCTGACCCTCCAACATGCAGACCCGCTACCCTCCCCATGTTATCATGTCTCGTAGAGTCTCCCCTGCTCTCATGACATTCCCCATCCAGGCCGCTTCCCCCCCTCCAAATACACATCTACACACCTGGTGCTGACTTGCTTCATCAGGGCGGTGATCTTGGGGCTTTGACTCTAGGTCACCTGATGAGCCCACTCAAATGTCTGCAGGATTTCCAGAAGGCATCTGGGAGAAAGTCCACCAGCTCCCAGGGCAGGCCCAGTGCCCCCTCAGAAAGCCTGAGTCCCTCCCGCCCTGGGGAAGGAGCAATTCCCTTGAAACTAAGTTCTGCTGGTCCCTCGTGGGGGAGCAGTAAGTAGAGCCAGACTGTATTCAGGGGCAAAGAGGGCTTCAGCGGGAAGAAGACTAAAGCGCAGAGAGGAGAATAGGGCATCCAGAGCACTGGGAGGAGGGTGGGGTCAGAGAGTTGACGAGGGGGTAAGTGAGCGATGTGGAAGCTAGGCGAGAGACCCTGGTGAGGGAAGCAGGCCCACAGCAGGATGACCTCTACCCTGCACGGCCTGGACCATCCCCACATCAAAGACTCTAGGAAGCTACGTTAGCTTTGGATGTCCCAGGTGTGCACAGGGATCAGATCTGGACCTGAGGAACCCAGGGTCCATTGGAAACAAGCCAAACTCTGTGACTGTGTGATGGGAACAGTGACGTCCCCCTGCCAGTTCCTTTCCCAGGGAAGGAACGGCAGGGCTGCAGTCTTGCTGCTACCATCACACCCTCCAGATCTGGATCTGCCATTCCCCTGCCTGCACCCTCCCACCCACTGCCTGACTCTGATCTCTCTCTGGTCCAGATCCTCCCTACCTCGGAGATGCTGTGATGCTCCAGTCCGCAGTCTTGTGAGCTGCCAGTAACAGGGTTTCCAGCAGGATGTTGGTGGCACTTCCACCTTTCATCCGGGAGGAGCCACTGAGGCCCTCAGGCTGCAGAGTGATGACACCCAGGAGAAACTGGGAGAGGAAGGAAGGTCCTGGAGTTTACTAGTTAGTGACCACTGTGCATGCAGTCTGGTTAGTGGCTCTTGGACATGCGCTCTGCTTAGTGGCCACTGGGCAGGCATTTGTAGGACTGTTGGCTCCCAGTGTGCTGTGAGGAGGAGTGCTGGTTGAGGGCTTAACTGAGAGGAGAGGAGGGAAGGGAAGGGAAGGGAAGGGAAGGGAAGGGAAGAGGGAAAGGGCCACTTATGGTCATTTCTATGGTACATTCAGGACCCTGGAGAGGAAGCCAGAATAATTGAGTGTCCTGTTAGCTGGGGATAAGGGTTTTTCAGAGAGGTTTTGTTTTTGTTTTTGTTTTCCAAGTACTTTCTCCCTCCTCCATCCCCCACTTTTTAAATAACTGTTTTTAATCCAAACACTACATTTCATGCTCCTTGGACAGACCAGTGAAGCAGCCGTTGATTGTAACGGTACAGATATATAATATGACACACCAAAAAGATAAAGAGATTACAGCAAAAAGAATGATAAAAGCAGTGTCTGAGAAAAGGAGATTAAAAGTAAATAATTGCAGAGAAGAGGAGAGATGAGCATCTGGGAGATGAAAGACGCAGAACTTGTGTATAATTCCTGCCTTCCTATCTAGCAAAAGGAAGATCAAAGAGAATGTCACAGATGTGCCCATCCCTGGCAGAGTGGGGGCAGGGCAGGAATTTGGTTAAGGCCCTTGTAAGGCCAAAGGAAGGGCAGATGATGCTAGTGAGATGCAGCCACAATCCAGAGAAAAAAACAACAGGAGCAGTGGAGGCTTAGAAGCGCCACACCAGTTTTGGAGAGTCTTAGGCAGAAGAATGAGACTACATCCCATTTTTTCTTTAAAGCCCATATTTGAAATTGAAACATATAAAAGAGACATGAAGCAATACTTTCTACACACAGATTCAAAAGAGCTTCTTTAAATAGAAACTGCCCTAGACCATTTAGGTGTTTAATGATTACTGATTTAAGAGACAGGGTCAGAATGGAAGTAAAACATCTTAAGGTGAAAACCGAAACGAGAAAACAGGATTTGATTTACAACATTTTAGTAGATACACAACACCAGGAATTTAGACATGATGCAACAAAACCTAAAATCAGAGGCCCTAAGTGGCAAGCCATCCAGAGGTGAGTGTGAGGGGTAGGGGTGGGGGCAGATCTCACCCCAGTTGCAGGATTGAGCACAAAAGCTTTCTGTTTTCTCTGGCAGTTTCTGCATCTGCTCTGCTATTTGTCAAAATGTTGAACTCCAGTTTTCATTGGGGTCATTTCTGGGGCCCAAAGAGAGACAGAGGGGGGATCATGTGTGAGGATCTAAAGGAAGGGCCTCAGATGAGAGCTGGGACCAAATACCACATTGAGATTGGGGTCAGAGGTCAACAATTTCCTAGAGAGATGTGCTTTTATGCTCATAGGGGCACTGTGTCCCTGAACCCCAAGGATGAGGGTTAATAAAACATTCAGCAATTTAAGCCCAGAGCAAAGCCAACACTCAAGTAAAAAGTTCCAGCCTGAGACCAGAACTTTCTTGTGTCCTGGTCCTTGCACAGGTCCTATTGCCATGTCTCCTCTGCAGAGAGAGGCGACAGTGTTTATTGTGTGGTTGAAAACTGAGATCCCCAGACTTGGCGGGTCATCAAAATCACCTGGGGAGGTTTGCTTTTTTTAAATAAACACCCATTTCTGGTTTCCACACCCACCCTGAGAGTCTGCTTCAGTAGTTCTGGAGTGGAGCCCCCAAATCTGTATTTTTAAAAAGCTTCCCAGATGACTCTGAAGACCAGCCAAGTTTGGGAGCCACTGATTTAAGGAACAGCTGGAAGATCTCCACGCCTACATTGTTTGAAATCCTTCATTTCACTTAGTCATGGTCCCTGAAATTAGCATCCACTGCAGCAGATACATTTTTGGTGAGGAAAACCCTCCATTAAAAGAGATCATTTATACCTTCGTATGAATTACACTACATGCCTGGAATCTGGGAGCTGAAAAAGTCTCTCGGAACTCAGCTGTCCGTCTCCCCAAGACCACACTAAATACACACAAAGCTGCTCTTGAGTAATCAGCAAGCCTTCAGCTGAAATACCTCCAGTGACAGGAAGCCCTCAGCTTCATTGGGTGGCCCCCTCCAATGGTTTATTTAGCAGAGTTTCCCCAGCTTGGCTGTGCATCAGAATCTCCAAGGATGCTTGCAAAAATTAGATATTTCCGGGCCTTACCTCAAACCTACAACATCAGACCTCTCATGCGAGAATCTTCCTTATTAACACTCCCAAGGCAGTGCATCCACAGAATCACACCTGAGCATTATTGATTTAATATGCTGGCCTTCATGACACAACATTGTAAATCAACTATACTCCAATAAAAAATTTAAAAAATATATGCTGGCCTTCTTTGAGATCAAAGTGGCCATTTAGACAGAGAATAAGAGGGAGGTGACTTGGAGGCACAGGGATCTCAGGAAAGGGGAACAGGGTGGGAGATGTGAGTAGCCAGAGGGGACCAAAGGGGCTCCTGGCATGAAGGAGAAAGGGCCTAAAATAAGGGAGCTAGGCAAAGGAGACTAGGAGGCCAGTCGGTACCCAGTATTCCTTCTTTGAAAAGATGCTTGGGACCCACCTCAGATGAAAGCACAGATCTTTGTGGTATGCATTTTCTTGAGCACATTCTATCCTCTGACCCACGTTTTCCTTGCCTCTTCATTCCCTGTTTTAAATGTATGCTTTCTTATATTTTATGTATCCTTTATAAGCTGCCTTCAATCCTTTCTGAAATGAGAGAATATGCAAATTAACCAACCAACAAAAAACTTCCTAAGCTTAGGAACACCCTTTATTTACTTTATTTTTTTTAACATCTTTATTGGAGTACAATTGCTTTACAATGGTGTGTTAGTTTCTGCTGTATAACAAAGTGAATCAGCTATACACATACATACATCCCCATATCTCCTCCCTCTTGCGTCTCCCTCCCACCCTCCCTATCCCACCCCTCTAGGTGGACACAAAGCACCGAGCTGATCTCCCTGTGCTATGCAGCTGCTTCCCACTAGCTATCTATTTTACATTTGGTAGTGTATATATGTCCATGCCACTCTCTCACTTCGTCCCAGCTTACCCTTCCCCCTCCCTGTGTCCTCACGTCCATTCTCTATGTCTGCATCTTTATTCCTGTCCTGCCCCTACGTTCTTCAGAATCACATTTTTTTTTTAGATTCCATATATATGTGTTAGCATACGGTATTTGTTTTTCTCTTTCTGACTTACTTCACTCTGTAGGACAGGCTCTAGGTCCATCCACCTCACTACAAATAACTCAATTTCGTTTCTTTTTATGGCTGAGTAATATTCCATTGTATATATGTGCCACATCTTCTTTATCCATTCATCTGTCGATGGACACTTAGGTTGCTTCCATGTCCTGGCTATTGTAAATAGAGCTGCAATGAACACTGGGGTGCATGTGTCTTTTTGAATTATGGTTTTCTCAGGGTATATGCCCAGTAGTGGGATTGCTGGGTTGTATGGTAGCTCTATTTTTAGTTTTTTAAGGAACCTCCATACTGTTCTCCATAGCGGCTGTATCAATTTACATTCCCACCAACAGTGCAAGACGGTTCCCTTTTCTCTACACCCTCTCCAGCATTTATTGTTTGTAGATTTTTTGATGATGGCCATTCTGACCATGTGAGGTGATACCTCATTGTAGTTTTGATTTGCGCTTCTCTAATGATCAGTGATGTTGAGCATTCTTTCGTGTGTTTGTTGGCAATCTGTATACCTTCTTTGGAGAAATATCTATTTAGGTCTTCTGCCCATTTCTGGATTGGGTTGTTTGTCTTTTTGATATTGAGCTGCATAAGCTGCCTGTATATTTTGGAGATTAATCCTTTGTCAGTTGCTTCATTTGCACCTTTATTTACTTTAATATTCTGAGGTTTGGTGAACAAGAGCATATTTTCCCTGCCCTCTCCTTTGTGACTATCCTGTAGATTTTCACAGGTTCCCTCCCAGCTTCCCCCAGGGGTCTGGCCATGACTTTTCATTACAGAAGTCTCACCTGGCCATGCTCACTGGGTTGAAACCAATCAGGACTGGCAAAAAGACGGCTGGGTTATCCATGCAGTAGTCCATGTGGCCTGCCACAGAGGGAGCCTGGTGGTAGGGAGAGAGAGGAGGGTTCGATGAGGGGGGTTACTATAGTGCTGCCCGAGGCCCACGCACATCAGAATACCCCCCACATGCTTGTTTAAGTGCAGATTCTGGGTCCAGTTAAAATCTACTGGATCTGAATTTGAAGGGGAGAGCCCATGGACCTACATTTTTTTAAAATTAATTAACTATTATTATTATCGACCACACCATGTAGCTTATGGGATCTTAGTTCCCCAACCAGGGATTGAACCCGGGGCCCTGGCAGTGGAAGTGCTGAGTCCTAACCACTGGACCGCCAGGGAATTCCCTAGACCTATATTTCTAACAGGTTCTCCCATGGAAATCTTCTGCGTGGTAAAGTCTGAAAATACAGAACTAAACTGTCAGCTCCATGAGGTCAGTGTCCTGCTCTCCTTGTGTGCCTCGTTCCACATCTGCTGGGGTCCAGGTCCTGCTCAGTGAATTTGGACAGTCAGAGCTGCACAGCTGAGCGGAAACTCAGGGTCATCTAGCCCAGTGTGTGTCAAACAAACTACCTGGGAATCTTGCTAAAATGCAGATTCAGACTCAGTAGGTCTGGTGTGGGGAGGCCTGATACTCTGCATTTCTAACAGATCCCAGGATACTGATGTTGCTGGTGTAAGGACCACACGTTAAGTAGCAAGGGAGTAGTCCTGGGTCAGCTTTTTCTGTAAAGAGCTAGAAAGCAAATATTTTAGGCTTGTGGGCCCTACGATCTCTGTCCAATGACTCAGTCTTACTGTTCAAACGTCAAAGTAGCCATGGACAATATGTAAACACAAATGGCTGAGTTCCAGTAAAACTTCATTGACAAAAACAGGGAGCAGCTGGATTGGCCTGCCAGCATAGTTTGCTGAGCCCTGGACTACTCTATCTATTTTGGTGCCTGAATGGATGGGTACAGTTACTGTGGGATAAGATCCCTTCCCCCTTGCCCCACATTCATGCAACTGGATCCTAATTAGTGAGAGTAAAATCAAAATTCCTTACACAAGCCCTTTCTGTTTCCTAGCTAAATCTAGATAAGTCTTGCTGATTTATCTTCCATGCTGTTCCACTCCTACTCCCTGCCTTCCTATAAAATTGATCCACCCAGCCCGTCTTCACACTCACAGAGAGTCCCACTGAAATGCCGATGACAATCACCCTGTTCTTCCCAGCAGCCACCTAGGAGAGGAGGATGGCTGAGGTAGTGCCACCAAGAGGATTCTAGGGTATAAACATATTGTGTGGGGATGTCAGGGCCAGGATGAGGTGCGGGGGGGCTGGAAGGGAGTTGGGGGACAGGGAGGAGGCAGGGGATGGGCTTTGGCTGTATGTTGGGGCTTTGATGCCCCCATGAGAAGGAACAGACAGAGGTCTCTGGTTGAGTGTCAGTGGAAAACACAGACTTCTTCAGTTCCTCGATCCCATCCAGGGCACTATCTTCCATCCCCTCCCTAGAGGCCATCACAGACCTAAGAGGACAGACTCAAGGTCAGTGGCACTGCTTGGGAAGCAGAAACCTATGGTTTATTAGGGCTGCTTTGAGAGAAGGAAATGAAGAGAAAACTATCACTGAATGGGCACCTACTATTTGTTGGGCACCATGATAAACACTCTGTAGGGTTGAAAAACTTAAATACCTATGAGGGTTAGTCAGGCAACATAAGTATGTGAAGTGGAAAGCAGACCGGACACAATCTCCACCTGAAAGCATTCAAATTCAGTTTCTAAAAGACACTAGTTAGGCCAAACAAAATATTCATAGGCCAGCCTGGCTTACCTGTCACCTCCTGCAACGAGGTGGGTGTAAAGAGGTGTCTGTCCTAGACCTTTCATCAGCTGGTTAAAGGAGACTTGCCAAGTCGGAGAGAACATAAAGTAGTAATGACAGGCAAGGAACAATTATCTTGGATTTTCAACACCTTGAGGGTAGAGGCTGTATAATGATTCTCTTAGGTCAGTGCTTAAGCCAGTACCGCTTGGAATCTGACCCTTAAATATGCTGCCTGGAGATGATGGGTTAGGGGTGTGTGGGATGTAGAGACATTGGCAATAGACTGGTGGGGCTCAGATGGGCCCAGAAGAAATGGGACTCCATGTTGAGATCTAGCTTTTGGAGAAGAAAGAGAGCTGGAGCTGGAGGCGGTCCACCTAGGAACTTAGCTATGAAGAGCTTTATGGTCCTGAGGTTCACTCCAAGAAGGCAGAGAGCAAAACCGGCGATCAAGGTACTCACCGACATGAGGAATGCCATCCTGCCAGAGGTATCCCTCCACTCAGCCCCACCAGCGCCCCCCTCAGGCTCCTGAGAAAACAAAAATGCCTAGGTCTCCAGGACCCAGCTCAGGCTGGGAGAAGCATATTCTCTTTTTGGTTGGTAAGAGAACCCCCCCTCTTATCCCCAAAGCGAACAGAACATAGAGAATATGGTGTAGCAGAAAGAACCTTGGATTTGAGAAAGAAACTTCAGTCTGATCCCCAACTCTGGTTTAGCTACTTATTCAAACCCTTACTGGACTTCCTTGGTGGGGCAGTGGTTAGGAATCCACCTCCCAGTGCAGGGGACACGGGTTCGATCCCTGGTCCAGGAAGATCCCACGCTCCGCAGGGCAACTAAGCCCGCAAGCCACAACTCCTGAGCCCGCATGCATAGAGCCCATGCTCCACAACAAGAGAAGCCACCGTAATGAGAAGCCTACACACCACAACGAAGAGTAATTCCCACTCGCCACAACTAGAGAAAGCGTGCGCTCAGCACCCAACGCAGCAAAAAAAACCCCAAAAACCCTTACTTATTCCAGAAAGGACTGAAAGCAGCTTTGTCATAGATAGATAGAAAGAATCAGCATTATCTGGCAATTATTAGCTGGGTGTATTTGGGCAAGTTACTGTGATTCTTTTAAGTCTTTGTTTTCCCATCCGAAAAATAATGGAGACAATAACACCAACTTTACAGGTTTTTGTGAAGGTAATGGGTGGGAAAGTACATGGTCAATTATATAGTATTATGCAGTAATAGTTATTATAATTACTATTGATTAATAAGATGACAATAAGGATATAGAAGTTTATAAAAGGGAAAAATAGAGACCAAGAAGAGAGAAAAGTAGAGGGAAACACGAATTTAAGCAGGGAGTAGGTGGAGAGTTGGTACCTTCAGCACTTCCTGGACTTTTCCCGCCGCTTATACCATGGTGGTCAGAGTTGACTCACTGGAGGCAACAGGCAGGCATCAACAGCCAAGAAAAGGA
>NW_006798707.1:1455527-1469891 GCF_000442215.2 Lipotes vexillifer | reverse complement strand
CTGGGGTGGGGGGGAGCAAGGAGGTCCTGGCCTCAGAGCTGAGCCCGTCGCCCGCCCTGTCGCAGAAGCCCGGGAAGTGGTGTGCTGTGCATGTGCAGATCGCCTGGCAGATCTACCACCATCAGCAGAAGATAAAGGTGAGCCTGACTGCTCATCCTGCCGGCCAGGCCTGCAGTGCAGAGGGTGCCCCTTGCCCAGGCGCTGTGCTGGGCTGGGAGGGGTTGGAGGTGGGGTGGGGTTGCAGTGGGCATCGTTACTTGCAGTGTCCAGGAGATGGGTCCAGGTCACCTGGCATGTGGGCATGACTTGTCCCTCCTCCTGGAAGATCTCAGCGTCACATTGCCCCAGCAATCGAACAATCTGCTTTGTCCAGATCCCGGGTCAGTGGGTTTGACTTCTCTGTGATGGGCAGGGCTGCCTCATACCCAGACAACTAGGGGGAATGGGGGACAAGGTCAATGGCAGGGAGCCTCATTCACGTCTGCTGAACTGGAGGTGGGTGTGGCAGCAGGCACAGTGTTGGGACACACACACACACACAAATATGATTTAGCCTGCACTTGGTACTCTGGGCCTATCAAAGAAAGAAAATCAGGAAGGAAGATGGGAAGAACAGGGAAAGCAGAAACCCAGGGTGCAGGGAAGTCCAGATGAGACAGGATTCTAGGAATCAGCACAGAAGGCCAACAGGGAGAAAGGGTCTCACCTCCCACTTGCCAGGCTTCGGGTTCTCAATCACACGTTGAAACCGTTTTGTGCCTGGCATGGTCCGACACTGTGGACACACTGTTGTGCCTACCTCTTCAGCCACATAGCCCCTTCAGTCACACTGACACTGCTTCCAGTTGTCAGGGCCTTATCTGAGCCACAGTGATGATGAACCCAAGTACCCTGGCCTCTCTGCACACCTCTGCCTGCACCCTTTCCTGGTCACTAGGTCCCCAGCCCTCTGGTCACCCCACGGGGGCTCCCCAGGTCCCTCTTTACAGGCACCCAGACTCCCCAGCCTCTGGTTGTCCCTGAAGAGGAAGACACGAGGTCTTCATTACTCTTGCCCTTCGGACAATGCCCTCTTCTCTGGAGGGCCTGGAGCCCGGAAGGACAATACCCAGGCCCAGGGCAAAAAGAATCCCTGGGCACGAGTGCTCTGGAACCAGGATGCCTCAGGAGACCAGAGATCAGGGTTCTCAGGGTCAGCAGAGGTCAGAGGACCTGGGCCATGGCTTGGCCACATGCTCAGCACACACAGTCCTCCCTGTCCCACTGCCCCATTTCACTCTCCTCTCAGAAGGAAGGCAACAGAAGCTTCAGAGCCCCAGGGGTGCACGCACTGAACTGGATATTACAGGGGAAGGTGCCACAGAAATAGAAATACTGCAATGAGAATTAGAAACCAAAGTATCTGCCCTAAATACAAGTTTGGCTAACATTTATTTACACTGAACAATGCATTTTCACATACAGTATCTCATTAGTTACATTAAGAAGATATTAAAAAGAATGAAATAATGCCATTTGCACCTAGAATTTATCATATTAAGTGAAGTAAGTCAGACAGAGAAAGACAGATATCATATGACATCACTTATATGTGGAATCTAAAAAAATGATACAAATGAACTTACAAAACAGAAATAGACTCACAGACATAGAAAACAAACTTATGGTTACCAAAGGGGAAAGGTGTGGGGGAGGGATAAATTAGGAGTTTGGGATTAACAGATACACACTACTATATATAAAATAAACAATAGGGACCTACTGTAGAGCACAGGGAACTGTATTCAATACCTTGTAATAACCCATAGTGGAAGAAAATCTGGAAAAGAATATATGTATATATGAATCACTTTATTGTACACCTGAAACTAACACTTTTTTTTTTTTTTTTTTTTGGCGGTACGCGGGCCTCTCACTGCTGTGGCCTCTCCCGTTGCAGAGCACAGGCTCCGGACGCACAGGCTCAGCAGCCATGGCTCACGGGCCCAGCCGCTCCGCGGCATGTGGGGTCTTCCCAGACCGGGGCACAAACCCGTGTCTTCTGCATCGGCAAGCGGACTCTCAACCACTGCGCCACCAGGGAAGCCCCTGAAACTAACGCTTTGTAAATCAATTACAGTTCAATTTTTTTAAAAAGATGATGATATTGACACTCTCATTTTTCAGATGATGAAACTGAAGCTCAGAGAAGTTAAGTTAGTTGCTGAAGATCACACAGCTGACAGAATTGGGACCCACACCCAGGTTCTCACTCCAGATCTCATGCTCAACCAAAGCATGAAATAACTTAAGGATTTACATGTTTATTGAATAAATGAATTAACTAACAAATTGGTGCAATTAATAATAATCTCTCATTCACACAGTGTTATAAGCTTTATAAAGATCGTTCCCCAATATTGTCTCATTTGATCCTCACAACAGCCCTGTGAGGTTTTGGATGATCTGATTTACAGGTGGGAAACCTGAGACTTAGATTAACCTCTTTGTCTAAGGCCACACAGTAAGTCCCAGAGCTAAGACAAGAAACAGGTCATCTCTCTTTAAATTTCCCCTATAAACCCAGCGCTCTTAATAATCGCCGTATCTCCAGCTATTAACATGCCAGACATATAGAGAACGCTCAATAAATATTTGCCTAATAAATGAAAGAATGACTGAGAGAATGAAGGGAATCAATATCAGATTATGAATGGGGAAGATACTTAAAAGCTGACGCAGTCTACAAGTAGGAGATCGTCAAAAGAATTATTATCTCCATCATTCTGTCCCCTCCCGCACCGGAGGTGGAATTCCACTTCCTAACTCGGCTAATTCCATCTGGGGAGGGAGAGGCCTCCCAGGTGTCCGAGACCCTCGCACCTGCGCCTCTCCCGACATCCCCCCGCCCCCCACGCCCCTGCCGGGCTTATCACACAGAGCCGGGATCTGGAGCTTTGGGGGCCCGAGAGGCCGCCAATGAGAGGGTCGTGGGAGGAGTCCCGAAAGAACCGGGTTGGGGGGCCGTTGATGACGGCGGCGAGAACCCCAGCTGGGCGGGGCGGGCCCGCACGTCCCGGCCGGGCTGCGGGGGTTATAAAAGACCAACAACGTCTCTTAGAAGAAATAGTTATTTTGAACCATTAAGAAGTTAGGGAATATCTACACAATTGATAACTTTAGAAGAGTTGAGTAACTTGAGCTGTTGTTCAGAATAGCTTTTCATCTTAGAATGGCTGAGAGGCAAGAGACAGGAAGGGGTTCAGACTCCAGCTCCACGGCTTTCCAGCCGATTATCTTGAGAAAATGACTTCATCTGTTTGATTCCTCAGATCTTTGTAAAACTGAGGGCAAAAAACTGCCACCTTCTAGTATTGTTGTGAAGACTTATCACGGATTCAACAAATATTTATTCAAACACAGTCGGTGGTGGGGCAGCGTTCCTGTCCCATAAGAAGGAATGGCAATTAAGTCTCTGTCCTTCTGAAGCTTACCTTCTAGTGGGGTTGGAGACTTAGGACAAGGATATGAGTGATGTCATTTCAGACAGTGACACTTCTATTCAGGAAAAGAAAGCATGTGATGGGGCTACAGTAAGAGGGATGTGTGCCCTTTCTATGTTGATCAGGGAATTCCTCTTGAAAAACAGCCTATCCTTAAAGGGATCTGAAAGATGAAAAGAAAGGTAACAGGGAAGAACCATCTAAGCAAATGAAACATTAGCAGTGAGCCTCGTGTTCTGAGACACAGGGAGGACCCGATGAGGCTGGATGGAGAGGGTTTCCACGGAAAGAGATGGGGTTGCAGAAGGAGACAGGGCCAGAGCTCCTGGCACCGGGGGAAACGGCCTGGACTTTGTTTCAGGCGTAAAGGGAGGCCATCGGAGGATTTCAGCAGTGGAGTTACATGATCCGATTGATGTTTTAAAACCACTGTGTGGAGGATGGATTGTAGAGGCCCTAGAGTGGAGGCAGGGAGGCCAGCGAGGAGGCTGTTACATAGGAGATGCTCAGCCCAGTGCCTGGCACATAACAAGCACTCACGAAATGTTAGCTAATTTTAATTAGAGTCTGTAGCCCTTTGTTTTTGAAAAAAGACATGAGCTAGAAGGGCCAATTATCTGATTAGAACATCCTCTACCTGCAAAAATCAGGTCTTCCCCTTCTCTGTCACAGAGATACGTCCCTAGCCGCACCGCCTCCCGCCCCCGGGACCCAGGCCAGCCTCCGGGCCGCGCCGGCACCGCCCCCTGCTCTCGGACAGACTGCGCGGCCGGTCGGAGCTCGGGGGGCTTCGCAGCCCCGCGGCCCGCGTCCGCTACGCCTCCGCCCTCTGCCCGCAGCTCGGTCCAGCGCCGCCCGCCTCGCCGGGCCCGCTCCGGGATGGGGTAGGGACAGCGCCACGGAGTCGGGCGATGGGCCGCCCTCTGGGCATCGAGCAGCCCCCCGAGGCCTGAGCGACTGCGAGGACCGGCGGAGGTGGGTGTGGGCAGAGCAGAGCCGCGCACCAGGGGCGCCGGGATGTGGCGGGGGCCAGGAAGGCATGGGGAAAGGGGGGCTCTGGGGCTGCTGTGGGCCGTGGGGAGACCGGGAGAACTGCTGCCCACCCGCTCGTTCTGGCAAGTCCTTGACCCTCCCACAACTCCTGCCACCTCCAGGACCCCCGCCTGGATGTCAAACGGATGCCCCAGTGCCTCCCAGCGGACTCGGCGGGGACCATGGCTTCGCTAATGCCCCTCTCCCCATATCTAAGCCCCACTGTCCTCCTGCTGGTCAGTTGTGACCTGGGCTTTGTACGAGCAGGTGCGTAAAGGGGGAGAGGGTGGGAGGTAACCAGAGTTAGTCTGTGGGTGGAACCTGTTAACCGGTTAACGCACTGGCACCCGCAGACCGGCCTCCCTCTCCTGTGAATGTGACAGTCACTCACCTCAGAGCCAACTCGGCCACTGTGTCTTGGGACGTCCCAGAAGGCAACATCGTCATTGGCTACTCCATTTCCCAGCAAGTATGAATCACCCTTCTGCTACCCCAACCCATGTCCTTGGATCTCTGAACATTCCTTCTGTCACCTCCCTACCCACCCCAGCTCCCCTCCCAGCTGTGGGAGAATCTGGGAGCTGGGATTCCCTGGCTCACGCTGCCCTTTTCACCCTTACTCCCTTGGAGTGCTTGGATGTTCAGGAGGTGGCCTGGGACCAGGGTGAGGCTGTCCTCCTCTCTCATCAACTCCCTGCAGCGACAGAATGGACCGGGGCAACGTGTGATCCGGGAGGTGAACACCACCACTCGGGCCTGTGCCCTCTGGGGCCTGGCTGAAGACAGTGACTACACAGTGCAGGTCAGGAGCATCGGCCTTCGGGGAGAAAGCCCCCCAGGGCCGCGGGTGCACTTCCGAACTCTCAAGGGTTCTGACCGGCTACCCTCAAACAGCTCGAGCCCAGGTGAGGGTCTCAGGTATTCCTCGCTCCCTAAAGCTTTGGATTCTCTGGCTCTTTACCTGGTCTTTGGTCTCCTGTTTACTTGCCCAAAGCAAGCAGCCGTCTAGCTTAGATGAATAGAAGGATGATTTAATTCATTGTACTGCCAGAAAAGGAAGGAAAGCAGGTTGGCAGGGGACCGGGTATAGACAGGCTGGTAATGAATTCCTTGGGGGAAGGGCTTTTAAGCTTCCTTTAACCCAGCCTCAGTTCACAGCAGCTGCAGCCTGCATGAGTATCTGACCTGCAGCCCCCCGGGCTTTTGGGTCTCTAACCACCTGTCCACCAACAGCTTTCCAGAGAGGGGCTACCAGTGGCAATGCTGTGATGGGTCTACCTTGGTTCTAATACCCAGCATCTCCAACCTTAACTGTCTGCACAGACATAGCTCTCGAGCTGCTCCCTGTAACCTGGGGTCCGTCTCCTTCCTTCTCAGGTGACATCACAGTGGAGGGTCTGGATGGAGATCGACCTCTGCAGACGGGGGAAGTGGTCATCATTGTGGTCGTGTTGCTCATGTGGGCTGGTGAGTAAAGCGGCTGGACAGGGGCCCATGGATTGAGTGGGGCTCAGTGAAGGTGGGAGTCGGTGAAGGTCGTTGGGAGAAAAGGGGGTGAGAGCAGTGGCGTGGGGAGATGTTTAGTTGACAGGGATGGGCAGGAAAAGTTTGAAGAGAGGGAGAGGAGGCTTTTGGGAGCCCAGAGAGGATGATGAAGAAGGTGGTGCCTGTGCATGGGGACCAGGAATTCAAAGATTTTCCTCTCGGATTTTCTAGAAACTGTGTGGGTATCTCACTGCCTTTCGAGGCTGTGAGTGGGGAGGTCAAGATCAAGGTTCAGATTGTATTGTTGTGTTTCAGCTGTAATCGGGCTATTCTGCCGTCAGTATGACATCATCAAGGACAATGACTCCAACAATAACCCCAAGGAGAAGGGGAAGGGACCGGAACAGAGTCCTCAGGGAAGGCCAGTGGGGGCGAGACAGGTGATGTGCGGCCAGAGAGGGAGGGAAGGGTGATTTTGCCTCTAGAAGCAGTAAGGGAAAGGGAGAAGGGCCACAGAGGGGCAAGAGAAGAGGGAGAATGGAAATTTGGGATGGAGGAGGCTGTCGCCTTCCTGAAATGAGACTCAAGCCATCTTCTTTCACAGAAAAACTCACCCTCCATCAACACCATTGACGTATGAGTGAAGAAACAGAACCAGAAGACAGATGCACTAACATCTTGGGGATGGGGATGGGGTCAGGGAGAGCCCAAGATGGTGATTTGCCCAAGACTGAAGGATCCCACAGTCTCCCAGAGGGTAATGACACTCCCACAATCTCAGGCCTGGTATCCATTCTCTTTCCACTGTGAGCAGGGCCAGAAGGTAGGTCTGTTAGGGTCTGAGCCCCTGGACCTGGGGAGTGGATATCAGATGGGATATGTCCTTCCATCCCCCAGGTCCAGGAGAGAGTCACTTGTTCAACCCTATCCCATTAGGTCCCAAATGGGGCCCCCATTTCACCTGCATCAGAACCCTTGGCATCCCCAGCTGCCCCCACATCTTGCCTCTGGGTCTCAGAGAGGAGTGTTTCTGTGGGTACTCCACCTCCCCCAGCAAATAAAAGGAATTGTCTGGGCCTGGAGACAGATGCTGCACTGCACTACTCCAATGTCTTCCATGGAGCCTCAGGTGCGCCCCCTCTCACCTGGCAGCCCCTTCAGCTGCTGGTGATCTCACCCCTTGGACATTTTTCCAATAAAGTTTCTTGGACGAACTGGAGCTGACTGTATGGGATACTGTCTAATATGCTGAAAACATTTCTCCACTGTCTCTCCCCTGACTACAAGGGCCCTTCACACCACCACCAACTTGACAGGAGCAGACTCTTATTTAAAGGTGTTTGCTTTGATTCTCCAGCCTGGAATTGGGTGGAGCAGAGCCAGAAAGAGGCATAGAAAACCAAGGCCCTAGATCCTTTTCCTTTTTTGGATGAGAAGGGGGAGCAGGAAAAAAAGAGGATATAATTCTTCATGTACTAGTGGAAACTAAGGTTATGGCACATGAGAGGGCCAGTAGCCTTTTTATCTTCACTGCCCACATCGGCAGCCCAGCTCCTCACCATTTATTCCTCTGATTTCATCAACCCTGAGCTAATTTTCAGAAAAGGACTGAACAGGGTCTTGGGACAAATGAAAGAACAGCTACACTAATGGATCCCTGGGCGCCAAGTGTTCCTCTCCCGTGCATTTCTGTGCCTATTCTTGCCCTTGCTTTCCCTTTTGTCTGTATGGCTCTCTGTTCATTTGGTCAAAGTCCGTAATAATTGCAAAGAATAAATGAGTTTATATTCACTCTCGGCCATTATATCCAGAGGAGGATTCTGGAAATAAAACCGGGGTTGGAACTCTCTTGTCAAAATAATTATAATTTGGGGGACTTCCTTGGTGGCGCAGTGGTTAAGAATCCACCTGCCAACGCAGGGGACACGGGTTCGAGCCCTGGTCCGGGAAGATCCCACGTGCCATGGAGCAACTAAGCTCGTGTGCCACAACTACTGAAGCCCGCGTGCCTAGAGCCCATGTTCCGCAACAAGAGAAGCCACCGCAGTGAGAAACCTGTGCACGAAAAGGAAGAGTAGCCCCCGCTGGCCGCAACTAGAGAAAGCCTGCGCACAGAAACAAAGACCCAAAACTCAGCCAAAAATAAATAAAATTTTAAAAAAACATTACTATTAACAAAAAAAAGAATTATAATTTGGGATCTGGGGCCTACTTGTTTCCTGTGAAAATAGGGACTGTCCTCTACTTTTTCCTAAGTTCCACGGGGAGGTTGGTGCCAGTGAAACAAACACCTGTTGACATTTGCAAGCACTCTGTGGGAAAGACTTCAGAACGGAGAATCTGTCTGGACAGCATACGCTACACTGTCTGGAAGGTAACAGTTTTCTCCACGTATGATCCTCCGGGAGGTGGCTTATGAATAACTCTCCTTTTTTGCGTCTTGATCTCTCTGGTATGTTACAAGAAATTAGACCAATAATTCTGAAAGGGACCCCAATCCAAACAAAGATCAAGAAGTCAGTCAGTATCTTTTAAACCTAACCAAGCTCCAACCCCGGGTTTCACAAGACTACACCTGTCAGGTGAGCCAAGCTCTGGTCTGCCCTCTGCCCTAAACCATAAAAGCATCCTGATCTAAGCAGCAGTCTTAAACTCACCATTTTCCAGTTCAAAAGTAGGGTGTTTTACCTCTCTCTGACCACTGCTTCCAAAGCACATATCTCTCAGACTCTGGATACATCATCATTTCTGGGGATAGGAGTGTCACAGGGTATGTAGTAGCATGGGATGGAGATAGGGAGCTAGAAGTTAAGAAGGAATACAAAGGGTGTTTAAATGCACCATCTCTGGGTTGAATCCCAATTCCGTCCTTAACGCACTATGTTAGCTAAAGCAAGTGACCCCTCTAATCCTGAGTCTCATGTTATGTAAAATGGGACTAATAATGCTATCCCCTTCAAAAGGTGGCTTTGAGATTAAAGGAGACAATGCATGTACAACACTTTGCACGGTACCTGGCAGACACATACTGAGTATTCCCTGTTACCCATCGTTATCAGCCTTGTGATCCTGTGCAAGTTACATAACCTATTTAGGATCAATTCCGTCAACTGTAAAAGGCCTATAATAGCAACTACCCTGCTTTCCTCCAGGGTTATGTAGATTAAAAGAAGGCACTCTGGGCTTCCCTGGTGGCGCAGTGGTTGAGTCCGCCTGCCGATGCAGGGGACACGGGTTCGTGACCCGGTCCGGGAAGATCCCACATGCCGTGGAGCGGCTGGGCCCGTGAGCCATGGCCGCTGAGCCTGCGCGTCCGGAGCCTGTGCTCCGCAACGGGAGAGGCCACAACAGTGAGAGGCCCGCGTACCGCAAAGAAAAAAAAAAAAAAGGCACTCAGCCACGCTTACGTACATCGAACAGCTAGAGAGACTACGATTACGTAGGACCCCGGAGATTGCGGAAGGCTTGTGGGCGTGGCTGGAGTTTGGGTTTGCATGCCACAATGGGATTGGTCGAGGAGAGAATTCATCAAGCCCTCAGGGGGGGTTGGGGGTTGGGTCCCTCCCTAGACCTCACTGCGGCTGCGCAGGTTCTGTTTTGCTTCGCTGCGAACCTACGCGGTGACCTTGCGACGCGTGTCGCGCTCAGGTCGCCTGTGCGTCAGCGGCTGCCGCCGCGGCTGCGTGGCGGGTTGTCCAGGTAACCACCGGAGTTGTCCGCTGTCTGCAGGCATCTGAGAGACAGGTGTTCGTCATGCAGTTGAAGCACCTGAGGACCCTGCTGAGCCCTCAGGTGAGGAGTCGCGTGCTTCTTCCCTCCCTCGCCCGCCTTAATGTTGCAAGAAAAGTAGGGGACTGAAGTTTCAAAACGTTGAGCGCCTACTGTGTGCAGAAGACCGAAGGCTATAGTTGTGATTCGGACTCTGCTTCGTCCATAGAGTGTTGAGTAGGTGAGATGGAGTGCTGAGCACCGTAGCTTTCACTTCGTTCCATTAACGAATCGGTTGTGTACCAGATCCCATGGTGGGGCTCCAGGGGATCCAGAACTTGCTCAGTTGTTGCCCCTGCCTTCAAGAGGCTCGTACTAGAGGCAGAGGCGCACGTGTAGACAACGAACATTAATCTACACCTCTCAAATAAGCGCTTTAGGTGTAAGCCCCACATAAAGGAGTGCAGACGACCACACCGTTCGTTCTGATGGTGAAGATCTCAGATTCAGAAGAGGCTGGACACTGAGGGAGGAGCCCTAGAACATGGTGAAGAAAGGCTCGGTTTCGGAGTCAGGAGGCCAGAATTCAAGTCCTAGCGCCCCACTACTTTAAATAAATGACCTGATGCCCCTGACTTTAGCCTTCATCACACAGGCTCTCTGAGCGCTCACCCAAGCTTCTACATTTGGAAAATGGGAGTAATAATAATCTCAGCCTTAGGGGGTTATAGGGGGAAGAATTAAAGGAACAAGTATACACAAGAGAACGTTGTAAACTGAAAAGCAGCATGAAAACTGATAGACAAGAGAGAAGGACATTCAAGATGCGAAAGACAAAATAATAGAAAGCTAATAAGAATATCTGTCATAACTGAATGTTTAAGGTGTACCAGGGCAGCATAAGTAAAGAAGCTAGTGTTGTGGATTATGGAGTCAGACACACATGGATTTAAATCTTGGTTCTGCCACTTAAACTGTGTTTGTAAACTTGAGCAAATTACGTAAGCTTTCTGTGCCTCAGTTTCCCCATCTGTAAAAGATGCATAATAATAGCTTCTACCTCAGTTATGAGATTAAATGAGATAATGCGTATCAAGCACTTAGCAAAGTGCCTAGTCCATGCTTGTTAAAGGTTAGCTATTATTCTGTTCTCTACCTCATGTAATCCTCGCTACAGTCCTGTGAGGTACATATTGTAGAGAAAGGAGAATTGATTGATTATGAGAACCAGGAAGGCTTCACAGAGAATGTGGCTTTAAGAGAATAGAAGGAAATTAGAACAAAAGAGAGGTGTGCTCATTGCTCAGTAAACTGTTCTCTGAATCTGTATTTCTAAAATTCCTTTACCCTAATGGAATAATTGAAATGAAATCTTCCTTCAATCTTTCAAAATAAGATGATGTCATGATGCAGGTAAGGGCTGAATGCCCAGGATTGGGCAAAATGATTAAGGAAGATGATTGGCAACAATTGATAAGCCCTCTACCCTCCTAACCTAATTTAATCAAGAGTTGGAGGGGGCTAAAAGTGGTGGTGTGGCTATTTTCTGACTCCGGTTTGAGGATTTTGATGAAAAATGCCTTTTTTACCTCTGACTTTGGAAGTGGGTAGGTTAGGAGTAAAAAGTAACAATATTTTAAGCCAGGGCTGTAGAGCCCAAGTAGTTAAACAATTGGAGCAGAAATTAAATTTTTTATTTCAAGGAGGGAAATCCTTAGTGCAGAACCACAGACCACCAGGGCTGGTGGTGGAAGGGGCAGACATGGCAAGAATAATTCACTGGGAGTTGATCGCTTCTAACTTGGGCTTCTGTGAAGTGGATTGTTAAGGAAAACAAAAAAGACAAAAACCAAAGTGGCATTGTTTATCCTAAGTCACAACTCTGATTATTTTACTTCCCATTCCAGAACTTTCACTGTCTCTCCCTTTCCTACCAAATAAACCCAAACTCAGCCTAGCTTCAGAGACCCTTGTTGAACTGGCCTCTGTCTGTTTTTCCTGACTTACCTCCTCTATTCTGCTATTGACCATATAGTTTCAGCTAAATTAAATTACTATTTATTGACCAGAACTTGCCATTGCTCATGCCATCCCTTCTACCTCAGGTAATTTCCCTACCTAACTGTATCCATTCTTCAAAGCTTAATGTTGATCATTTCAGTGGAAAATTATCTCAGACTTTTCCACACTATTACAGTGCTTTATATGTGCCTCTCTTATGGGACTTTTCCCATTTTTTGTACCATCTTATTAGATCCTTGGGCAGGGACCATGTTTTGCTCTTTGTCTCTCTCTTAGCCCTTGGCCAAGTGCCTTTTTTATTAAGGTACTCAAAAAACATTAATTGAATGAATGGCTAAAGACCAAAACTTTGCATTTATTTCAGTAGCAGACCTGGGGAATGAGGGAATAAGGAGGCCACTGCAGGAACACATTGGTACAGTTGACTTACCATGTCACCTCTTAGTGCATTTGCATTATGGGTTTCTAGAAGCACTTTGTTCTCACCATCCAGGGCTCTATGGCCTTGGAGACCTGGATGGATTATGGGCATCTCTTTGTTTTAAGGACTGTGCTAGAAGGAAAATTGACCAGAGTCACACTAGAAGTAATGGAACTAGAAATGCTTTTGGCATTCTAGACCAGCACCTGGGTTTATTTTTGCCCCTTTGCTTCTGCAGGATGGAGCTGCAAAGGTCACCTGCATGGCATGGTCCCAGAACAATGCCAAATTTGCTGTCTGCGCAGCGGACCGAGTGGTGTTGCTGTATGATGAACATGGGGAGCGAAGAGATAAATTCTCCACCAAACCAGCGGACATGAAGGTGAAGGGAACGTTCATGTGTACCTTAATCTGTTGATGGGACCCTATAAATCTAGAAAACTTCCTATCCTGCTTCCTAGCCACAGGCATAGGAAATGGCCCGCCCTTCCTCTTCTCAATATAAAGCCCTCAAGCTCACTACAGTCACACAGGCACCTTTTCTTCTTTTTTTTTCTTTTTGTAGATTAGAGCACAGTATTCTTTTTTTATATATAAATTTATTTATTTATTATTTATTTATTTGTAGCTGCGTTGGGTCTTCGTTGTTCCGTGAGGGCTTTCTCTAGTTGTGGCGAGCGGGGGATACTCTTCGTCGCAGTGTGTGGGCTTCTCATTGTGGTGGCTTCTCTTGTTGTGGCTCATGGGCTCTAGGCACACAGGCTTCAGTAGTTGTGGCTCGCGGGCTTAGTTTCTCTGCGGCATGTGGGATCTTCCCGGACCAGGGCTCGAACCCATGTCCCCTGCATTGGCAGGCAGATTCTTAACCACTGTGCCACCAGGGAAGTCCACCTTTTCTTCCCTTTTAATGATACTCGTTACTTCTTTTTCTTTCCTTTTTTCTTTTTGACTCTTAGTATGGCAGGAAGAGCTATATGGTGAAGGGCATGGCTTTTTCTCCTGATTCCACCAAGATTGCCATAGGACAGACTGACAACATCATCTATGTCTACAAGATCGGAGAAGATTGGTGAGGATAGAGATTGGGAGATGGGGTGTCCCAGAGAAGAAGGGAAAGGCAGGAAGAAATGCCTCACTGGGAAGGGGGAATAGAGAGGTTGAGGAGCCACAGCTGGGGCTTGCAAGGCAGAGGCCTTCTGGAGTCTGTTGTTGTAGGTTCCCTACCTTTGCGTGCACCATGTGTTCTGTGATCCCATCCCTAGAAGAGTCAGTCTTAGATCAACAAGGAGGCCCTGTGAGATACTGGGGAGCCCGGAGTGATGTTTTGTCTTTGTTATTCTTCCAAAGCTACTCAGGCTCCTTTGAGGGCTTCTGTGGAGTGGTAGGAAACACTAGCGGGCCAGGGAAGGTATCTACAATTCCTCCCCTCCCCCAGCATCATTTGTGGCCATTTATTCATGGAAGTGGTTTGTAATATGCTTCCCTCCTTTTATTTGACAGGGGTGACAAGAAAGTCATCTGTAACAAGTTCATCCAGACGGTAAAGTTCAAACCAGTCCCTGGGAGATTAGGATGAACAAGCATGTATCAGTATATCCGCTTATAAATACAACGAGAAGTTGCATTTGTTAACATCTGGCTCTGACTTTTCCTACTGTGTGAATGGTACTGCCTGACTGCTCATCCCCCTGTGCTTTCCTCCTTAGAGCTCAGTTGTGTCCCCTCCTCTCCTTCCCTACAGGTGGTTGGAGTGGTGGCATGTGGTGGGATGTTCAGGCTCAGGTTGTTATCAAAGTGCTAACATACATAGACAGGTTTATCCTTTTCATTCTTTCTTTCTTACAGAGTGCTGTTACTTGTCTGCAGTGGCCAGCAGAATACATCATTGTCTTTGGACTGGCTGAAGGGAAGGTAAAGGAGGGAAGAGAAATACAGGAGAGATTGTGCATGGGGATAATGGTTCTGGAAAGAGGTATATGGTTAATCTCCCTTAGGGTCAAGTTGTGTACTGGGAGACAACCCAGGGAACAGTTTTTGTTCTTTTCTTTTTCTTTCCTTAGGACCTGGGTGAAATTGAAAGTAGCCTAACCAGACTTTTGTCCATTCTCCCATTTTCAGGTTCGTTTAGCAAACACCAAAACTAATAAGTCATCTACCATCTATGGGACAGATTCTTACGTGGTGTCCCTGACAACGAAGTGAGTAAGGAAGAGC
>NW_006798707.1:1440398-1455484 GCF_000442215.2 Lipotes vexillifer | reverse complement strand
AAGAGCGGTATCCCAAAAGCTTGGAAATGGTAGGAAAAGCTATAGGGGACTCTGGACTGGGGGACCATAGTATGAAAGATGGAGAGGGCTGGTAGCAGGAACCGCAGGTAGGGTAGTGTTTGACAGACAAAGGGGACTTTCTTGGTGAGACAGGATGCTCTAATGTCTTCCTGTATTTCTCTCCTTTCCTCCTTTTCCCCTTTTTTAGTTGCTCTGGGAAAGGAATTCTCTCTGGTCATGCAGATGGCACCATTGTTAGGTACTTCTTTGATGATGAAGGCTCTGGAGAGTCACAGGTATGAATAAAGGATGCTCTGGAATAGGGGAGAAGGAAATCCCAAGAACTCTCCGAGAGGAGGTTGGACATCTAAGGAATTTAGATCATGGTGCTGGGAGAGGAGGCTAGAGGAATGAGACCTCAGGCAGAGAGACACTTGGATGAGGCCACAGAGAGGATTTGTTTTCCGGAGGCCAGAGCTTAATACTTATGGGAAAGGATGAATCAGGTGGAAGGGACCTTGAGGCAAAGAGAAATAAAGACTCCGAGAGTAATGAAAAGTGAAAATTATTCTCATTTATGTAAAATATATATTTATGTATATAAATTCATGGAAAAAAAGGGTTGTTTACTCTTGAGAGGGAAAGTATGGGGGATTAAAGGAAGGTTCATGTTTTAATCTATGTAACTCTCTATTGTTTGAATCATTTATGTTAAGAATTACTTGTGTAATCATTAAATGTATCCCTCCTGAAATAAAGGGGCCATATGCTCCCTGTGGGCCTATATGGTATTGGTTAATGTGTAGGACAGATTCCTTTGGGGGGCCTTATTAGGTGAATATTAAAGATCTGCAGACACACGTATTTTGAGGTTCCCTCTTGAACACAAGATCAGTAAGTGTGTATATATGTCATAAAAGATGTGTGTGTGAGTGTAAGACAGAAAGATAATTTGTGAAGTCTTCGGATTAAGATGTGTTAGGGTGGGAAAATGTTGGGAGAAAGATTCCTGCAGAGCAGGATTGTCAGAGTGAGTGTGTCGGATGCTAGGAATGAGAAATTTCTGAGGTGGAGTCCTCAGAGTCAAAGTGATTGAAACCCTCTACTTCTGTCTTAGGGGAAGTTGGTGAACCACCCATGCCCACCCTATGCCTTGGCTTGGGCAACCAACAGCATTGTGGCTGCAGGCTGTGATCGGAGGATTGTGGCCTATGGAAAGGAAGGCCACGTGCTACAAACTTTTGACTATAGCCGTGACCCTCAGGAACGGGAGTTCACCACAGCTGCAGCGAGTCCTGGGGGCCAGTCTGTTGTGCTGGGAAGTTATGACAGGTGGGTCTCCTTTCCAGTTGCAGCTTCTGCCTGCTTTCCCTGTGTACACTCTTCTTTAGTCCAGTTTCGCTTCTCAACCAGAGTGGGAGACTGGATCAGAATCAAGTGATTCTTAAGTTTTAATTCATGCACTTTCCTCTTCCTGTTTCCACCGTCTGTTGGCATGTCGGCAGTTCCAAAATGCACCATGCTCTTGTTGTGTCTCTGCCTCTCCCCGGGATTCCACAGCAGAATTCATCTCCACTTTCTTTGTGCTCCCTTTGCCCCTTTTCAGACCATTGGCTTAGTGTTTATCACATTATATTATAGTTTGGTGTTTGTATCTAACTGGTTAAATTGAAAAGCCCTTGAGAAGAGGGCCTATTATTCTCTTTTTTTTTAAGTCTCCAGTGCCTAGATTAGCATCTAGTATATAATACGTGCTCAAATGTTTGGTAAATGAATGAATGAATGAATGAATGTTGGAACGGTGAATAAATAGCTAGAGTCTGGGTCCCATCTCTTCCTTGGAGCGCTTTTAACCCCAGCTTTGTCAGTCCTGTCTTTCTGTCCCCTTCAGTCTCATGTGTGTCTGTCTCTTCCTTTCTTTCTTCTCTGAATCCTACCATTTCTCTTTTCTTTTTCCATATTTCTCTATTGCTAACAGCTCATTTTTCTCACCAGCCACAATCTCTTTTTATTTTCTCCACTCCTATTTCTCTTACTCCATTTTACTTTTGCCTTGATTTTCCCAATTTACTTCCTTTGAACACTTTTGTCCTCTCCTACTAGACCTCCCAACTTGTCTGTTCTCTTTTATTTCCTCTGTTCTCTGATGTAGCAAGACTAATTTCCTTCCGTTACAGGCCCATTTTCAGTTTTTCTCAGCCTCCAACTCTTCTAAAAGCCACATACTTAATTTCAGACTTCGGGTACTCAACTGGAGCCCTCGAAGAAGCATCTGGGAAGAGGCAAAGCCCAAGGAAATTGCCAATTTATACACCATCACTGCCCTGGCCTGGAAGCGGGATGGCTCACGACTCTGTGCGGTGTGTGACTAGTAACCCCTTTCTACTTTGGTGACTTTTTTCAAATTAAGAAAAATCCCACCTTATCCTAAAGCACCCTCTCCTGACACTAGAGAATGTCCTCTTTTGACCACAACCTAAAACTCTGACGTTACAGGCAGGAAAGAGAAATGCATACCTTATTGGAGGCCAAATGGGACACGAGTTTTATAGGCAGGGATGATTTCTCCCTTATAGCCCATCACTATGTGATGCTCTTGAGTCCTGCAATTGCCACCTCTTTCCTGCTGGTACTTCCAAAAACTACCAGCCCTTTTACTGCCAATTCTACTGTAGATTCTAGAACCTAGGATTTGAGAGTGTCTCTAAATACCCTCTACATGCCTACATATTGTGTGTGTTACCCTATATGCCGTCACTTTCCCTTCCAGGGCACACTCTGTGGTGGAGTGGAACAGTTTGACTGCTGCCTCCGAAGGAGCATTTACAAGAATAAGTTTGAGTTGACGTATGTGGGACCTAGCCAGGTAAGCGGCTGGTAGCCTGCCACGCTGAGATTTCGCCGTAGCTCACTCATCCTTGTACTTCCCTGCGGTCTGGCCACAGCACAGAGTCAAATTAACCTCTGGCAGAGCTGTTCTGAGGAATAGAATGTGGCAGGGCAACTCTCCGGCACCTGCTATAGTTCTTACAGCTTATTGTAAGAAAAGGATTAACCACCAGGTTTAAGGGGTACAGAGATTGCCATTTACATCTTCCTGGTTTAAAACTTCACTGCCTATAGGATGGCAACTGGGGAAGTTGATAAATAGGATTATAATTCTGAATTCTTTTGTTGTAAGGCCTCTGAACTCACTGTGTATGATGTTGCAAGCTCATTTCTTAGTTTCTGAGCCCACTTTTCTCTTTTCTCCACCTCCACCCTCCTTTCCTTCATTTATTATTCATTGATTCCTTTAGTCTTCCATTTTCTCCAGAAATATTTATCCATTCTTTATGTGTCAGCACTGTTAAGCATTGAGAATTCAAAGATAGTTATCTGTAATACATTGTCCCTTATTTGAGAAGATCGTTTTAGCAAAGGAGACAGACATATCAGAAAATAATACAGCATACTGTGGTAAAGTTATCATAAAAGTTTGTACAAAGAGCTACAGGAACATAGGGAGAGTGATTGGTTTAACCCAGTGGAACTTTCAGAATCGTATGTATTATAAACATCAAAAGAGATAATACATTAAAGTATTTCATAAATAGTAAATCATCATGTAAATGTGAGGTGTCCCTTTTACCAAGAATATCCTAGGCCAGGCAAGGAAAAAAGATGTTACTTTGTTTAGTTAGCCGGGTGAAGGCGGGCGAAGGGCACAGCACGTTCACC
The DNA here is from genome assembly GCF_000442215.2 of Lipotes vexillifer. Classification (NCBI taxonomy): domain Eukaryota; kingdom Metazoa; phylum Chordata; class Mammalia; order Artiodactyla; family Lipotidae; genus Lipotes; species Lipotes vexillifer. Next base: position 1,451,764 of record NW_006798707.1, on the reverse strand, counting down.
CCTCTTTCGGATTTGGGGGAAGCCTGGGGAGCTCAGACTTGTCTCCTACCAAGGTGATTGTGAAGAACCTCTCCTCGGGGACCCGAGTGGTACTCAAGTCACACTATGGCTATGAGGTGGAAGAGGTGAAAATCCTGGGAAAAGAACGCTACCTGGTGGCCCACACGTCAGACACATTGTTGCTGGGGGACCTGAACACTAATCGCCTTAGTGAGGTAGGAACCAAAAATGGAGAGGTGGGGATGGGGCGTCCTGAGGTGCTACTCAGGCAAGCCAGGGTCCCTGGGGGAAGATCTCCATGGGAAGCTCGCTAACACTCTGGTGTTGGGGACCTGGCTTCAGGGGATGAGACCCGGGAGGCTTAGAATCCCGGAATATGAATCACTGTTGTTGGACTGTTTTTACACCATCTCCCAGAAGCATAGGGACTAGGGCAAAATCTGACATAGCATCTGTTTTGTGCAACGTCAAAGCCTCCCCAACTCCATCTCTCTGCATCCCACCCTGTTCTTTCAGCATCGTCTTGGATAGTTATCCACATGTCCCTTATGTCTTTCCCCCCCTTAACAGGTAGCTTGGCAGGGATCTGGTGGCAATGAGAAGTATTTCTTTGAAAATGAAAATGTGAGTAGAGCTTGATTCACCATCACTGTCCTGATATGCCTCCTTCTAGCTTCTGTGTAGCAGGATGGCAAGTGGCAAGGGGTTGAGAAAACAGCAGATAAAGTGGGAGGGTGAAATAGGCAGAGGAATAGAATAAACAGAAAGGTGGGTGTCACTTTGAACTCATGGTACACCTCCCTCGACTGTTTTTCTCTTTCTTCGTGTAATCTTTCCACTGTATAACAATTCCACTCACCCCCAGGTATGCATGATCTTCAATGCTGGAGAGCTAACCCTAGTGGAATATGGGAGTAATGATACCCTGGGTTCTGTACGTACTGAATTCATGAACCCCCATCTCATCAGGTAACCCCACAAGGTTCTGTAAATTTTTGAAACCCAAAAGAATTCCTTTTGACTTCTATCTCCTATATCCTCAGGTTAATCTAAAATCTTCATCCCGTATGGTATTTCAGAGCTCCTATTAAACATCCCAGCTACCTAAGCCCATTTTGCCTCACCTGACCCTTCATGTTTCAGTGTCCGTATTAATGAGAGGCGCCAGCGAGGAATGGAGGATAATAAGAAATTGGCTTATCTTGTTGATATTAAGACTATTGCTGTAGGTGAGTAAGACTCTCTCATAATTGTAATAACAAAATAGATGTTTATAAAGCACTTCCATGTCACAGGATTGTGTGCAGTGGAGAATCCAGGAATCTGAGAGGCATCGGGTAAATGTGTGACCTCATTCTTACAGGGGATATGTGAAATGTTTAAATCCATATGTCTATATCTAGAAGTCTAGATACAGATGCATTGGTATGTATAGGCCTGCCCATATAATTATTCACGTTCTCTAGGCATATATCTCAGGGCTGGAAAATTATGAATTGTAGAAAAGAACCATTAGCAAATTTAAGAATTTTCCTGTTTAGACTTCATAGGATCACAGGTTCTTAGAACTGGAAGGGGCCTTACTTTCTGTATAGTTTGTCATTAATAAGTAGTGATGACAAACTTTATGTGCATTTCACAAATGTTCACATTTATAAATCGTACTGTATATATTAATAGTTAATTTTTTATCATGGAATGTTTTAAGCATAGGAAAAAAGTATAAAGAATAGCATGGTATTCTCTAAAAAGTTTAGAGAATAACATATCCAGGTAGTGTAGGTATTAAGAACAGGGCTCTGGAGTCAAATCTCCCCACTTCTCTACTTACTACCTGTGTAATCTTAGGTAAATTACTTCACCTTTCTGTATCTCAATTTCATCTACAAAATGGGGATAAAAATAGGACCTACTTCATATGAAGAGCACTTAGACTAGTGCCTAGTATATAATAAGTGCTTAATAAATGTTAGCTGTTCATAATAATAATATTATTATTACTTGTGTACCCATACCCAGTTCTGTCAAATCCTCACATTTCATTATTTTTACCTTGGATCTTTTCTCTCTTCTCTATTGATGGACATTTGTTGGTTTTTCACTGATACAGTATTTCAGTTCTCTAAGGTTTATACCCAGCATGGAATTGCTGAATCATAAAAGAGGTACATCTTCAATTTCACTAAAATATTTCCAGATTGCTCTCTGAAGAGGTTGTACCAATTTACATTCCCACCAGCAGTTACAGTTCCACTTCCTCTCCAATGCTTGAAATTGCCTGACTTCATTATTTGGCTCAATCTGATGTATATTGAAAATATATTTCATTGTTTTAATTTTTTTGTTCACTTGTTTATTGGCCATTTGGATTTCTTCTGTGAATTGCCAGTTCATATCCATTGTCTATTTTTAAAATTAGGTTGTCTTTTCTTTATTTACGTGAGGGAGTTCTGTGTGTGTGTGTGTATAGGCTTTGATGGTTATTTGCATTGCAGCTATTGTCTCAGCCTGTGGCTTGTCTTTTCTCTCCTTTTCAGCATTTCTTAGTATTTAGACATTTTTAAGTTTAATGTAGTCCATTTTATCACTTTTTTTTTTACTGAGGTATAGTTCAATTTACAGTGTTGTATATCACTTTTTAATAAATAGTTTGTGGGTTTTGAGGTCTTATTTAAGAAATCCTTCCCTACTCCCTCCTGTATTTTGGCATTTAAAATTTTGCTTTTTACCTGGAATTTATTTTTGTGCATAATGTGGGTAGGAATCTAATTTTATTTTTTTTCCATATGTTTAACCATTGCTCGAAAGTCCATTCTTCGCTCACTAGTATGTAATGTCATCTCTCATAAATCAGGTTTCCATATACATATGGGTCTGTTCTTAAGATATTTTTACATTTCATGAACTTTCTATTTCACATGAAGTTGCTGAGCTCAGAAATGTAAGTATCTATAATAGAAATAATAATACAGTCCAGTGGCTTAAGTTCTAAGTTCCAGTGGCCTAAGTTCTCTCAGCAGTAATGAGCTGTGAGATTTTGGACAAGTCACCTCTCTCTGTAGGTCTTATCTTCAATGTACATTGACAGAGTTCTTCTCTTAACCATTTTGGGTCATCGACCCCTTTGAGTATCTAATTAAAAGCATAGATCCTTTCCCAGAAAAATATCTACATGCATAATTTTGTATGTAATTTCAGGGTGCTCACAGAAATAGGGTCCCCACAGCTCTAGCATTCTATGGTTGTACTTATAATCGGGGCATTAAAACATGGATTTATCATTCTGCTTTTTAATTAAAGGAAAATTCATTTTTAAGTTGGTCTTCCCAGTAGTGGACATCCGCTGGCATTTGGTCTTTAGCTTAAGCGTAGGTAACAAAAGCAGGCACACTGCTTGTTGATAATGTATATCAATAAGACCTGTGAATGGGCTTTGTTCAAGAGACTCCCTGAAAGCACCCGAGCCAACCCTGAGTGGTCTGTTCTAAACATGATTGTTCCTTATATTGCCTACGAAATTCAGACCAAACTAATATTCATCGTCTGCACTGACCAGCCTCACTTTAGTTAGAGGTTCCTCCTATTTTGTCTGTGTGCCTTCACCACTCTTTGTCCCTAAGTGTTCTTATATCACTGCCACTCAGATATGCAGGTAACTCCTTGGAGCACGTATGATCACCAGGGTCATTTCGTTCATCAGCTTTCTCTCACTGGTGTGTTTGCTCTAATTGTGGTTCATCATGAGAACAGAAGCCAGTTGCTCCATAGTTCTGACCTGCTCTGAGACAACTCCTAGAGTCCCAGAGAGGAATCACATTTCTTGATGAGTCTGGATCTTTTGAGTTAATAACTGCAGAGTTAAACAAAACCTCTATAATTTTAGAAGAAATACAGCATCTTAGCAAAATTATGTTGTACTGCGCATTTACATTCCTGAGTGACATTCTCTAGACTAATGCAACATTCTTAAAGCCAGACTTTCACAGGCCACCTCATGCCTTGTATGTGATTAACCCTGTTTCCTTTACTCTCTAGTGGACCTGATTGGTGGCTACAACATTGGCACCATCAGCCATGAGAGCCGTGTGGATTGGCTGGAACTTAATGAGACTGGGCACAAGCTTCTCTTCAGGGACCGGAAACTTCGTGTGAGGAGGGTTACTAAGGCCTTAGCCATAGACTGGTCCATAAAGGATGTGGTACTAGCTGCCAGCAGGGACTGTGGGAGGCAGGATAGGACATAATTTCTTGGGGCTATGCCATTAGCATAGCAAAAGGCACAGAAGAATCAACATTCTTTGTATCTGCTATCACCACCCATCCCATTTTACCCTTCAGGAGACTGTGTCATGATGGCACCAAAGTCAAGAGAGGAATTTGGGAGTTGATGTCTCTCTTACTATTCACAAATCTGTGCCCTCATGAAACATCCTTACGCCTGCCTTCCTCTTCCTCACGCCTAGGTGACCTTAACCCACACCTACTGCTCCAGTGCTCTTCAGCTACACTTATCTGATGGCACTGAAGCTGGCTTGAGGACAGTCTCCCCCTAGCCCCTTATTGATTCTGATCTCAATATGGTATCACCAAAGAGTTCAACCTCAGGGGCAAAAGGGACTCTCTGGTGATTTTTTATTTCATTTTCATTGTGATGTGAAAGCCATCACAAATTTCCAGACCATTTAATTTGTCTGGTGCCCTTACTTTTGTAATCCAGGCTGGTAACTCTGGCCCAGAGTTATTCTAAGAATGAAAGTCTGGGACTTCCCTGGCGGTCCACTGGTTAAGACTCCGCACTTCCACTGCAGGGGGTGCAGGTTCGATCCCTGGTCAGGAACTAAGATCCCACATGCCTTGCAGCGCAGCCAAAAAAAGTCCGACCTTCACCTAACTTAAATTCCTAGGGTGTAGATCTTTGCTCTTTTGATCATCTCTTATTTGGCCAGAGTCAGAATATGGCAACTCAGCATAAACTTGAAGGGTTTATGGTTGAAGATGAGTAAGCTTTGAAATTCAGCATGTACCTGACTGGTGGGTTAGCTCACCACATTTCACCATTAGGAAAATTGTCAAGAGGAGAAGACACCCATATCTCCTTTTAATTGTGCTGTTGTCTACTTCTCCTTCAGTTGCACCTATATGATATTGAAAGCTGCTCTAAGACAATGATCCTCAACTTCTGCTCCTACGTGCAATGGGTCCCAGGAAGTGATGTGCTGGTAGCTCAGAACCGAAACAACCTGTGTGTGTGGTACAACATTGAGGCACCTGAGAGAGTCACCATGTCCTCTATCAGGGTATGTTGACATCAGGGCACCTCAGCCATAGTGTTGTGCTGATTAATTAGAACCCTGAGTAGGCTCTGAAGTCTGCCTGGTTTCTCTGCCCACCACCCATAATCTCTTTAATGGAGTTGGCAGGTGACGCTTAGACTCCTTCCCACAGTGGACCAGGCCCCAGAGCCATCCTTGTTCAGATTCCTGACATTATATTAGACCCTTGGAGTATGGGTCTCTGTTATAGTGGGAATTCGCCAAGTCGTAACATGGAGTTCCCTTAGGCTGGAAGATCCCCAATAGGAGGAGTAGTTCCATATCACCTCCTTGTGTGCTGATTCTCTGGTACAAAAGCCATTCAGAGTTCCATTTTTTTAAGACTGCTGATCAGACCCTCTCTCCTTTCCCATAACAACGTCACACACACAAGTAATATTCCAAAATCCGGGAGGAGCCTATGCAAACAGAGAAAAGAGGCCCCTATGGTAGGCTGGGATGACTGGTGTGGGTGTGGGTAGAGCACTTGATACTTGCTTTTTGTTCTTTCTATATCTCTTTTTTTCTCCTTTTTTGCCTCATTTTAGACTGATAAAGATTGAGTTTTTGTGGGGGGGTTGGGGGGTTGTCCTTTTCTAAATACTCTTTTTTTCACTTTTTTTGGTTTGAAGGTTATACATCCTATTTCTATAGCAGTTACCCTTAAAAGTTCACCATGTATTTAAATTAACAAAGTCTAAAGTTAATCAGCATCTAACCGCCACCCTCCTGCACTGCAAACAATACAAGGACCCTAAAAGATTAAGTGAGATTACCTCCCCTTTGCCACTGTTGTCTAGTATTTTGGTTCCCTTCTGTTATCCCCAAAGTTAGACATTATCATTTTATACACACAGAATTTGTATAGATTTACCGTCATAGTGCCAGTTTCTCTGTTCAACTTTTCCTTTTTCATTGCTGATCTTCTCTCTGGAGTTACTTTTCTTCCTCTTCTTGAAGAATACATTTAGAAGTTTCTTTTTTTTTTCTTTTTGAATTGTATTTTATTTTTTATACAGCAGGTTCTTATTAGTCATCCATTTTATACATATTAGTGTATACATGTCAATCCCAATCTCGCAATTCATCACACACACACACACACACCCACCCCACTTTTCCCCCTTGCTGTCCATACGTTTGTTCTCTACATCTGTGTCTCTATTTCTGCCCTGGAAACCGGTTCATCTGTGCCAATTCTCTAGGTTCCACATATATGCATTAATATACAATATTTGTTTTTCTCTTTCTGACTTACTTCACTCTGTATGACAGTCTCTAGATCCATCCACGTCTCTACAAGTGACCCAGTTTCGTTCCTTTTTATGGCTGAATAATATTCCATTGTATATGTATACCACATCTTCTTTAATCCATTCGTCTGTCGATGGGCGTTTAGGTTGCTTCCGTGACCTGGCTATTGGAAATAGTGCTGCAATGAACACTGGGGTGCGTGTGTCTTTTTCAGTTATGGTTTTCTCTGGGTATATGTCCAGTAGTGGGATTGCTGGATCATATGGTAATTCTGTTTTTAGTTTTCTAAGGAACCTCCATACTGTTCTCCATAGTGGCTGTATCAATTTACATTCCCACCGACAGTGCAAGAGGGTTCCCTTTTCTCCACACCCTCTCTAGCATTTGTTGTTTGTAGATTTTCTGATGATGCCCATTCTAACCAGTGTGAGGTAATACCTCATTGTAGTTTTGATTTGCATTTCTCTAATAATTAGTGATGTTGAGCAGCTTTTCATGTGCTTTTTGGCCATCTGTATGTCTTCTTTGGAGAAATGTCTATTTAGGTCTTCTGCCCATTTTTTGATTGGGTTTTTGTTTTTTTAATATTGAGCTGCATGAGCTGTTTATATATTTTGGAGATTAATCCTTTGTCCATTGATTCGTTTGCAAATATTTTCTCCCATTCTGAGGGTTGTCTTTTCATCTTGTTTGTAGTTTCATTTGCTGTGCAAAAGCTTTTAAGTTTCATTAGGTCCCATTTGTTTATTTTTTGTTTTTATTTCCATTACTCTAGGAGATGTATCATAAAAGATCTTGCTGTGATTTATGTCAAAGAGTGTTCTTCCTATGTTTTCCTCTAAGAGTTTTATAGTGTCCAATCTTACATTTAGGTCTCTAATCCATTTTCAGTTTATTTTTGTGTATGGTGTTAGGGAGTGTTTTAATTTCATTCTTTTACATGTAGCTGTCCAGTTTTCCCAGCACCACTTATTGAAGAGACTGTCTTTTCTCCATTGTATATCCTTGCCTCCTTTGTCATAGATTAGTTGACCATAGGTGCATGGGTTTATCTCTGGGCTTTCTATCCTGTTCCATTGATCTATATTTCTATTTTTGTGCCAGTACCATATTGTCTTGATTACTGTAGCTTTGTGGTATAGTCTGAAGTTAGGGAGTCTGATTACTCCAGCTCTGTTTTTTTCCCTCAAGACTGCTTTGGCTATTCAGGGTCTTCTGTGTCTCCATACAAATTTTAAGATTTTTTTGTTCTAGTTCTGTAAAAAATGCCACTGGTAATTTGATAGGGATTGCATTGAATCTGTAGATTGCTTTGGGTAGTATAGTCATTTTCTTCCAATCAAAGGACATGATATATCTCTCCATCTGTTTGTGTCATCTTTGATTTGTTTCATCAGTGTCTTATAGTTTTCTGAGTACAGGTTTTTTACCTCCTTAGGTAGGTTTATTCCTAGGTATTTTATTCTTTTTGTTGCAATGGTAAATGGGAGTGTTTCCTTAATTTCTCTTTCAGATTTTTCATCATTAGTGTATAGGAATGCAAGAGATTTCTGTGCATTAATTTTGTATCCTGCAACTTTACCAAATTCATTGATTAGCTCTAGTAGTTTTCTGGTGGCATCTTTAGGATTCTCTATGTATAGTATCATGTCATCTGCAAACAGTGACAGTTTTACTTCTTCTTTTCCAATTTGTATTCCTTTTATTTCTTTTTCTTCTCTGATTGCCGTGGCTAGGACTTCCAAAACTATGTTGAATAATAGTGACGAGAGTGGACATCCTTGTCGCGTTCCTGATCTTAGAGGAGATGCTTTCAGTTTTTCACCATTGAGAATGATGTTTGCTGTGGGTTTGTCATATATGGCCTTTATTATGTTGAGGTAGGTTCCCTCTATGCCCACTTTCTGGAGAGTTTTTATCATAAATGGGTGTTGAATTTTGTCAGAAGCTTTTTCTGAATCTACTGAGATGATCATATGGTTTTTATTCTTCAATTTGTTAATATGGTGTATCGCATTGATCGATTTGCATATATTGAAGAATCCTTGCATCCCTGGGATAAATCCCACTTGATCATGGTGTATGATCCTCTTAATGTGTTGTTGGATTCTGTTTGCTAGTATTTTGTTGAGGATTTTTGCATCTATATTCATCAGTGATATTGGTCTGTAATTTTCTTTTTTTGTAGTATCTTTGTCTGGTTTTGGTATCAGGGTGATGGTGGCCTCATAGAATGAGTTTGGGAGTGTTCCTTCCTCTGTAATGTTTTGGGAGAGTTTGAGAAGGATGGGTGTTAGCTCTTCTCTAAATGTTTGATAGAATTCACCTGTGAGGCCATCTGGTCCTGGACTTTTGTTTGTTGGACGATTTTTAATCACAGTTTCAATTTCATGACTTGTGATTGGTCTGTTCATATTTTCTATTTCTTCCTGGTTCAGTCTTGTAAGGTTATACCTTTCTAAGAATTTGTCCATTTCTTCCAGGTTGTCCATTTTATTGGCATAGAGTTGCTTGTGGTAGTCTCTTAAGATGCTTTGTATTTCTGCAGTGTCTGTTGTAACTTCTCCTTTTTCACTTCAATTTTATTGGTTTGAGTCCTCTCCCTCTTTTTCTAGATGAGTCTGGCTAAAGGTTTATCAATTTTGTTTACCTTCTTTAAGAACCAGCTTTTAGTTTTATTGATCTTTGCTATTGTTTTCTTGGTTTCTATTTCATTTATTTCTGCTCTGATCTTTATGATTTCTTTCCTCCTACTAACGTTGGTTTTGTTTGTTCTTTCTCTAGTTCCTTTAGATGTAAGGTTAGATTGTTTATTTGGGATTTTTCTTGTTTCTTGAGGTAGGCTTGTATTGCTATAAACTTCTCCTCTTAGAACTCCTTTTGCTGCATCCCATAGGTTTTGGATCGTCGTGTTTTCGTTGTAATTTGTCTCTAGGTATTTTTTTATTTCCTCTGATTTCTTCAGTGATCTCTTGGTTATTTAGTAACGTATTGTTTAGCCTCCATGTGTTTGTGCTTTTTACTTCTTTTTCCCTGTAATTGATTTCTAATCTCATAGTGTTGTGGTCAGAAAAGATGCTTGATATGATTTCAGTTTTCTTAAATTTACTGAGGCTTGATTCATGACCCAAGATGTGATCTATCCTGGAGAATGTTCCATGTGCACTTGAGAAGAAAGTGTAATCTGCTGTTTTCAGATGGAATGTCCTATAAATATCAATTAAATCTATCTGGTCTATTGTGTCATTTAAAGCTTGTGTTTCCTTATTAATTTTCTGTGTGGATGATCTGTCCATTGGTGTAAGTGAGCTGTTAAAGTCCCCCACTGTTACTGTGTTACTGTTGATTTCCTCTTTTATAGCTGTTAGTTGCCTTATGTATTGAGGTGCTCCTATGTTGGGTGCATATATATTTATAATTGTTATATCTTCTTCTTGGATTGATCCCTTGATCATTATGTAGTGTCCTTCCTTGTCTCTTGTAACATTCTTTATTTTAAAGTCTATTTTATCTGATATGAGTATTGCTACTCCAGCTTTCTTTTGATTTCCATTTGCATGGAATATCTTTTTCCATCCCCTCACTTTCAGTCTGTATGTGTCCCTATGTCTGAAGTGTGGGTCTCTTGTAGACAGCATATATATGGGTCTTGTTTTTGTATCCATTCAGCAAGCCTGTGTCTTTTGGTTGGAGCATTTAATCCATTCACGTTTAAGGTAATATCAATATGTATATTCCTATTACCATTTTCTGAATTGTTATGGGTTTGTTTTTGTAGATCCTTTTCTTCTCTTGTGTTTCCCACTTAGAGAAGTTCCTTTAGCATTTGTTGTAGAGCTGGTTTGGTGGTGCTGAATTCTCTTAGCTTTTGCTTGTCTGTAAAGCTTTTGATTTCTCCATCGAATCTGAATGAGTTCCTTGCTGGGTAGAGTAATCTTGGATGTAGGTTCTTCCCTTTCATCACTTTAAATATATCGTGCCACTCCCTTCTGGCTTGTAGAGTTTCTGCTGAGAAATCAGCTGTTAACCTTATGGGAGTTGCCTTGTATGTTATTTGTCATTTTTCCCTTGTTGCTTTCAATAACTTTTCTTTGTCTTTAATTTTTGTCAGTTTGATTACTCTGTGTCTCGGCGTGTTTCTCCTTGGGTTTATCCTGCTTGGGACTCTCTGCACTTCCTGGACTTGGGTGGCTATTTCCTTTCCCATGTTAGGGAAGTTTTCGACTATAATCTCTTCAAATATTTTCTCGGGTCCTTTCTCTCTCTTTTCTCTTTCTGGGACCCCTATAATGCGAATGTTGTTGCATTTAATGTTATCCCAGAAGTCTCTTAGGCTGTCTTCATTGCTTTTCATTCTTTTTTTCTTTATTCTGTTCTGTGGCAGTGAATTCCACCATTCTGTCTTCCAGATCACTTATCCATTCTTCTGCCTCAGTTATTCTGCTATTGATTCCTTTTAGTGTATTTTTCATTTCAATTATTGTATTCATCTCTGTTTGTTCTTTAATTCTTCTAGGTCTTTGTTAAACATTTCTTTCATCTTCTCGATCTTTGCCTCCATTCTTTTTCTGAGGTCCTGGATCATCTTCACTATCATTATTCTGAATTCTTTTTCTGGAAGGTTGCCTATCTCCACTTCATTTCGTTGTTTTTCTGGGGTTTTATCTTGTTCTTTCATGTGGTACAAAGTCCTCTGCCTTTTCATTCTGTCTATATTTCTGTGAATGTGGTTTTTAGTTTCCTGCGGAATTGTAGTTCTTCTTGCTTCTACTGTCTGCCCTCTGGTGGATGAGGCTATCT
>NW_006798707.1:1437311-1440365 GCF_000442215.2 Lipotes vexillifer | reverse complement strand
TTGCGGTATGCGGGCCTCTCACTGTTGTGGTCTCTCCCGCTGTGGAGCACAGGCTCCAGACGCGCAGGCTCAGCGGCCATGGCTCACGGGGCCCAGCCGCTCCGCGGCATGTGCGACCTTCCCAGACCGGGGCACGAACCCATGTCCCCTGCATCGGCAGGCGGACGCTCAACCACTGCGCCACCAGGGAAGCCCTAGTGAAAGTCTTTTGATGATAAACGTTCAGGTTTTGATTATCTGAAAATGTTTTTATTTAGAGCTTTGCTCTTGAAAGATACTTGGACTCAGTACCGAATTCTAGATTTTTATTTGACTGTGTTGGGTCTTCGTTGCTGCGCACGGGCTTTCTCTAGTTGCGGTGAGTGGGGGCTACTCTTCATTGCAGTGCACGGGCCTCTCATTGCAGTGGCTTCTCTTTGTTGCGGAGCATGGGCTCTAGGCGTGTGGGCTGCAGTAGTTGTGGTGCTTGGGCTTCAGTAGTTGTGGCACGTGGGCTTCAGTAGTTGTGGCACATGGGCTCAGTAGCTGTGGCTCACGGGCTCTAGAGCACAGGCTCAGGAGTTGTGGCACGCAGGCTCAGTAGTTGTGGTGCACGGGCTTAGTTGCTCCGCGGCGTGTGAAATCTTCCTAGACCAGGGCTTGAACCCGTGTCCCCTGCATTGGCAGGCAGATTCTTAACCCCTGCACCACCAGGAAGTCCCCCCTGTTCTAGATTGACAGTTATTTTTTCTTAGCCTTTTGCAAATATTGTCCCATTGATTGACTTCTTTTGTTCTGACAAGATTATTAATAGCCCTTTCTATATAGGTGATCTGTCTTTTCTCTCTGGCTGCTTTTAAAATCTTTTTTTAGGCATGTTGAAATTTTACCACAGTGTGTCTAGCTATAAATTTCTTTTTATTTATCCTGCTTGGTATATATTGTGCTACCTGTAATTGTGAGTACACATATTTCTATCAGTCTTGGAAATTTTCCAACCATAATCTCTTTAAACATTGCTTCTTCTATCATATTCTCCAGTCTCTCCATCGAAACTCTAATTAGGTATATGTTAGATTTCTTGTTCTGTCTTCTGTACCTTTTTAACCTGTCTTTCATATTTCATTTCTCCTTCTCACTCCATGCTACATTCTGGATAATTTCTTAAGGTACATCTTTTAGTTCATTAATTCATTTTCATCATTGTCTAATCTGCTATTTAAACCATCTATTGAGTTTTTTACTTCAAAAATTAAATTTTTCCTAAGGTTTTATTTGGTTCTTTCTCCAACGTGACTGACCATTTTTGATAGTCTCTTGGCCCTTGCTTAATTTTTCATTTCATCTTTTAGGTCTTTAAACATCTCACACATAATTATTTTATATTTCATAACTGCCTTTTTTTGTAACTATTATTTTTGATATCTGAGATCCATGGAGGTCTAAAACTGTTATTTATAGGTATTGTTTATTAATTTAACTTTTTGGTTAACTGTTTGTTAACTTATATTTTGGTAGTTTTTTATTGTGAGCTCATGTTACATTGAATGTAATCTTTTGGAATCCTGAGGGCCTCAGATAGGCACGTTTTCCTCCAGAGATGATTTGTGTTTGCTTCTGCAGGAATCAGGCATATTAATGACCTGTACCCCTTTGGTTCCCTTTACTGAAGAGAGGATCCCCAGTTTAATGAGGGAACCTTAGATTTGGCCTCCCCATCCTGCTGGAGGACCCAAAGTTTATTCTCCTAATACTGTGTTTGCCTTCAGGGCAACTGTATTCTTCCTACTCGCTCACCTTCCATTTTTTCCTCCTCATGTTTTTTCGGTTTTAGCTTACTGACCTCTTATTTTCTTTTGGTGGGGACGGGGGGAGGGAGTAGGAAGCATTCCTAGTGGTTTCTTCTGTTGAACTCAGCAATACATTAAGAAGTATGTTCAAGTTGAATTTTAACAGGAGGGCCTTTAAGAATACCGAGAAATAGTACTGCTGGCAGTACTGCTGGCAGTAGCAGAAGTGGATGTCACACTTTGTCAACTTATCCCTAGCCATTAGTGCCATCATAGCTATGAGTGTACTTTAACCCAAGGATATTACCATAGATAGGGAATTTTTATCTGCCTGAGAGAAACTAAATGTTAGAAAAACAGGGGCCACTGTAATTCCCTCAGTGTATGAGCAGTAGGGTTGAATGAGGGTCGGTCTTTTCTGCAGTTGAGTCAGTGGAAATGCTAACTTGGAATTCTGGTGGGATGGGGGTGTTGAATTTTTACAGGGTGATGTTGTAGGTCTGGAGCGGGGCGGGGGAAAGACCGAGGTGATGGTGACTGAAGGTGTGACTACAGTTGCCTACACACTGGATGAGGGCCTTATTGAGTTTGGAACAGCTATTGATGACGGCAACTACACCAGGTGAGGGGCTAGACTGGTAACCAGCAAGGTGGTGGGAAATTCTGGTTCTGAGGACCTGGGATGGGTAGTAAAACTGACCATGTCTAAAAAGAGCGTGGTGTCCTGGGAGGAGATTAGACAAAGAGGACAAATAATTGCCTGCCCCCCTCCTCTCCTGTCCCATCGCTAGCATTCCTCGGTGTCTTCCTGACCCTGGACTCATTCCTTGTGCTTTGCTTCCTTCCCTCTCCAGGGCAGCATCCTTCTTGGAGACTCTGGAAATGACCCCAGAAACAGAGGCAATGTGGAAAACCTTGAGTAAGCTGTCACTGGAAGCAAGGCAGCTACACATTGCTGAGAGGTGAGTTGGGCTGTAGAACCAAGGTGCCAGGCAGCTAGGAGGGAGGGATGGCCATGCAGGTATCTTCCCCGTGGGCTGCTCCTCCCCAGTGTTAAGGCAGCACTTCCCTTCCCATGCCAACAGATGTCATAGAACCCTTCCGTGGTACAGTTATTCCAAACATCCTCCCATCCTAGATTATGAGTATGTCTTTTATTTATTTTTTTCTAAATCTTTATTGGAGTATAGTTGCTTTACAATGTTGTGTTAGTTTCTTGTTGTACAGCAAAGTGAATCAGTCATATATATATATATATATATATATATATATATATATATATATT
>NW_006798707.1:1431241-1437223 GCF_000442215.2 Lipotes vexillifer | reverse complement strand
ATATATATATATATATATATATATATATATATATATATATATATATATTCTTTTAGATTTCTTTCCCATTTTAGGTAACCACAAAACATTGAGTAGAGTTCCCTGTGCTATGCAGTAAGTTCTCATTAGTTATCTGTTTTATACATAGTAGTGTATATATGTCAGTCCCAATCTCCCAGTTCATCCCACCCTTCCTTCCCCACTTGGTAATCATAAGTTTGTTCTCTACATCTGTGACTCTATTTCTGCTTTGCAAGTAATTTCATCTCTACCATTTTTCTAGATTCCACATATAAGCGATATTGTATGATATTTGTTTTTCTGAGTTACTTCACATAAGGGTGTGTCTTTTATTGTTGTCATTCCCCAATCTTGTAACTAGGTGCCCCTTCAAAGTTTTTAATACTCATACCCTACAATCCACGTGTTGATGTGTATATTCCAGGTGTTGTATAGGATTGTAATTTATAGGACAAACATGGGACTCCAGACTCTCTGATTTCAAATCTTGGCTCCATTTACCAGCTGTGTAACTTGAAAGAGGTTAACTTAACCTTCCCAAACCTTGGTTTTTCCATTTGCTCTATGAAATGGGGATGATAACAGAATTTACCTTGCAGGATGGTAAAGAAAAATGGCAGTGGTAGTGGAGAGCAAATGAGAGGAGCTGTGCGAAGAGCACAGGTTGGAAGGGCTCTTTAAAGGTCAGCTGCTGCTATTTTGCCAAGGAGTCATCCTTGGTCCCTTTTTTCCCATCCCCTCACAGCTAGACTCTCAGCAAGTCCTAGGGACACTGATCCAGGGTCTTCAAAACATATCCTGAAAATTAATGCACAGAAATCTCTTGCATTCCTATACACTAACAGTGAAAAATCAGAAAGAGAAATTAAGGAAACACTCTCATTTACCACTGCAACAAAAAGAATAAAATACCTAGGAATAAACCTACCTAAGGAGGCGAAAGACTTGTATGCAGAAAACTGTAAGACACTGATGAAAGAAATCAAAGAGTATACGAACAGATGGAGAGATATACCATGTTCTTGAACTGGAAGAATCAACACTGTGAAAATGACTATACTACCCAGAGCAATCTACAGATTCAATATAATCTGTATCAAACTACCAATGGCATTTTTCACAGAGCTAGAACAAAAAAATTTACAGTTTGTATGGAAACACAAAAGACCCCAAATAGCCAAAGCAATCTTCAGAAAGAAAAACGGAGCTGGAGAAATCAGGCTCCCTGACCTCAGACTGTACTACAAAGTTACAGTAATCAAGACAGTATGGTACTGGCACAAAAACAGAAATATAGATCAGTGGAACAGGATAGAAAGCCCAGAGATAAACCCACACACAAATGGTCACCTTATCTTTGACAAAGGAGGCAAGAATATACAGTGGAGAAAAGACAGTCTCTTCAATAAGTGGTGCTGGGAAAACTTCACAGCTACATGTAAAAGAATGAAATCAGAACACTTCCTAACACCATACACAAAAATAAACTCAAGATAGATTAAAGACCTAAATGTAAGGCCAGACACTATAAAACTCTTAGAGGAAAACTTAGGCAGAACACTCTATGACATAAATCACAGCAAGATCCTTTTGACCCACCTCCTAAAGAAATGGAAATAAAACCAAAAATAAACAAATGGGACCTAATGAAACTTAAAAGCTTTTGCACAGCAGAGGAAACCATAAACAAGACAAAAAGACAACCCTCACAATGGGAGAAAATATTTGTGAACAAAGCAACTGACAAAGGATTAATCTCCAAGATATACAAGCAGCTCATGCAGCTCAACATCAAAAAAACAAACAACCCAATCCAAAAATGGTGGAAGTCCTAAGTAGACATTTCTCCAAAGAAGACATACAGATTGCCAACAAACACATGAAAAGATGCTGAACATCACTAATCATTAGAGAAATGCAAATCAAAACCACAATGAGGTATCACCTCACACCGGTCAGAATGGCCATCATCAAAAAATCTAGAAACAATAAATGCTGGAGAAGGTGTGGAGAAAAGGGAACCCTCCTGCACTGTTGGTGGGAATCTAAATTGATACAGCCACTATGGAGAACAGTATGGAGGTTCCTTAAAAAACTAAAAATAGAACTACCATATGACCCAGCAATCCCACTACTGGGCATATACCCTGAGAAAACCATAATTCAAAAAGAGTCATGTACCACAATGTTCATTGCAGCTCTATTTACAATAGCCAGAACATGGAAGCAACCTAAATGTCCATCGACAGATGAATGGATAAAGAAGATGTGGCACATATATACAATGGAATATTACTCAGCCATAAAAAGGAACGAACTGAGTTACCTGTAATGAGGTGGATGGACATAGAGTCTGTCACACAGAGTGAAGTAAGTCAGAAAGAGAAGAACAAACACCATATGCTAACGCACATATTTGGAATCTAAAAAAAACAGTACTGATGAACCTAGTGGCAGGGCAGGAATAAAGACGCAGAGAATGGACTTGAGGACCCAGGCATGGGGGAAGGGGAAGCTGGAACAAAGTGAGAGAGTAGTATTGACATAGATACACTACTAAATGTAAAATGGATGGCTAGTGGGAAGCCACAGCATAGCACAGGGAGATCAGCTTGATGCTTTGTGACTACCTAGAGGGCTGGGATAGTGAGGGTGAGAGGGAGGCTCAAAAGGGAGGGGATATGGGGTTATATGTATACATATAGCTGATTCACTTTGTTGTACAGAAAAAACTAACAGCATTGTAAAGCAATTATACTCCAATAAAGATAAAAAAAAGAAAATGCTAACAGATAACCAGTATTTTGTACGTGTGTACATGCATATATATATATGAACACAAAGTCAAATTCTATATGTTAAAAATAAAAAGTGATCCATGTGATTGTAAAAAAAAAAAAAGTATCCTGAATCTCTTATTTGTTCAAGTCTACTGTGTCCACCCTGGAATAGACCACCACCATCTACATGCTGTGTTGCAAAGCCTCTTAATTAGTCTCACTGATACGGTTCTTATACCCCTAGGATCCATTCACCCCATAGCAGCTGAGGTAATTTTTTAAAAACATAAATTAGATTATATCATTTTCTTGCTCAGAACCTTCCAGTAACTTACTATTGTACTTTGTATAAAACCCAAATTCTTTGCATGTCCTAAGGCCCCACAAGATTTGGCCTCTGCTTTCTTCTCATATCAGGTACTTGCCCATTAGTCTCCAGCCGCACTGGCATCCTTTTGTCCCTTTGAGCGTGCCAAGCTCACTCCTGCCTTAGGGCCTTTACACTAGCTTTTCTCTCTGCCTGGAATAATTTTTCTCCATCTTGTCATGATTGGCTCTTTCTGGTATTAAGGTCTCAGCTCAGATGTCAGCTCCTCAAACAGGTCTTCTCTGGCTACCAACTTAAGGAGTCCCCTTAGTTTTATTTTCCATTCTTTCAAATAATCTTTGTTTATTTGTTTACTAATTGTTTCCACTAGAAAGTAAGTTCCCTAAGAGCTGGGCCCTCATCTGTCTTATCCCTTTTGTGTCCCCAGTGGCAAGAACAGTTTCTGGCATATAATAGATGCTCAGTATATCTACTGAACCAGTGAATTAATGATGATTCTATTATAATATTACTGTTATTGCTTCCATACTATAGGTGCTTTTCTGCTTTGGGCCATGTAGCAAAAGCTCGATTCCTACATGAAACCAATGAGATTGCAGATCAAGTGTCTCGGGAATATGCAAGTATTCTCCTGATTCGTTCAGTCTTTCAAGCTGCGGTTTCTCCTGGTACTCAGCCCCACGACTCTTAGCTTTCCAGCCGTGGCTAACTTCCTCTACGCTGCCCCCCACACCTCTACCTTCAAGTCAGACCATTTTGGAATTGCTTTGCCAAACCTCGAGCCTCTAAGCCCCATGAAGGTTTTCAGCTTCCTAAACCTTTTAGCCTCCATGTCTCTCTGGCCACACAGACAGAATGGCTCCTGTGGCACCAACGGAATAACCAGAACCTCCTTTTTCCCCACAGGGTGGAGAAGGAACAGACTTTTATCAGGTCCGAGCACGTCTAGCCATGCTGGAGAAGAACTACAAGCTGGCCGAAATGATCTTCTTAGAACAGGTAACAGGAACAGAAGAACTGGGTGGAAGAAGGGATCAGAGAAGGAAAAATAGAGAGGCAAACTCAGGAGGAATGAGCACTGGTCAGCTGGGCTACCAGAGGTCTGGGGAGAACTTTCAGAACGGTCTATACAGTTCATTTCACTCCTCCATAATTCCCTCCTCTGTGTTAGTTCTTACAATTACTTCTTTCTTTCATAAAAAGTCTACTGTCTCCCCGTATACTCCAGAGCCCGTCTCTGCAATTCTTGTGCGTGGAGGTAGATCCAGATTTTGTGAGGCCCAAAGCTTATACAATTTGAGGAGCCCTCTTTAAGAAAAGTTGCTTTGGAAGGAACCTGTGCAAATAAGGTGCCCTGAAGCTTACGTCTCTTTTAGTTTCATACCAAATTCACCTCTGCTTGTGTATACATAAAGGATGAGGCTTTCAGTCCACACAGGCTGGCATCTTAGCTGGGCTGAGGAGAGCTTGCTGATTTCTGATTCTCGTATCTTCCTGGTGTCCCTCTTTCCTCTGCCCGGGTTCCCCTAGAATGCTGTTGAGGAGGCCATGGACATGTACCAGGAGCTACACCGTTGGGACGAATGTATCGCTGTGGCTGAGGCCAAGGTACCAGTTCTGTCTTCCCCACAGTTGTTCAGAACTCACTCCCACCAATATCAGAAACCTCCTCTTGTCAAGGAGACTGTAGGAACTGCAACAGGGCGGGGGCCGGGACCTGATATGGTGAGGAGTTAGGACATTGGTGACTGGGAGGGTTTCTGTTGTTACAGTGGGATTGGAGAAGCCTGGGAAGCAGCAGGGCAGGAGGGATGTGACTCCTGGTCTTCTCTGTTGAGTGTCTAGGGGCACCCATCCCTAGAGAAGCTGCGCCAGGGTTACTACCAGTGGCTGATGGACACAAAGCAAGAGGAGCGAGCAGGCGAACTTCAGGAGAGCCAAGGGGACGGGCTAGCAGCCATCAGCCTCTACCTCAAAGCTGGGCTCCCCGCCAAAGCTGCTCGGCTGGTGCTGACCCGAGAGGAACTGCTGGCCACCACAGAGCTGGTAGAGCAGATCACTGCAGCCCTTATCAAGAGCGAACTGTATGAAAGGGTATGGCTGGCTTCCTATTCCTGTCCCTTACCCCCAGGGCTCAGTGCCCTTTTCCTACCCAGAGGGGTCTTGGAGCGCATAGCCCTCCCTGACTGGTGGCTGATTCGCCTCCTTTGGGGGCTGATACTTGATTTTTGTGTAG
This sequence comes from Lipotes vexillifer, assembly GCF_000442215.2. NCBI lineage: Eukaryota > Metazoa > Chordata > Mammalia > Artiodactyla > Lipotidae > Lipotes > Lipotes vexillifer. The sequence goes on along the minus strand of NW_006798707.1, from coordinate 1,431,858 downwards.
TAAGGGTATCTTTGTAGTAATATGGAATGTGTTAACAGGCAGGTGATCTCTTTGAGAAGATTCGAAATCCACAGCGGGCCCTGGAGTGCTACTGTAAAGGCAACGCATTCATGAAAGGTACTAGCCACCCACAGCCCATCCCTCAGTGTTGTGGACTGCGGCCCAAACAGTCCCCCACACCTGTTCTGTGCCTCTGCTCAGGCTGACTGTCTTCAGTGCTCCTCCGTCCCTCCACTTCTCACCTGTATTCCACGCCTCATTTCTCTATCTCACTTTTCCTGAAGTCTGAGCTGAGTGCCCTCTCTGTCTCTGGCAGCGGTGGAGCTGGCTCGATTGGCATTCCCAGTGGAGGTGGTGAGACTAGAGGAGGCGTGGGGGGACCACTTGGTGCAGCAGAAGCAGCTTGATGCGGCCATTAATCACTACATTGAAGCCAGGTGTGGTGGTCTGGGGGTGCAAAGGACATTTGGGCATGAGATGAGAGGTGATGGGGAAAGTAAGGGTGCCAGGGCCTTACTAAAATAAGAGAGATCTCAAAATGTAGGTTGGAGTATACTTGAGCTTTCCCTTTCCCTCCATCTATTTTCCTCTTTCCTCATACATATTTACACCTTTCC
>NW_006798707.1:1429090-1431211 GCF_000442215.2 Lipotes vexillifer | reverse complement strand
CCCTACTATGCCAGGTGTTCCATTAAGGCAATTGAGGCTGCCCTGGGTGCCCGCCAGTGGAAGAAGGCAATTTATATATTAGATCTACAGGACCAGAACACTGCGTCCAAATACTATCCTCGTGTGGCCCAACACTATGCGTCTCTGCAGGAGTATGAGGTGAGGGAGAGCCCCTTTCTGCAGCCTAAAGCAATGCAGTACAGGATGATGAGGAGGGAACCCAGAGCAAGAAGTGTTCCAAATCCTTATTTCTGGGACCCAACAATGTCACCACCCTGAATGGGAAGAAAGAGGTTTATTTCCCCCATTTCGTTCTAACATAACATAGACCCCTCTCCCAGACATATAAAGCAAGTCTCTAGCTCTCTTCCTGTGCAAGCATGAGTGATGCTTCATGGATAATTCCAACATTAGCAGGTGCAAACTAGTATATACAGGACGGATAAACAGCAAGGTCCTACTGTATAGCACAGGGAACTATATTCAATACCCTGTGATAAACCATAATGGAAAAGAATATGAAAACTAATATATATATATACACGTATAACTGAGTCACTTTGCTGCACAGCAGAAATTAACACAACATTGTAAATCAACCATACTTCAATAAAATTTTTTTTAATTAAAATTTTAAAAAAAGAATAGGGACTTCCCTGGTGGTGCAGTGGTTAAGAATCCACCTGCCAATGCAGGGGACACGGGTTCGATCCCTGGTCCGGGAAGATCCCACATGCCATGGAGCAACTAAGCCTGTGCACCACAACTACTGAGCCTGCGCTCTAGAGCCCACGAGCCACAACTACCGAAGCCCCCGCACCTAGGGCCCATGCTCTGCAACAAAAGAAGCCACCGCAACGAGAAGCCCACGCACAGCAATGAAGACCTAACGCAGCCAAAAATAAATTAATTTAAAAAAAAAAAGAATAACTCCAACATAGTTACAGTATAGAATTGCCTTGCATTGCAGAAACATGAGGCCCTCTTAAACTCCCACTGTATTGTCCTCATATTGTTTCAGGCTGGTCTTTTTTCAAAACAGTAGAAAGTCTGAAACACCTGTAGTCATCTTGTCTTCTCTGTGACTATAGGATAATGGTATCCCAGGCTCTGCTCCATCCCAACTGAGGTTTGTTATTTCCTCCTACAGGCTGCTTTCACTCTGATGCTCTGACCTTTTGCCTCTGCCTGTCTCAACCACAGATTGCTGAGGAGCTCTACACTAAGGGAGACCGGATGAAAGATGCCATAGACATGTACACCCAGGCTGGCCGCTGGGAGCAAGCGCACAAGGTAGGGAATGGGCGGAGTTCATGAGAAGAGAATTCCACCTTTGTGGTTATGTTGCCACTTTCCTTAGTCTCTGTTATCCCCACTTCGCTGGGTTCCCTGAAAGCTGAGGAAGAGTACCAAAATACAGTCTGGGTAACTTTGATCCCTAGCCATAGGGAGAGGCAAGGATGAAGAGAGGCCCTTGTTCCCAAACCTGTGATTCTGAAGACAGCAGATGGGCTTGGGGGCTAGGGAATCTGAAATACCTCTGCTGAAGCTCTAGCCACACTGGTAACCATTCTCGCTTCTGCTCCCAGAGCCCAGTGGGTACAGTAGGAGTAAGGTAGTGGGAACAGGTGCCCCCAGCACAGGGTGTCTCTGACGCTCCTGCCTTAGCAGAATGTAGTTCTTACTCTGCTCATTATGGACTTGGGATTCCCTGAACTGACTAGGAGAGTGACACTAACCAAACTCCTGTGGTTGTTGGGAAGGTTCAGAGTTCCTGAGAAAACAGGCTCCCTTGAAGCCCCACTTCCTTGTCCGCTCTGCATTTCCCTCTGCTTCCCTTGGGAATTGGTGCCTGAAGCTACCCTGACTCTGTGTGTCCGCACAGCTGGCAATGAAGTGCATGAGACCAGAAGATGTGTCGGTGCTGTACATCACCCAGGCTCAAGAGATGGAGAAGCAGGGCAAGTACCGAGAGGCTGAAAGGTGAGCCATGGCCCCAGGGGAGGTGTAGCAGGAGATGGGGCTTCAGGGCTAGAGGGAGGGATGGGGTCTGCAGATACGTGCCCTCTGCCCAGAAGGCAGTGACAGAATCCCTTAGGAACGACTCTAGCAGCAGGGAAA
>NW_006798707.1:1423051-1428714 GCF_000442215.2 Lipotes vexillifer | reverse complement strand
CCCTAGCAGCAGGAATCTGAGTCTAGGAGGCCGCAGGTATATCTCCTATCCCCAGGCTATATGTGACAGTGGAAGAGCCTGATCTTGCCATCACCATGTTCAAAAAGCACAAGTTGTATGATGATATGATCCGCCTAGTAGGGAAGCACCACCCAGATCTCCTCAGTGACACACACCTACATCTGGGCAAGGTGAGCCCTCCTCCTGCCCCTGCCCATCTCTCCCCCAGACAGGCTCCATCTCCCCCTCTCTCCATCCTGATCCACCTGTCCCCAGGAGCTGGAGGCTGAAGGCCGACTACAGGAGGCTGAATATCACTACCTCGAGGCCCAGGAGTGGAAGGCAACAGTGAATATGTACCGGTCCAATGGGCTTTGGGAAGAGGCCTACCGGGTAAGAAGTTCTTACCCCTACTGGATAAGGATGTACAGGGTTCATCCATCCCTCTTCCCCACTCTCAAGTAACTGTCTAATTCTAAACTGGTCATGGGTGTCTTTGAAAAAAGTCCACACCTACGCACAAAATTTCACATACAATTTTAATGCTTTGTGAACGACCTGAAATCCATCCTGGGACCCTAATCAGGTTAATAGACCCTGAAACTTAGCCCTCTTCCTACTGTTCTAGGAGAGGCACCTGATCTTTTTCCAAGCTGAGGTCAGGTCAGAGATGAGAAGGGAGCAGCCATGTACCCCTGTATTGGAGGATTGCCAAGTGGCTTTGCTTTTCAGGTGGCCAAGGCTCACGGAGGAGCTAATGCCCACAAACACGTGGCCTATCTGTGGGCAAAGAGCCTGGGAGGTGAGGCTGCAGTTAGACTGCTCAATAAGCTGGGACTCCTGGAAGCTGCTATTGACCATGCTGCTGACAACTGGTGAGGCCCCAAGCCTTCTCTCTGCTGGCCCCATTCCAGACAGAGCCTCTATATAGAGAAAGGAAATTGATGTATAACTGAAAAGCATTTCTAGAGGCTGAAGCAAGAGTGAAGAAATGTGGTCAGGAGAGATCCTTGGAAGAACCTGATAGAGAGGCAAGAATGAATTAGTAACTCTGCTCCTGTTCCCCAGGAGGCTCAGAATGGTGTTTAATCTTTGGCTGTTCTAAGGAGAAAGGTGGAAAGAGAACAGCTTTTAAAGCTAAAATGCACTAAGCCAGTAACTTACTTCTGAGTAACAGAAGTGTGATTCCATTAAATGCAAAATGAGCTTTTCTTTCTTTTTTTTAATTAAGTTAAATTTTTAATTTTTTGAAGTGTAGTTGATTTATAATATTAGTTTCAGGTGTCCAACATGGTGATTCAATATTTTTATAAATTATACTCTATTTAAAGTTATTATATTGGCTATATTCCCTGTGCTGTATAGCGTATTCTTGTAGCTTATTTACTTTATACATAGTAGTCTGTACCTCTTAATCTCCTAGCCCTGTCTTGACCTTCCTCCCTTCCCTCTCACCACTGGTAACCACTGGTTTGTTCTCTATATCTGTGAGTCTGTTTCTGTTTTGTTATATTCATTTGTTTGTTTTGTTTTTTTAGATTTCACATATAAGTGACAACATACAGTATTTGTCTTTCTCTGTCTGACTTATTTCACTGAGCATAATACCCTCCAGGTCCATCCATGTTGTTGGAAATGGCAAATTTTCATTTTTTATGGTTGAGTAGTATTCCATTGTATATATGTACCACAGCTTCCTTATTCATTTATCTGTTGATGGACACTTAGGTTGCTTCCACATCTTGGATGTTGTAAATAGTGCTGCTATGAACATCGGGGTGCATGTGTCTTTTCTAATTAGTGTTTTTGTTTTCTTCAGATATACACCCAGGAGTGGAATTGCTGGATCAGGTGGTAGTTGTTCTGTTTTTCAGTTTTTTGAGGAACCTCCATACTCTTTTCCCTATTGGCTGCACCAAATTCCATTTCCACCAGCAGTGCACAAGGATTCTGTTTTCTTCACATCCTCACCCACATTTGCTATTTGTAGACCTTTTTCGATGATAGACATTCTTACAGGTGCGAGTTGTTATCTCATTGTGGTTTTGACCTGCATTTCTCTGATGATTAGATGATTAGAGCATCTTTTCATGTTGACCATCTGTGTATCCTCTTTTGAAAAACGTCTATTCAGGTCTTCTGCCCAAAGTGAGCTTTTCTTAAGTAAATGTTAAGAACACCGGTAGTAATCCTGCATTGAGTCAGACTGCTATGGATAGTTTTACTTGTTTTGGGACGATTATTTTTCTGCTAGTGTAGATGTGGCTCAGGAGGAGGTGGTCAGAGCACCAGGAGTCCTTCCTCCCTGTCAGTGCTGTGCTCTCTGTGCTTCTCTATCATTTCATATTGATTGTCTTTCTTAATCTGTGCCTTTTCCTCCCCTCAATCCTTGCCCTCTGTTTTTCTTTTCCTCTTACAAAAGGAAGTATAGAGTAAGCAAACCTTATCTGCACCTTCCATTTCAGCTCCTTTGAATTTGCTTTTGAACTCTCTCGGCTGGCCCTCAAGCACAAAACCCCTGAGATTCATCTCAGATACGCTATGTACCTGGAGGATGAGGTATGGATGTGATTCTTCTCCATTGCTTTTGACTCTGACCGCAGAGCCCTCCTTCCCATCCCCTAGCCCACTGCTGCCAGGCATTCAAACCTCCTGTCTCATGGCTGCCTGTGACGCCAATCTCTGTCTCATCATGTATGGCTGCCTTTCTCTCCCTCTAGGGAAAATTTGAAGAGGCTGAAGCTGAATTCATCAGGGCTGGTAAACCCAAGGAAGCAGTCCTCATGTGAGTTACCCCATAAATTCCTTAATCCTGTCCTCCCAGACTCAGCCCCAGGATCTTTCATTGTCATCTTCACCTTCATCTAAACCTAGTACCAATAAATCTTATACCCCCTCAGTGACATGGCTTTTTGCCTCTCATCGTGGAGGCCTCATTCCTATACTCAGCCTCCTCTCTGTCCTCATCTGGGAGCAGGTTAGTCCATAACCAGGATTGGGAGGCAGCTCAGCGTGTGGCCGAGGCCCACGACCCTGACAGTGTCGCTGAGGTGCTCGTGGGGCAGGCCCAGGGGGCCTTGGAGGAGAAAGACTTCCAGAAAGCAGAAGGGCTGCTGCTTCGGGCCCAGAGACCAGGCCTGGCCCTCAATTACTATAAGGTGGGTCAGCAGATTCAGGGCCACGAGGGCAGGGTGAGAGGATGTGAGAGCCCACAGAGCACTACACTGAGCCCTGGTACTGAGAATAATACAGGAGGTTAACACTGGGGAGGGGGAAGGAGACAAAGAGGAAGGGGAAGAGAAGTCCAAGGACCTAGGGATCAGTGGGCCACGGCACCTGAGTGGCACTGGAAAGCTGTCATGCCTGGCGCTAACCGTCCTGATACCTGGAAATCTGAGCAGGAGGCTGGACTATGGAGCGATGCCCTGCGGATCTGCAAGGACTACGTGCCTGGCCAGCTGGAGGCACTGCAGGAAGAGTATGAGCGGGAAGCTACCAAGAAGGGGGCCAGGTATGAAGCCAGGGGACCCGGAAATGTCGGCAGGGCTGGGGGTGGGTGGTCAGAAGGTGTGCACAGAATCGGCCACGCTGCCCCTCCCCATTCCTGGTCACGAGCACACTCACCTGCGCAGGGGCATGGAAGGACTGGTGGATCAAGCTCGACAGTGGGAGCAGGCTGGAGAATACAGCCGTGCAGTCGACTGTTACCTCAAAGTGCGGGATGCAGGAAGCAGCAGCCTGGTGGAGAAGTGCTGGATGAAGGTGAGGCTGCCACACCTGCCTGGCCCTATGCTTCCCGGCCTCCATTCACATCCAGCATTCCTTCTCAGACATTCATCTTTTTCCTCCTGTGTCTTTTTGTTTTCAATCAGGTAGCAGGTATCTACTGAGTGCTTGCTAGATGCTAGATCCAGAACCTATGAAGGCTATAAAAAGGGCTATAACATAGAACCCAGAGAGCCAGAAATTGGGGGAAGGTAGACTAACATGTGGCTCAATTAGTTAATATCGCAACTTAGTGAAGACTGAAGTGTGTGATTCAAGTAGAGTTCAGAGAAGGGTGAGATCTCTGTGGGCTGGGGTAGGGGAGCCCTTGTGAGGGAGGAGGTAGGCCTGGGATCAAAGCTGGAAGGGCAAATCCAGACCCTGGAGCTGGGCCAGATGGAGGCCATGAAAAAAGCAGAGGCCCCTCGTCTCCCCAGCAGCTCCTGAAAAGAAGCCTCTAGCAGATTAAGCCAAGCTAATATGTTTCATCAATTCTACGATAGATTCTTGGTGTCTTTGAGATGGGGATACATGTATATTTTAATGATGTGCCTTAGATGCAGGGAAATATGGTATTAGGAGTTATGAAAGGGTGAGATGGATCAGCCCCTGAGTAAAATGTTGGTGTGCTGATGCCCCTGCAGAATTTCCCTTAGGTTTGTGAGGCCTTGTAATTGAATAACCCCTAGAAGTTGGAGGAGAACGAAGTAGAAAGGACTGAGGACTATTGAAGAGAGTCTAACAGGTTTTAATCAAGTATTAAGCATCTTCTGTATCTTACTCTGGGGCATTGTTTACTCGGGTCTGTTCATGACTATACCTTCTTCAGATTAGTCAGAGGGTGGCTTCCTGGATGTGAGCACTTTAAGCCTTGAAAGGTTTGGCAGGTAAAGAAAGAGAGGCAAGGGGCTTCCCCGGGGGTCCAATGGTTAAGACTCTGCCTTCCAGTGCAGTAGGTGTGGGTTCGATCCCTGGTCGGGGAACTAAGATCCCACATGCCGTGGGGTGTGGCCAAAACCTTAAAATAAAAAAAAGAAAGAGAGGCAAGAATAGGTGGGGGAAGACCAGGAGGATTAGCATAGACTATAGCTAAACTGGATCATGTGGAAATTAAAATCTGGTGAGGATGTCAGCATCACAGTGCAAACAGAGTGAACTCATGGAACACTTGGATTTTTAAAATTACTGAGTTTTAGGGTTAGGAGAGGTCTCCAAGGTCATCTAGACCAACACTGTCCAGTAGAAATATAATGCAGGTCACAAAGGTTTAAGTCATACATGTAATTTTAAAATTTCTAGTAGCCCCACATTCAAATAAGTGTAAAGAAACAGGTGAAAATAATTATATTCTGTTTAACCCAATATATCGAAACTATTATTTCAACATGCAATCCATATAAAAATTTATCAAGGTATCCTGCATTCCTTTTTTCATACTAAAGTCTTTGAAACATTTAAGGTTACAGCACATCGCAGTTGGGACTGGCCACATGTGACTAGTGGCTGCTGTTCTGGACAGTACAAACCTAGACTGACTGTCACTCTTTTTTTTTTTTTTTAAAGATTCTATACTTTATTTTTTTTAAATTTATTTTTGGCTGCATTGAGCCTTCATTGCTGCACGCGAGCTTTCTCTAGTTGCGGCGAGCAGGGGCTACTCTTTGTTGCGGTGTGTGGGCTTCTCACTGCAGTGGCTTCTCTTGTTGCGGAGCATGGGCTCTAGGCACGCAGGCTTCAGTAGTTGTGGCTCACGGGCTCAGTAGTTGTGGCTCGCAGGCTCTAGAGCGCAGGCTCAGTAGTTCTGGCACACAGGCTTAGTTGCTTCGTGGCATGTGGGATCTTCCCGGACCAGGGCTCGAACCCATGTCCCCTGCATTGGCAGGCGGATTCTTTTTTTT
>NW_006798707.1:1407467-1423016 GCF_000442215.2 Lipotes vexillifer | reverse complement strand
CTCTCCCTGTTGTGGCCTCTCCCGTTGCGGAGCACAGGCTCCGGACGCGTAGGCTCAGCGGCCATGGCTCACGGGCCTGTCCGCTCCGTGGCATGTGGGATCTTCCCGGACCGGGGCGCGAACCCGTGTCCCCTGCATCGGCAGGCGGACTCCCAACCACTGCGCCACCAGGGAAGCCCCGGCAGGCGGATTCTTAACCACTGTGCCACCAGGGAAGCCCTGACCATCACTCTTATGGGTGAAGAAACTGAAGCTCAGAAAAGCCTAAAACAAATAGTTGCAGAATGCCCTGGGCTCCGATTTTAGGGGTTCTTTCTCTATACCATGCTACCAAGATTCTGTTTGGGACAAAGAACTTGAGAAACCAGTTTGTCAAAGGTGACAGGACCAAATGCAGTGATCTCAGACAGCAATGAGTGTCTGAAAGAGGATGAGTTGAGAGGAGGAGATAGGTCCTCTATTTAAAGGCTCTGATTGACCATGAGGCAGGATCTGCCCAAGAGGGCGGAAAGTGAGGGAGAGTGCAAGAAAGTTGGCAACTGGAGGGAATAAAACAGAGCAGGTCGAGGACCCCCCAGCAATATCTGTCTCTCCCACCCATTTCTATCTTCTGTTCAACCACTCAGGCAGCTGAACTCTCCATCAAGTTTCTACCTCCCCAACGCAGTCTGGAAGTAGTTCGGGCTGTGGGACCCCAGCTGACTGGAACTGGAAAGCACGGTGCAGTAAGTAGCGTGCTGGGACTGAACAGAAATAGATTGCACAGAGATGGGTGGAAAGGTGACACCTGCACTCAGAAAGCTGCATGAAGTGGGTCTCCTGGCAGGCATGCATGGCATGCATTTCTGTTTCCCCAGAGTTCCCAGAGAGTTCCCAGAGGGGAGACTGGGGAGGGAGGGGAAAGATGATCTCCAGTCTCTGACTTTCCACTGTGCAGGCTGCAGAGCTCTATCTGAACCTGGACCTCGTCAAGGAAGCGATCGATGCTTTCATTGAGGGTGAGGAATGGAACAAGGCCAAGCGTGTGGCTAAGGAGTTAGATCCCCGGTAAGTTCATGACCCCTTCTCACTAGAAATTCTCTTTTACTTCCTTTTGTAAAGATTGGGAGAAAGTTCTCATGGGAAGGGTGTGCATCCCAGGACCATGAAGTGCGAGATCTCTGCACATCTTCACAGGTATGAAGACTACGTGGACCAGCATTATAAAGAGTTCCTCAAGAACCAGGGCAAAGTGGACTCGGTGAGATTGGCAGAGTCAGCAGGAGTCAAGCTCAAGAGATTCTCTCTCTCCCCTTCTCTTCGTGTAACTCTGTCTCTTCAACTGATCCGTAGCTGGTGGGTGTGGATGTGGTGGCTGCTTTGGACCTCTATGTGGAGCAGGGCCAGTGGGACAAGTGCATTGAAACAGCTACCAAGCAGGTACTCCTCTCTTCATCCCACTCCCAGCTCTTCTGTGTATTTTTCTGACTCCCCACCTGTCCCAGAGCTGTCTCTCTTACTTCCTCCAAAGCCCAAACCCCAGAGATCCCTAATCAGCGTCAGAGAGCTCAGTCTTCACACTCTGACAGTGGGGTCAGAGGCCTAGCTGGGCCTGGCTTGCATATGCCCTTGGCTGCCTAAACAAATCCATGGCCTCAAGTCACCACCCCACCCTCACTGCTTGGTCTTACTGACCCCAACCTCCCCTTGCTTTTCCTGCACCCCTGGAACAGAACTACAAGATTCTGCACAAGTACGTGGCTTTGTATGCGACTCACCTGATCCGAGAGGGTGGCTGTGCCCAGGCACTGGCCCTGTATGTGCAACACGGAGCCCCTGCTAACCCACAGGTATCAGCCGGCTCCTTGGGGTGAACTGTTTCCTCAAGGAAATTCTTACCTTCTCCTCAAGAACCACTCACGCCCTCAGGATCTGTCTTCTCAAAGGATTCTTTCATTAGAGATCATCGTCCCCAGGGACCCCACCCAGCCTCTTCAGGAATGTACAGCCTCTCTAGAGGATTTACCCTTGGAAGGAACACCCAACAACCTCCCCGTGCTCTTAGCTAACACGCAGGGAACAGTCTTTCAGAGATGAACCACACACACCTCTAGGGCCTTCCTAACTTCCTCCAGAGCGAGCACCGCTCTCCTATCTGGGCATCACAGCTCTCCGGACACTGTCACCCCATTAACAGTGACTGCACATTCACAGTCCCACATTTGCCCACACGCACAGAGCGCCAGATAGGAAGAAATCGCTTTTTCTTGCCCTTCTTCTTCCTCTTCTCTTAAAATAACACATTCTCCAGCAGCGTCCCGTAGCTCCTCCGCGTGCGCGCACATTTACAGCCGGTTTTCCTCTTTGGCCCCACCTCCCCTGACTTTCTCTTCTAGTTGCGCTCTTCTCACTCAGCTCTCCTTCCCGCTCCACCTCCAGAACTTCAACATCTACAGAAGGATCTTCACTGACATGGTGAGCTCCCCTGGGACCAACAGTGCCGAGGCCTATCACAACTGGGCTGACCTTCGGGACGTCCTCTTCAACCTGGTGAGGAAGTCGGGTGGACCGCAGAGCAGAAAGGCTACTCCGCCTGTCCCTGTCCTCGCCTTTTCTTTCATGCACATAAACCTTCACCCTCGGACTCTACCTTCCTCTGTCCAGGTGGCCATCAGTTGACCACTCTGGCCCTGGCACTCCTCTGACCCCTGACCCAGGTTGTGCACTCTCCCTGCTCTAGTGTGAAAACTTGGTGAAGTCCAGTGAGGCAAACTCTCCAGCCCATGAGGAGTTCGAGACCATGCTGCTGATCGCTCACTACTATGCCACTCGCTCTGCAGCCCAGAGCATCAAACAGCTGGTGAGACAGAGTGCGGAGGAGCTCTCAGTCTTACAGACACATCTTCAAATGTATGAAGTTGAATGAATTCAAGTTCTGGACGGTCTCAAGCTTGGCCCACTGCTCTCCTAGTTTCTCTTTACCCTTGCTGAGATGGTTTTCTTTGTATTCCTCTGACCTTCTTAGGGCTCTGTGCCCACACAGCTCCAGCCTCATTACGCTCAAAACATTCAAATTCCATGCTTTCTGCATTGACCTCTTATAATATATACATACCTTTGGCTTATCCATGATAGTATATTGTATATTTATTTCCTGGAGTTGGACAATAGAATTCTAGAGGTGGGAGGAAATTTAGAAATAACCTAGGTCCAGTTCTCTTGTGCAGATGAAAAAAAAACTAAGACCCAGAACTGCATGACCCAGAGCAATTCGATACTGACTGTTGGTCTTCTGGTTCTATGGCTGCCTTAGTTATAAGATCATTGGTCTGGCAGCTCAGTCACATAGTGCCGGGATCATAATGCTTTGACTTTAATCCATAGGAAACTGTGGCTGCCAGGCTTTCTGTTTCACTCTTACGTCACACCCAGCTACTACCTGCAGACAAGGCCTTCTATGAAGCAGGCATTGCTGCCAAGGTGAGCAATGGGGCCAAGCAAGGGCGGGGCCCAGGAGAGAAGGAAATCAAAAGTTGCAAAGTAGGAAATCCCAGCTGCTCAGGTAGAGCAGAGCTGAGCGTGGGGCTGACGTTATGGAGGAGATCATTTTCCTGTATCTTCCTGGGTTCTCCCCGCTGCATCCTGGAGAAACACAGCCATGCCCAGCTGCTCACTCCCACTTGCACCTTTTCTCTGGTGCAGGCAGTTGGCTGGGAGAACATGGCCTTCATCTTCCTCAACCGCTTTTTGGATCTGACCGATGTGAGTAGGGCAGTTGTGCCCAGAGGTTGGGAGGTTTTCCCTGTGCCTATCTCATGGCTGCCCACTCTGCCACAGGCAATTGAAGAAGGGACTCTCGATGCCCTTGACCACTCTGACTTTCAGGATACAGACATTCCCTTTGAGGTGCCACTCCCAGCCAAGCAGCACGTCCCGGTAAGGGCACAGGATTGGAGAACAGGAGGCCTCAGGAGTGTGAGTGCACTAGAAAGGGATGCCACTTTAGGATGGTCCTCCCAACACTTTGTAATGGCATCAGTCAGCAAAGTCTCTGGAAGGGCCTCAGCCCTCACTGTTCGTTCAGTGAAAGTAGAGGCAGAGGAAAAAGCTAAGGCTGTGACTGTGACCGCCAATCCAAGGAGGATCGTTTGTGGGTGAAAGGTGGTGCACAGGATGACGGCTCAGCAAACCCTCTACCCACCACCTTCCACTTGCCCTGCCCTGCCTGAAGCTGCTCCGTCCTTCCCAGGAGGCTCAGAGAGAAGAGGCTCGAGACTGGGTGCTCACAATCTCAATGGACCAGCGGTTGGAGCAGGTTCTACCTCGGGATGAGCGCGGTGTCTACGAAGCCTCCCTGGTGGCGGCCAGCACTGGAGTTCGGGCACTGCCCTGCCTCATTACAGGTACAGAACCCTACTGCACCCCATATTCTGTGATGGGTGGAAAGGAGGGAAAACAGCAAGATCAAGAAACTGTTTTACTGTGATTCAGTAAAGGATGCAGAAGACAAGAACATCCTACTTTCTACCCCTAAATTGCTCTGCATTCTTCCCCCTCAATCCATCGCAAACTCCAGTTTATCTTTTTTTCTCCCCCCACCCCTCCAGGATACCCCATTCTGAGGAACAAAATTGAATTTAAGCGGCCAGGGAAGGCAGCTAACAAGGACAACTGGAATAAGTTCCTTATGGCCATCAAGGTTAGAGAGGAAGGCTTGAGAGATGGGGGTAGGGAGAACAGCTCTGAAGAACCCACCAGCAACCGTGCAGGGTAGGGGAGGTGTTGTCAAGAGGGCAGGTGCAGGCCTGAACCCTGCTCCCCACACTGAGATGGAGCAAGTTTTCTTTGTATCAGGAATGTTTTTCCCAGCGCTGCTGAGTTTCCCTCATGCTCTCTGTTTCCTCACAGACCTCCCACAGCCCTGTGTGCCAAGACGTGCTGAAGTTCATCAGTCAGTGGTGCGGGGGACTGCCCAGCACCAGCTTCTCCTTTCAGTAACTGGTAGAGTTAGTAGGTTCCATCCCTCATTAAAGTCTTGCAAGTAATTGAGACCACTGTATTCTTTGATCAAGTTCACCCCCAACACTAGCCTAGCGCCCCTTTCCCCCAAAAGGAATCATAATCAAGTAGAAGTTCTTTTATTACAACTGTTATTATATAAACATATCCTAGGGGTCAGTGGAAGATCCTTGTGGACTGAGCCTCCGGATCAGCACCTGCTTGACAGAAGGAAGAGCCTGCGTCAGAGGGCCAGCAGCATAGCAAAGGACCCAACCCAGTTCTAAAAGTGGTCCCTGCCACCACCCTTTCCCAGGCCACAATCCTCCTGGCCCATTACCTGTCCCTAAACCCAACTTTTCTGTGACATCCAGATTTCTCAAGTTTGATCCAGTAGCTGCTCATTTTCCTGCCTCTTACATTTAGGAAGTTCAAGCTCTGTCAGTTCCTCCAGCTACAGAAGAGGGTGGGGTTAGTACTCCAGCCCTGTATATAATTCAGCATCTTTACAACACATTCTGTGTTGAATGAACCCTTCCTGTGCATCTTCCTTACCTGCTCCTGTAGCCCTTCCTTCCTACAGGGCCCAACCCCACGTAGGGTGAGCGCAGCCACACAGCAGTAACCAGAGAGAGCAGCCTCAGCTACAGACGTGAGCAAAGAAGGGATCCAGAGAGCCAAGGCTGTATCCTAAAAGGTGAAGGAAGGGGGGGAGGCTAGAGGAAGCAGGGCAGGAGTGGCAAGTAGGGGCGATTAAAGGGCAGGACCAAGGCTTTGTGGACCGCAAAAAGGCTGGGAAGAGAATGGACTCACATAGATTCTTGTGGGGTCAAAGGGGCAGTCAGTGTGTCCAGACCCCTGGTCCAGTGGTAACAAAGGATCCAGCAGTCCTGGATGGCAGTCAGCAATAAGACGGCGGCCGCCGTTGGCCACAGTGAATGACACAGCAAGGAGGAGGCCCAGGGAGCAGGCAGCAGACAAGAGAAGGTTCACCAGAGCTAGTGCCAGCAGGGCCCAGTGCTGGCAGGGGCAGAAGGTCAGGGTGAGCAGCCTGGGGGTGGCTGCCTCACCCACTGACATCTGGGGCTCCTCCTCCCACCAGAGATGAAGCTGAGTCAGCCCCCATTTCCCTGACTCCTGGCCTCCTCATTAAAGCTCCAGAAATCCCCTCACCAGTCGTGGGCGAAGAAGGTTCCTGGATGCCAAAAGGGCCACAAGTCCCACGGAAACGCTCTGGAAGAAACAAAACCTGAGACCCGCGCCGCTCTCCAGCGCCAACCGCCCGCCCCACGGCCCGGCCCCGCTCACCAGCAGCCCGGAGCCCACGGAGATGACATTGGCGGTGGTGTACTCCGAGGTGACGGCGCCGCGGGGATTAGCCACGTGCCGCAGGACGGTGCCGTGCAGCACGGCCCCCAGCAGCAGGTTCACGTGGCCCACCAGGATCAGCGCCAGGCCCACATGCATGAGCCGCCGGGGCCCCCTGGCCGCGTCTGCAAAGCACGGGGGGAGGGGCAGGCCTGAGCGGGAGAGGAGGCGGCGGAGGCCGCTCGCTACCGCCCCCAGTGGGCCACGGGGCGTAGGGCGGGTCCAGGGTGGGCGCTCAGGGGAGAACACGACCAGAGGGGCCAGAAATTACCGAAAACGCAGAGGCGGCAGCGGCACTTCATCGGTCCCTCAGCGCTGGCTGCGGGGCAGCTCTACCTGCCCTGGCCCCGCCCTCGCTCCCCGGCCAGTTCCGCTCTCCCTGAGCACCTGCAGCCCAACCTCCGCGCCCCCTGGCGGGAGAGGCAGGCGCACGCGCCCACACACACCCACACCCATTCTCACACACACACACCCACACGACGCGCGCGTAGCAAAAAGTAGACTTTTATTACAGCAGCAACTGAGGCGAATCGAATGGCCCCCCGGGGCCACCCCTGCAGCACCACCCTTCTCTCCCGCCCCGTCCGCCCCAGCGGGATTGTAGAATTCAGCTCCCAGCGCCCGTGGGCTTCCTTTCCACACAGGCTGGGCGGGAGCCAGCAGATCAGCTACTAGCCCCCGACTAGAAGGCGGCTGCTGAGAAGGCCCAGGCCCACATCTGTGCAAAACAAGTAAACAAAGTGCAGAGGGATGGAAGAGAAGGGGAGGGGTGGGTAGGGTGATGCTCAGAACCAGGGAGCCCCAAAGCCCTCCTGAATAATAAAGGAGAGAGGGGCTTCACAGGGTAATACTGTCTGGGGGGAAGGGCAGGAAGGCTGTAGCACATGTCGTGACAGCCACAGCTCAGATTAGGGGCTGGGCCCGAGTGAGCTCTAAGAGGAGACGGTGACAGCGGCTGAGTTGAGGGTGCTGTTCCTGGCAAAGTTGAACTTGCTCAGGGTCTCCTCCAGCAGAGAAGTCAGTCGGGTCTGGTCCGCCTAAAGGGGAGGAGCTCAGTGAGACCAGGCAGAGGAGAGCGGGGGCAGCGGGGGCGGCTGGAGGCAGAAACCTCACCTCGCTAATGAAGCCCAGCTGCACCAGCTCCGCCGCCAACTCGGGGATGTTCTCATCTGACAGAGAAACAGGAGAGGGTGAGTACAGTGCAACAGTGAGGGGCACAGGGCCCTTGGAACAGCCCCAGTCAGGTGACCCTGGCTGGGAAAGAATGACACAAGCAAAACTGTCAGATCCACCCTCCAATTTTAGGGGCGACGATATTCATTCTACGTGAGTCATTGTGTTACTGCCCTGTCACCTTCCCCACCCCTGAATATGTCCCTCACAGATAAGGCTCATAGACTCTCCATCCTCTGAGGGAAAGGAGAGACTCACTTGGCATCAGGTCACAGCTCAGGTGCCGGTTCAGTTTGTCCTCCAGCTTCAGCAGAAGCGTCAGCTGGAGAGTAGGACAGTCAGAAAATGAGGCTCCCCTTCCCCACCCTCTGGCCACCCAGCCCTATGCAGCCCTGGCCCTGAGCCTTACATGGTGTTTGACGCCCTCCTCCACCGACTCGATGTTGCACTGCATCAGCACCACCTAGGGAGAGGGGACAGAGAGGGTCACTAGAGTAGGGACCAGTGAGCAAAAAACCCCCAAGAGCTGGAAGCCCTTCCAGCCCACGGGACATGAACGCCAGGGAGCAGAAACACATTCTTCTCTCTAAAGGACAAAGCCTTATCTGAGATGTCCTCTCTCCCTTCCACCACGACCACAGAGACAGCCACACCCACACAGCCCCACCTTGCGGGTCTCCACCTCAGCAGGTTCAGGTGTTGGAGTCTTGACAGAAGGCGGCACCACAGGTGATGTCACCTCCTCCTGCTGTGGCTGCTGGGGCCGAGGCAGCCCAAAGGCCGTCAGGGGATATATCCCGTTCCTAAGTGGAGATCAGACAGGTCGGATGGGCTCCGTGGATGTCTTAGGACACCCACCCCTGCCTCCTCAAGGAAGCTTTTTTTCTCATTCTTCTCTTACCTGACATCTTCAAGGAATTTATCCAGTTCCAGAGCTGGTGACTGAGAGTACCTGGAGAAGAAAAGAGAAGGAAGATGGAAGGAAGGAAACGAGCAAAAACAGCAGATTCGACCACTCCCAGAGAATGGACAGTTGACAGAAACCTCAGGGTGGGAGTGACCAATCTGTCCCTTTCAGAACCTCTCAGTTAGTTACTCACAACGTCTGAACTGGTTCTCTTCCTGGTCCTGCAGGGATTTCAGCCAGTACAGCACTGGTATCCATGTTTTTGGTGATCTCCTCCAGAGCATTCTCTGGGATCATGTCTGGAGGGCATGATGGAATGGGAAGTTATGGAAGGATAGTTCAGATTAATATCACAGAAGGCACAAGGGGTCCTGGGGGAGGGTGGGGGAGGAACGGAAAGAATCCCTTTGGAAGTAGAAGAGGAAAGGAAACATGCCAGTGAGAGTTACAAGGCTCCAGACTAGAAAAAAAAATTCCTAGGAGGGTCAAGAGGACTCACGCTGGTGTCCCACAATGCAGTGGGCAGCAAGGAGTTTGAGCGAGGGCACTTCAAACAGTGCTGGGTGGAACAGAAGTTCTCTGGCTGTTGGTCTGCGAGCGGGTTCAGACTGCAGGCACTTTTGAATGAACTCCTAGGAAAGGGAACAAGGGAGTGGAGCAGGCATCTGGCAAGCACTCCACTGTGTCCGTCTCTCTCTCTCACATTATATCTAGCACAAGCTGTGTGCATACTAGGTGCTCAGCACTGGCTGAGGGAACAAATTGCTAATGTTTTTGAAAGGACTTCAAAAACTGTAAGGTATTATATGAAAGGTATCATTCACTGTCTTTCTGGTTTTCATTATTTTTCTGCTCCCCGACCGCAAGCTTTTTTTCTTTACTGTTCAAACGTATGATTTCTTTTTTCTTATTTTCTATCTCTCTGCTTTATTAGCCCACTCACTGCCTACCTTCTCCAACCCTCACCAAATTTACCTCTCTCTTTCCAAACTCACCCACTGTGGTCAATAATAGTTACCATCTTTATATTTCCCAAGCCTACCACCACAATTTCCTTTGTCCACTACATCACTTATTAAATTCACTGGATTTCCCCATGCTCCCTCTAACCCCACAGGTCCCATGGCAGTTAACCTGCCAGCAAGGCCATATGCCTCATCTCTTACTTGAACAGTCCACCCTGACACTGAACTAGAAACTTGTTCCACACTAGCCTCAAGACTTCCCACTAATCTTCCTTCTTTTCTCTCCTCCCCCACCCTTTTTATTGAATTTTTGAATTGTATTTTATTTTTTTATATAGCAGGTTCTTATTAGTTATCCATTTTATACATATTATCCTCCTCCATTTTATAAGCATCTAATGAGTTACAAACTAACCTTGTTTGGACCTTCCTGTCCAGACCCTACTTACTATAGTCTACTTCCTGATTCATAACCCCTATATCCTTTTTTTTTTTTTTTAATTTTTCCATTTTTTGTTTTGTGCTTTATTTGGTTGTGCCAGGTCTTTGTTGCGGCATGTGAACTCTTAGTTGCGGCATGCATGTGGGATCTAGTTCCCTGACCAGGGATCGAAGCCAGGCCCCCTGCATTGGGAGCGCAGAATCTTAACCACTGCACCACCAGGGAAGTCCCCCCCTATATCCTTTAAATCTTAGCTCATTTATTTCAGGGCACTTTCCCTAACTAAAACTATATAAATATAAAACCCCAAATGACTGGTTTGAGTAATTCAAACTGATTGATTTGTTCAAAAATATCAAGATGGTTGGGACTTCCCTGGTGGTCCAGTGGCTAAGGCTCCACGCTCCCAATGCAGGGAGCCCGGGTTTGATCCCTGGTCAGGGAACTAGATCCCACAGGCCACAACAAAGAGTTCGCGTGCCGCAACTAAAGATCCCGCATGACGCAACGAAGATCCTGCAAGCGGCAATCAAGATTCCCACGTGCCGAAACTAAGACCCGGCACAGCCAAATAAATAAATAATAAATAAATAAATAAATAAAAGGGTGTGTGCCAATAATGGTCATGCCTGTATGAAAGAAAAATACATACCAAGATGGTTGTCTGACAGTGTATACCAATTACCTGAGGTAACCATCAAATTAGTTTGCCTCCACATAGACAAACCTAAGTTAACACACAAACTTTAGTCCCAATATTACCCATCTTCTTCTTTTTTTTTTTTTTTGCAGTACGCGGGCCTCTCACTGTTGTGGCCTCTCCCATTGCAGAGCACAGGCTCCGGACGCGCAGGCTCAGAGGCCATGGCTCACGGGCCCAGCCGCTCCGCGGCATGTGGGATCCTCCCGGACCGGGGCACAAACCCGCGTCCCCTGCATCAGCAGGCGGACTCCCAACCACTGCGCCACCAGGGAAGCCCCCCAATATTACCCATCTTAAACCCCTAACCTGTGAGAGAGAGAGAAAGAGAGAGAGAGAGAGAGAATGTGTGTGTGTATGTGTGTGTGTGTGTGTCTGTGTACCAAAAACACCTAGGGAAATGTTCACCTAGGGAAATGTGCCCTTTCTGCTTTATGTTTTCTTACTCTTAGAAGAGAGCATATTTCCAGTCGGTAAAAGGAAGAAAAATCTGAAGACATTTCAAAGTCTATTAAGGAGGAGTGATCCTGAAGATTCTTACCCTCTGTAATGGGTCTTCTAGAAGCTGAATGGCACTGCTGATGGCTTCCTGTGGCACATATGAGGACTCTCCATTGCCCTGAATCTCTAGCACTGCCATCTGCAGTGAGGGGTAATAAAAAGGAAAAATAGAGACCTAAGAACCTCAGTGCTCCCACAATCACTCCCTCAAGACCAGTACCTTACTTGTCAACCTTCCATTTCCCTTCTATCTTCTAATTTGACCCCTTTCCACTACCCACCCTTCTGGTCTCCTCACCTCCAGTGCACACATGCCAAAGGAGTAGATGTCTACTGCCGTTGTCACATTAGTGACTTCTAGGGAAAACAGAGAAGCTTTGGTGAATCAGAGGATCCGGGCAGGGCATGGCAGAGGTGTCTTAAAACTTTTTGCATGCCAGCAGAGAAGGACGAAAGTTTCAGTTATGTTACCTCCAACCCTCTGGTTGGAAAGTGGAAAACCTGGGGTATGGGCACAGGGCAGAGAAACTGGGATGCCTCACCTCCATATTCTGGTGCAAAGAAGTGGAGATTCTTCTGCTCTTCCCGACAAGTCTTCACATGATTGTTGATAGTGTCAGGAGCCACTGGGAGTAGGGGAGATACCCACAATCTGACCACCATCAACAAAGCACAGCCTCACTCCAGAGAGAGGCCCCCAAAAGACAAATTCTCTCCTGAAGTCTCTAACCCTCAACAGGCACAAACCTATCCCTTTCCCATCATGAACTCCAGACTAAACATGAACACCACCTATCTCCCCTTTCTCAGGTCTACTGCTTCTCATCTAAGGTCCCTAACTGAATAGCAGCAAAGGCTCCACACTAAACTAACAGGTACACAGGGGCTTTGGGCTGGCAAGGAACAACACAGTCTAAGGAAAAACTCACTTGTGACCTGCTTACCTTCCCCAAAGCCCAGGTACACCTAACCCCAGATCACATGAAAACGTTTGGTCTAGTTCTTTCATCCACCCTGCAAACAATGTAAAAACATAGGCAGCCATTCCTAATCTGTAACAATTAAGAGACGTCAGAAACTTGGATGAAGATGGATAAGAAGGATTAACATACAACCAAGTAGACAGCCTCCTTCTTACCCACCTGAAACTCAAAAACAGCTCAAAACTGAACCAATACCCTTAAATCAGTTTCACTTGTAATCCACAAAAATTTTTAGACCCCTGCTCTACTCTCTTATTCCTCAACATTGCCTGCCACAGAGCTGAACAAGGAACCAGGGCCAGGCCCAATTTGGACTCACTCGGATCATAAACAATGACTACAAGTCACAGAGAGTCTGGGAGCACAGTATGA
Source organism: Lipotes vexillifer (assembly GCF_000442215.2). Lineage (NCBI taxonomy): Eukaryota > Metazoa > Chordata > Mammalia > Artiodactyla > Lipotidae > Lipotes > Lipotes vexillifer. Next base: position 1,410,628 of record NW_006798707.1, on the reverse strand, counting down.
CTTAGGGAACCAGCCTGATGATGAGGGCGATTAAGAATCCTGGACGTAAGTGGCCAGCCAGGCAGAATCCACAGGAAACAAGCAGGTTATGGAAAAGCAAGCCTGGGGAGGGCTGGTAGCACAGAAGCCAAGCAGGCATAATTAGGCAGGGGAACGGTGTTTGCTCCCACGACTGCATGCACTGGGCAGCCGCAAAGGGGAGCAGAGGAAGCACAAACAGTGCCCCAAGTAGGGCAGAGGGAGCTCTCACCATTAGCAAAAATCCTATGAAAGACTGTTGGGAACAGAGCAGCCCGTAAGCGGGAGGGAGGAAAACAGAGAAAAGTTGTGAGCGATGGAGCAGCCAAGCCCCAGACAAATGGACACACAAACAACACACAGACACGGCACACAGAAATGTTAAACACTGCACACGTATACACAGCAAATGAAAGCACTCACAGCAGGCACAGCCTGGAACCTCCTTTGGTAGGGTCTGGCCCCAGGGGCTCAAATCATACCTTACACCCAACCCTTGCCCTTTCCCAACCTCCTGTCAAGATCTCTGTATTAACCCCAGTTTCCCTCCAAAAAGGTACAAGATTAGACCCTACGCCTTCTCCACTAATTGACTGGCCTCTCTCTATAAATTACCCCTAGTAAGGTCCTTTCTCTTATCACCAGCCCACACCTCAAAACTTTGCTCTGTCTTCCCCCATTCCTTTCATCTTACCCCCATAGTTCCCAAATTCCCGAGGCTCCCCTGCCCAGAACCTCTCCCTCCCCTCACCAGAGCCAATCTTGATGAGTCCGTTGTGCTGGATGAAGATGGTGTCACAGGTCAGGTTCCCATGGATGATGGGGGGGTCACAGGAGTGCAGATAGCTGTGGGGGCACTGGGCTGTTAGAGGGGCCACTGGGAAATTAAGGCAGGGGGATCCCAAGGGCTAAGAGGAGCAAGGGCCTGGTCTCCTGCTGGTCACCACAAAGATAATACCCACACTCTGAATCTCCATTATGCCTGATGAGTTAAATAGCTGGATAAGCGCTAGGAGAAAGAGGTGGGAGACAGCATCGTGGTCAATGCATTAGGATGAACCCTTTGAAAGACCGATAGGGGCCTAATCTTGAAGTATATGACTCAAAGGAAGTGGGGAGAGGCAGAAAAGAACAGCAGAGTAGTGCCCTGAAATCTGTTTGGAGGAACTAAATCAGGAATAAATATGGGAAAGACACTAACCAGATCCTACTTACCTTAGGGCAGAGAGGATTTGTGTGCACCAACGCTTCCAAGCCTGGAACAGAGTTTGATCCAAGGGTCAGCAGTAATCCCCTCTCTTAACCCTCCAACCAGTTCCCTCCATCCCATCCTGATCAGCTTCATAATTAACATAATCTTTTTTAAACCTCCAAAGCAGCCTAAAGCTTTTTCTGCTCTCCCTCCATACCTTTTCATTCATAGTCTTGTGGTTCTTTTTGGTCTTCTTCAGAAATTGCTTAAGACTCCCAGATGACATGTATTCTGTGATAAAAATGACCTGGAAAGGCAAAGCACACAAATAAAGCCTTATAGTAGAAATGATCCCTTATCTAGGTAACACATATACAACATATACATAAAATTTGGAAGCCTGGTGTTTTTCTTAATAAAGTATCTCTCTTTTGTTCTTAGCATCACTTCCTTAGATTTAATAGGGCAATGAAAACTACTGAGCAATATGAGCTACGGGAAGGAAGAAACAAAAATTCACTGATTTCTGTCCCGACTATAACCAGACAAAAGGCACAGGTGGTGGTCATAGCCCTACTCTCATCTCAACAGCAGCTGATTCCAGCTCTGTTTCAAAACTATCTTTTTCTGAATATAGAATGAACAGTAAGTGTAGCTAGTCTCTTTGCAGTAAGCTCAGGAAAAAGTTCTTACCCTGGCCTTGTTCTCTTTAATGTCAGCCCAATACTTGTGAAACTTGACAATGTTGAGATGTTCCAACTGAATCAGATTATCAAACACAGCACGGACCTTTTCCTGGAAGCAGGGGAGACATTGGGATAACAGGGTTCAGAAAGCATTATCATCCTAAAAAGCCATTCCCTATCCCCCCTAGAAATGATCTAACCCCAATGTACTCTTCTCATAGTAGCTTCCCAACCCCAATTCCTCTTTACACCAGCATTCTAACATCCCACAGGCTGCATTCTTTCACCATTACTTACCTCCTGCAGCTTGTAGTTCTTTCGCTCAGAGAACTGTACCTCATTCCACACAACCTCTACACCCTCCTCTGTATCCATGGCCAGGTATGCACTGTCAATACCCGGTACATTCCGCTGATTCACCTGAGAAGAAATTCAAATGAAAGGGAATTAAAAAGTTACCACACGAAGTCTCTATTTTAACACTCCATACGATCATCTTCTCCCAGGCTCTGAGCTGTTAAAGTCTGGTCTGCCCCGCTGAGGCTCTGCCCCTCCACTTTTCACCTCTTAGTTTCACTCTCAAGAGTAACACTACTACTACCGCACCTCTTCTCGCCTCTTCTGCCAGCGCCCACAGGGTGACTCTTCCAAGATCTCAGACTCATCTTCACTTTCCTCTTCTTCCTCTGGGGAAGCTGCTGAGGTCGTGGAGGTCACAGGAGGTGACACTGACGTCAGGCCAGGAGCTGAGGATGAGGATTCTACCTTTGGGTCTGAGCCACTGCTGAGTACTGTCTGGGACTCCCCCTCCGACATGCTGGAACAAACACTCAGGCCTGCATTGGTTGGAGCAAGGGTGATGGGAGAAGGCAGAGAGGGTTAGGATAGATTCTATAAAGATTCCATCCTAATACCCTAATCTGGGGTTAAAAAGAAAACAAAACATATACCTCCCTTGTTTCCTTTAAATCCAAAATCAGAATTAGTCCTGTATGAACCCTAAACATTAACTACTCTCCTAGTCTAGAGAAGGGGAGCTATCTTGGTTGAAGATGACTCACCCAGGTCAGTGAGCAACTGAAGTATATTTTAAGCTTAAAGAATATGCTGCTGGGCTTCCCTGGTGGCGCAGTGGTTGAGAGTCCACCTGCCGATGCAGGGGATGCAGGTTCATGCCCCGGTCTGGGAAGATCCCACATGCCGCGGAGCGGCTGGGCCTGTGAGCCATGGCCGCTGAGCCTGAGTGTCCAGAGCCTGTGCTCCGT
>NW_006798707.1:1387170-1407457 GCF_000442215.2 Lipotes vexillifer | reverse complement strand
AAAAAAAAAAAAAAAAAAAAAAAAAAAGAATATGCTGCTATGCTTAATTATGTTAATAAACATATTTTATCACTTAAAAAATAATGACTCACCCAGGAGTGGCAAGCACAAGATTTACGGTAGTACAACCCGTGTTTAGTAAGGTCCAAATGAACAGCAAAATCAGGGGCCTCATTCCTTCTCAGCAAACACTTACCCGATAGCCTTCTCTGTGAATCCTCACCTACCTCTTGCACTGTGCTCAAGAACCAAGGTACATGGGCACTATTCGGAACAGATGACTCCAGACCCCCAAATGTTCCACTGAACCAGCTCTAGATCTACAACTGTAGCACTCTCAACCAATTTATTCAGCTGAAACCCTCAGCTGATTTATTCTACTTGAACTAACCTTGGCATTCACTGTCCATCTCTCCTATGCACAGAACAAGCCTGCCAGTCCATGATGAGGCTACCCTTGGGCCAGGTGACTGGCAGTGGCTAGTGACTTCATCCCTGATGACCTCACCCTCCCTGTGATGTGAATGTGGCAAATGGGTGGGTATTAGCAACACTTTTTTTTTCATTCACTCATTCAACCAATGTTTATTAAGCACTTACTGCAGGCCAAGCACTGAGCTAGGTGCTTGAGATACAATAGTGAACAAAATAAATAAGACGCCCACACTCATAAAGCCGCAAATTTAAGGCAGAGCTAAGACTTTAAGCTTCCAGTTTTCATTTCATTCACATGGCTCAAAGCCTCCATCCTCTGACATAGGTATTCCTTGCAAGTACAAATAACTCAAGACACAGCCATTATAGGAAAAAGCACTATATAGTATAACATTTTATACTAACTATAGTATTATACGTTGACATGGCTACTTAAAGAAAAAGAATCCTCAAAAGCTAAATGTCACTAACTTAAGAATCACAGGACAATCCCTGAATGTTATCCCATATCTCTAAGAACGAAGGCCGTGAAGAAGTTGGAACCTGATGTGTGCTGGGCTCAAGGGAGTGCTCGCCAGGATGAAAATGATATCCTGTAAAGTACATTTGCTCCAGTAAGTCAGTTCAAAATACAGACGCTTCTGATCAACACCAACCTTCTGAAAAGCCCTCATTTCTTTTTAGAACCCTCAGATGCCCCCTTCTGCCCATCTCTGCCCCCAACCTACACTGTGTTTAACCCAAGCCAGGAGATTTTATTAGATGACATTCCAGTAAATATCAGAGGGCAAACAAAGCACTACAGAGAAAATCTGGCAAGATGTTATTTCGCCTATGTTTTTTTCTCGGTCCTTGCCTAGCATAGATTTCAATCAACCAGTCTTAGTAACCTACCTGAAAAGTAGCTTAAAAAAAATGGTAAGAAAGTTCATATGGGTTACTTTATTTATAGAATGCATCCTTAATCTGAACAGCTAAGTTAAGTTTCCAGCTACATTATAAGAAATACCAGTGGAATTCTAATACAGGAAGCCTGTAGCCAATGGGCTCTAAAGAAATTTATGGACCCAGGGCACAATTAATCCACAGCAGGGCACCGCAAGAGATGCCAAACCTTCACCAGTCATAGATGCTCTTCGAATGTGCTTGCCTTCTCCCTCCCCAATCTCTCCCCCCCGTAGGCAAAATGAAGGCAATGCCCAAGATCCCCCAGCACTCCCCCTGCTGATGGCAACACTGGAGTTTTTGTCTCAGGGTCGGTCGTTCAGAGGTTTAAATGAGATCACATATGGAAAAGGCCATTGACGCCCCTCAAGGGAATCTCCTCGCCACCCCGAGATGCCTAGTGTTCACTTCCGTGCAGTGTAGCTAAATCGTTACAAAGTTTTATCCTGCAAAGTTTTTCATTTTTGGGGCTGCAGCTTCTCAGCATTTCAACTCCTCAGCAACAGCTCACAGGCCTCTCGCCCGCCCTCACCTTCAGCGGACCAAAGAAGGCCTGAGACCTGCAGAACAAGCAAGCTGGGGGAGGAATTTCACACTCCAACAGGTCGCCTAGTCCGCTGTCGGCGAGGGACCGTCGGGCCCCGGGGCCAGCCCTGCAGCGAGCCGCAGCCACCTCACCAAAGGCCAGCCCCGCGGCGCAGTCAGGGGCGCAGGCCACGCCCCCGCGCAGTCGGCGCGCCGACCCCGCGAGCTGGCGCGGCCCCGACGCTGCGCTTCCGCAGGCCGCCGGGCCCGCGACCGCCGCCCCCGCCCCCGCCGCCGCCGCCGGCCCCGCCTCTCGTCAGCCCGAGTTCGACACGAACGCCGGGGCCTCTCGCCCCGCGCCCGCAGAATTCCGGGCGCTGCCGCCGCCGCTCAGGGACGGTCGGGGAGGGCCGGGCAGGGGCTGTGGGGCCGAGGTGTACTCTCGGCTCCAGCGGGCCGGGCCTTGGCTGCCGAGTGAGCAGGGCCACCTCCAGACACCCGCCTGCCGGGGTCCCACCGTCCTGGCCGCGGAGGCCGATCGTCTCGTCCTTTAGCCGAAACCTTCCCTCCCTCTCAGTCCCCTCGGTGCTTACCTCCCGACTCCGCTCCCCACAGGCTGCGCTTCAGCTCCAGCTCGGGTTCCGGGGCCCCGGATCAGAAAGACTCGCTCACAGCTGCGCTCCGCGGCGCAACCGAACTGCGGGCCCCGCCTTCGCGGCGTCCGGACCAACAGATGGGCGGTGCCGCAGTGCCGTTGGGTTTCCATTGGACAGGGCGGCCAGGGTGGGCGGTGCCCCGGGCAGACGGTCGCTCGCAGGGGTAGTCTTCAACCCGGTTTCCTCCCCTAGAGCCTGTCCGGCTGAGACCTCTTGGAGGTTTCGGTGTTTTCCGTCTCAACTGGGGCCTGTCTCTCTGTCCACCCCTCTGTCCAGTCCTGGTGCCCCCGATGATTCTGCTGGGCGACGGGAAGGCCTTCCCCCTCTTCTTGAAGGCGCCATGACAGTTCTAGTCCGACTCAAAGACAAAAGGAGCGAAAGACGTAGCCTCAATCTGAGAGGAGCGCCCACCCACTTTCAGTATTTGGGGGTGAGACTGCGCAGAACACCAATTCTTCAGAAAACTTTAAAAAAATTACTGGGCACATTAACACTGAAAATGAATAGTTAACGCTTCGTAATTGGATAGTACTGATGTTAGCCAAAACTTTTCAAGAGGTTTTCACAGATATCTTTTGATCCTCTTAAGAAATTGAATTTTTCATTCAGTAATAGTTGCCAAATGGAAAAATACTGAATCAGAGGCATTAAGCTATTCACCGAAAGTTGGTAAGAACTATATCTAGAATCCGAAACAGTTAAGATTTATCAAAGAAGACTTCCTTGAAAAGATGTTTGGAAAGAATTTAGGTTGACTGCGAGGAGGTGAAAAGAAAAAATGATAGATTGTGGGTGAGCCCATTGATCTTCGAAAACCAAACCAGGAGCCCAAAAGAAGTTAACCCTGCTCCTAGACACGTATTGTGGAGGGAGGAGGATGAATCAATCATCAGTACTTGGAAATGTCATAATCACCAAATCTCACTGTCCTTAAAAGGAATCTCTAATCCTATTTAACTGATAGAAGGCTATCTGGCAAAAATTCCCTCATTTTCCATCTCTTCACCTTAAAATTTAAATCAAAATTTTATCGTTCCTTGATTCTTTCACCTTTGAAAGAGAGGGCTCAAACACTCTTTTAGAAATCTGGACCTTGTTTCGGATATTTTTAAAAGGCATTTGCCCACCAAATTTAGCATATAATTTCAGGGAGTTGAGGTTAAGAATCTTTGTTCTAATCTCAAGGAAAGGATGCTTCTCCTCCTGTCGAGATTAATCTGTTCACCAGGTAGACTCCAAAGCAACTGAACACCTGGTGCATGGTAAACATTCATTAAGTATCAGTTGATACTACTGTTACAGTTTCCCATTCTCTTCTGTCTGGTTCTTAGTATTATCAACCTTTACCTTTCAACTAGCTCCTTTCAAATCTGCACAGAGGACCCATTGGCATCTTCAAGTTCTCGTTTTGTTTTTAACCTTTCATTCATGGTTTTGTTTTTTGGGGGGGGGGGTCGGTTGGTTGAGGGTTTTCTTGTTTGTTTTTTTGGCTGCACCTCGTTCCCCACCCCGTGCCCCCTGCCCTGGAAGCATGGAGTCTTAACCACTGGATCTCCAGGGAAGTCCCTTTTCATTCATGTTGAAAATGTTCGGGTGGGCTTCCCTGGCAGTCTAGTGGTTAAGACTCTGCCCTTCCAATGCAGGGAGCGTGTATTCGAATCCTGGTGGGGGAAATAACATCCCACATGCTGCAGCAGTGCAGCCAAAAAATAAAAAAATAAAATGCTCAAATATTGCCTACATTTTCACCACATTTTTTTTCTGCTTTAAAAATCATACTTATTGTAACAAATCAAACTATTTCAAAAATAACATAGTATAATGTAACTTTATATAGTAGCTTGTATGTGCTATATTCCACTGTTTTAGTTGCCTTATGACATATTAATTCACTTAATCCTCACAACAATCCTACGAATATTGTGAATTAACAATTGCTATAGAAAGTGAAAATCTCTTACCTTATTCACCAGAATAAGACTTTGGTATATATTTCTCCATATTTATTTTTTCTATGTATATATTAATGTATGTGTATATAACTTAAAATAAAGGCAAGTGTATACCACATAATCTTTTTCGATTTACTCTTTTCACTTTTTTCCACAGCAGCACATACAGCACTACAATTTTTTAACTACTGTAGAGTATTCCATTATCCAAATGTGCCAATGTTTAATAACTACCAGGGAACTTTGAGGTTATTTCTAACATTATTTATTATAGATAAAGCTGTAATGAACATTCTGCTACATACACCTTTGCCTACTTGTGAAAATGATTTTACTCATTCTTAAAAGTTGATCATCTTTTTCTTATTGGCTTGTAAGAGCTCTTTGTATATTAGGAAAATCCCATTGTCTTCCCAATCTCCTACACTGTGAATCCCATCCTATCTCTATCTCTATTGAAACTTTACACTCAGTTTATTATAAACCTTTATTCCAAAAGCCCTTTCTCATTTAGCATTCTCCATGACCTCTTTAGCATTTGGGACCACTGAACAGCATGTTCTTAAAACTCCTCTGTTACTTTTCATAACACAAATTTATTTCATTTCTCGCTTAAGTCCTAATTTTTTCTCCTTTACGTTCTGTTCTTCCCTCCTTTTTTTTTTTTTTTTTTTTTGGCCGCACCACACTGCTTGTGAGATCTTAGTTCCCTGACCAGTAATCAAACCCAAGCGAGGCCCTGGCAGTGAGAGTGCCGAGTCCTAACCACTGGACAGCCAGGAAATTTCCCCCTCCTAACTATTAATGTGCCTGCCAATGTGTCCAAAGTTATATTCTTTGTTCTCTCTACACCATCCTTTAGAAAATATGTCCATTGATGAGCTTCCAATACATCACCAGGATGACAGTTATATTTATCTCTAGCACTTCTGCCCAAGCTCCAAGATAATATTGGATGCTCCACTCTCACTTGAAACCTAATTTGCCTAAAGATTTTCATTTCAGGTTAGTAATCCACCTCGAGAACTAATTTATTGGGAATAGAAGCCAGGTAGCTGGGTGACAGAGTGGGAGGGAAACTGTTTGTATGCCCGTTTATGCCTTTTGTACTTTGTGCCACATGTACGTATTTTTTATTCCAAAAAGAAACAATATTTAACAAAGAAACAATTTATTAAATAATTGTAGAATAAAGAAAGGCAATGCTTTTAGAATACCCATATATATATGACTAATTTCTAAGCTTCCCAAGTGACCTGCTGACGTCATCTCCCAAGTGGACTGTAGCTTGGATTGTGACATGCTGGTTGCACAACTCTATACATTTACTAAAAATCATTGAATTAACAGTGAGTGAATCTTATGATGTGAAAATCATACCTCAATAAAACTGTCCAGAATCTTTCAGATCTTGGTTTCCATAAATCAGGGCAATTAGAAAATCAGCTGGGTTTTTGCTCAAAGCTTTTCTTCCTCAGTGTGCGACTCACCAGTCACACCTCCAATCTGATCATTCTTCTAGGGATGTGATGTGGATTCTTTCTTCCAAAAGAGCCTCTTTTCAGAATGAAGACATAATCAAAGGAACAAAAATGTTCCTTTGCCTCAAGCTTGGCACTTACACTTCTATAGGACCTCAAACTAAGAGAAACCTAGATTTCGTGATACTTGTGAATCATCTGAGAGGTGCTTTAAAACATACACCTTCCCAGGACCCTACCTGAATCACCTGAATCTGAATCTGGGGGCCGGGGAGGACTTGAGTATCTGTATGCCTAAAATTCTGCCCAGGTGATGTTGATACAGGTAGCCTGGCTCATCATTAGGCTGAAGGGTGGTAACCATCATCATAGCTCATGCTTATTCCTGTCCAGACATCGCCTCATAACTTAGGCCTCTGAGCTTCATTGTTTAAGTTATGAAATGGGAACATGATTTGCCCTACACCTCTACGTCATGTCATAAGAAATTGAGTCAACTTCTAAAATAAACATGATAAATAGGGGCACTGGGAAATTAAGAAAAAAGCAGCTCATCTAAATTAAGAATTAGATTTATTAATTTTTAGATTATTAGATTTCCACAACTGTATTCAATTATGTTCAAATCGAATTTATTTATTATTTATTTTGCTCTGTGTTTTACTGGCATAGAGTTAATACCTATTTTATTTCACAGGGATGTTTTGAGTTTAAAATAATTATCAGGTCATTCCACAGCTTTTTCTGGGCTAAAGCCCCTTTTGTTTCTCTTCATTTACTGAATTTACCTTTGTTGTAGTAATAGGGAGAACTTTCCTAAATCTAAAATTATTTCCTGAAAAAACATAGATTCAGACTTTAAGGAAAGGCCTTTGGAGATCCCTTGTAGCATTAGTAGTCTAAGATTTCATTATTTCACAGCTCACAGCCAGGCTGGAATCAGAGAACAAAATTCAATTTAACTAAACAAATATTTATTGGCTAGTAAGAGTACGTGCTAGGTGCCATGCTAGGCAGACAAATCAATAAGACAAAGTTCCTGTCCTTAAAGAGCTCATATTTATTTAGGAAGATATCTGTGTAAACAAAAAAGTGCCAATACTTAACAAGTACAACAGAAGTATGTATAAAGTTCCATAGGCTGAATAGAGAAGGACCTGATTGACTTCACAGAAGAAAGATACAGGGGAAGCTGTCCTAGGCTGAATAATGGTCCCAAAGATACCCATGTCCTAATCCCTGGAATTTGTGAATATCACCTCATATGGCAAAAGGTATTTTACAGATGCGATTAAATTAAACATTTTGAGATGGAGATATTATCCTGGATTATTAGGATAGGCCCTAAATGTAATCACAAGTGCACATAAAAGAGGGAGGCAGAGGGAAATTTGATTACAGAAGAGAAAGAAATGTAACCACTGAAGCAAGAGATTGTCTTTATGCCCAGGAATGCAATCAGCCTCCAGTAGCTAGAAAAGGAAAGGAAATGGATTCTTCCCTAGAGCCCCTAGAAGGAACCAGGAATGCTGACACCTTAACTTTAAACCAGTGAAACCAGTTTCAGACATCTGGCCTCCAGAACTGTAAGAAAATAAACAGTTGTGGGGTTTTTTTTTTTTAATTAATTAATTAATTTATTTATTTTTGGCTGTGTTGGGTCTTCGTTTCTGTGCGAGGGCTTTCTCTAGTTGTGGCAAGTGGGGGCCACTCTTCATCGCGGTGCGCGGGACTCTCACTGTCGCGGCCTCTCTTGTTGCAGAGCACAGGCTCCAGACGCGCAGGCTCAGTAGTTGTGGCTCACGGGCCCAGTTGCTCCGCGGCATGTGGGATCATTCCCAGACCAGGGCTCGAACCCATGTCCCCTGCATTGGCAGGCAGATTCTCAACCACTGCGCCACCAGGGAAGCCCCAGTTGTGGGGTTTTAATCCACCAAGTTTGTGGTAACTTGTTACAGCAGCCATAGGAAACTAGTACATAAAGTTTCCCAGAGAACAAGAGTGATGTCTGCCTGACATGGGTTTTAAAGGATGAATACGGGGCTTCCCTGGTGGCACAGTGGTTAAGAATCTGCCTGCCAACGCAGGGGACGTGGGTTCAAGCCCTGGTCCGGGAAGATCCCACATGCTGCGGAGCAACTAAGCCCGTGCGCCACAACTACTGAGCCTGTGCTCTAGAGCCTGCGAGCCACAACTACTGAGCCCATGTGCTGCAACTACTGAAGCCAGTGCGCCTAGAGCCCATGCTTCACAGCAAGAGAAGCCACTGCAATGAGAAGCCCGCGCACCTCAATAAAGAGTAACCCCCGCTTGCCGCAACAAGAGAAAGCCTGAGTGCAGCAACGAAGACCCAATGCAGCCAAAATAAATAAATAAATAAATTTATAAAAATAAATAAGTAAATAAAGGATGAATAGGAATGTTAAGGGAAGCAGGAACAATCCAGAGAAGACTGAACCCTCCTTTTCTCTGACTCTCCAGTCTCAGAAGATAGGAAGTTGGACCTAAAACATGATTTTGTACCCCAAGTTTTGTGACATATGCCTCATTTTTTAGCAGTAAGAGTCGAAGATTTCCAACATAGGTGTTATTTTTCTTCCCTTCACTTCACCTCTGGCTTTTCAGTTTGAATTTATTTTATTTTTAAAAATTTATTTGTTTATTTATTTATTTACTTGGCTGCATCAGTTCTTAGTTGGCACACGGGATCTTTGTTGTGGCAAGTGGGCTCTGTAGCTGTGGAGCACAGGCTTAGTTGCCCCACAGCATGTGGGATCTTAGTACTCCAACCAGGGATCGAACCTGCGCCCCCTACATTGGACGGCAGATTCTTAACCACTGGACCAGCAGGGAACTCCCTGAATTGAAATCTTTGTTTTTACAAAGTTTATTACATCTGGGAGAGAAGAGACTCTGGAGCAAGTGAAAAAAACTAGAGAGTCTGATAAGGACACTTGTTTATTACTGGAGAAAGCTTGGGAAGAAAGTGACAAAACACTCTCCAAAGACAAGCAAAGGAACTCCTTGCCTGTTTTGTTTGGGACTAAGAGAAACAAGACAGTGAAAATAAGACGTTAGTAAGAGCTCTAAACTGGGTATAACTGAAGAGAGAATAAATTACTCAGAATGCAGCACAGAAACACAAGGATATATATAGTTAAGAGAGAGGGAGGATAGATGGAGAGCTCCAACATGTATAATGAGAGTTCTAGAAGAAAATAAACAGAATGATGGTGAAACAGTGTTTGAAAATGCAAGAGATAAAATTTTAAAATATTGATGAAAGACATTAGACACCAAATTTTAAAAATAAGCCTTTAGTACTAATAAAATAAACACATGCTGAAGCACATTATAGGAATATTTACACAACATTAAGGATAAAGAGAAAATTGTAAAAAGCTACCAGAGATGAGAGGAAAAAAAAACAGATTACCTATGAAACAACAGTGAAGACTGATAAAAGACTTCCCTATAAACCTAGAATTTTATCCCCAGCCAAAATATCATTAAAGAGTGAGGGCAAAGTACATTTTGATATACCAGAAACAATTAAGGAATTTTTTTTTTTAAAAAACCACCCATACAATCTCACTGAAAAACATAGTTATAAATAACAATTTATAAGACTGCTTAGGAAAACTTCCATTTCTGGCCATGATGGTATTAACAGGGACCACGTTTACCCTCCTGCCTCAATCATCTAGAAAACTGGACAAAATATATGAAGCAACAATTTTCAGACATTGGATAACAGGCAGCACAGGATAGTGATCCCTGAAGGAAGGTAAACAAATGAAGTGAATCCTATGAGTACCCCAGCTTACAGCCTAGAAAGTGTTTTCAGGCCACCTTGTAGAAAGAGGAAACCTAAACAGAGCCTGACAATCTCACTGCATTGGGAAGACAGAGTTTGGAGTTCAGGGAGGCCAAGGTGGCTAACATTTTCAGGGAAGAGTGCCAGAAAGGATGGAGATACACACAGAGAGAACTATGGAGCTCTGCAGAAGGATCCTCTCAAGACCTCGGCTAAACATACTCATGATGAAACTATCAAGGTTGAGGAAAGAACCGTTTGAGAGGAGGAGTTGGCACAATCTTCCAGTGGTAAGAAAGCCATTTTGCTGGACAGGGTAGCAGGATTCCAGCTGGCAGGTTTCCTATTACTACTGTTTGATCTTTATTCCTTAGCAAGTCAAAGAGCCAAGAAATTACAAATGTGAGGTCATTTGTTACTTGGAATGTGAGCCTCAGTTAAGAACTTTTGCCCTCCTGGTGACTACAAGAACCAGCAGGATTTTTCTAAGTAACACTCTGGTTCTCTTGGGCCAATCTGTCAGACTCAACTTGTGTGTCTTCATTTCTCAGCAGCCAACAGAGCAAAGGAGTTCTCTTACTAAAGGATTCTGAGAAATCTCTAAGGAATGGTTAAGTGTGCCACAGATCCTCACAGGAAATTACTATCACTTTTGCCAGCTATCCCTGCTCCAAACCACTGCGGCTCTTGAACTTTGTCACCACCTCCTTCAGGCTCCCCACATGGCCCCATCCTAATGGACATAGATCTCCTCACTCGATTCCCCAAAGCTCAGTTCAGTCCAGGCTATTTAACAAGACACAGAGGCACAGACATGAAAAACAAAGAGTAGCCCACAACTGCCACTAGAAGCGGCTCTTATTCAGATTACTGGTAAGGCAGAGCCAGCTCAGCCCACCCACTTTCCCCAACAGGAATCTCCAGACTGTGCCACGTCTTGGAGTCTTGATGCCAGCAACAGGCATGAGTCCAAAGAGAATCTTTCTTTTCCAGTTCAAGGTCTGCTTATTTTCACTCTAGAACATCTATCCTTTTCCTTAGGGGGAAAAACTCACCTCGACCTTGACCTGGTTGATGCAATCCCAGGAATTGTGGACACTTTCCAGGCTTCAGATAATCTGGCTCTAACTCCACTTTGTGAGATACCAGTTGTTCAGACCAGTCTGTCCGGTGTGAGGTATAGAGAAAAGACTGGCACACACCTCAGGGTGGCTCCAGTTTTGTGATCACCTGTGAGCAAACACTTGAATTAAAAACAAACATTGAGGCTTCCCTGGTGGCGCAGTGGTTAAGAATCCGCCTGCTAATGCAGGGGACACGGGTTCGAGCCCTGATCCGGGAAGACCCCACATGATGCAGAGCAACTAAGCCCGTGCACCACAACTACTGAGCCTGCACTCTAGAGCCCATGAGCCACAACTACTGAGCCCGTGTTCCACAACTACTTAAGCCTGCACGCCTAGAGCCAGTGCTCCACAAGAGAAACCACTGCAGGAGAAGCCCGTGCACCACAACGAAGAGCAGCCCCCACTCGCTGCAACTAGAGAAAGCCCGTGCACAGCAATGAAGACCCAATGCAGCCATAAATAAATAAATAAATAAATAAATAAATAAAAACATTGGTCTCCTAAGAACAATAAGGATTTTAAGAAACATTCCAGTCTATATTATTATTTAGGGGGAAAAACGGATCTCTCTCTCCCTGCAAGGGCACAATCCTGTGAAAGACACAGTTTTTAACACTAATAAATAAATTAACCTCAGCATCTCAGTCTGAAATATCTGGATTTTGGTTAATGGTCATTTCATGATTTTCTTTAGGATAAAGGTGGGTATTTGCTTTATGTATGTGTAGTGGGCCCATCCTGGTGATTTTCCTAAGTAAAGGCAGACTGCTTCAAAATGAATTTACATCTTGCCTTCTAGAAATATAAAACTGTGACTGTAAAATATAACACTTCTCTGACTTTAGAAAATGTTTCAGTTATTGGGCACCCTTTAAAACTTATGAGTACAAAGAGGAGTAGGGGCTAGAACAGAACATCAGAAATGGACTCCTTCCCTTTTCTAGTAACTTCAAAATATCTATATTTCCTTCTTTCTTAGCACTAAATATTGCCCCCACTTTTTTTTTCCCTCCCTGAACCAATCTTTCACCTTTATGCACACACAGAATGGAATGTAGCATAAAAACTGCTGAGCTTCCAAAGGTAATCTTTTATGAATAGTACAATGTCATCAGAAACTGGATATGGTCAAAAACAGAATTAGGAACCCCAAGAAAAGCCTGGGTGGGGGTTAGCCTGGGAGGACTTACATCTCAATTTCTTGCCTTTTTCTCATTCTCTCCTCACTTAACATCTTCCACATGCAGGTTAGGTTTCTCAATCTGTGGTCTGTTACCCTCTGGGGGTCTTGAACTTCCAAGGCACTCTGAGTCTTCCATGAGAATTTTATTTCTTTTTGTTTTTTTAAAATTTTTATTGGAGTATAGTTGATGTACAATGTTGTGTTAGTTTCTGCTGTACAGCAAAGTGAATCAGTTATACACATACATATGTCCACTCTTTTTTAGATTCTTTTTCCATATAGATCATTACGGAGTATTGAGTAGAGTTCCTTGTGCTATACAATAGGTCCTTATTAATTTTTTTTTTAATTTATTTATTTTTGGCTGCATTGAGTCTTTGTTGCTGCTCACAGGCTTTCTCTAGTTGCAGCGAGCGGGGGCTACTCTTTGTTGTAGTGTGCGGGCTTCTCATTGCGATGGCTTCTCTTGTTGTGGAGCACGGGCTCTAGGCGCGTTGGCTTCAGTAGCTGTGGCACATGGGCTCAGTAGTTGTGGCTCTAGAGCGCAGGCTCAGTAGTTGTGGCGCATGGGCTTAGTTGCTCCGCAGCATGTGGGATCTTCCCGGACCAGGGCTCATACCCATGTCCCCTGCATTAGCAGGCAGATTATTAACCACTGCACCACCAGGGAAGCCCCTTATTAGTTTCCTATTGTGTATATGTCAGTCCCAATCTCCCAATTTATCCCTCTCCTCCTTCCCCCCACCCCCGGGTAACCATAGTTTGTTTTCTACATCTGTGACTCTATTTCTGTTTTGTAAATAAGTTCATTTGTACCTCTTTTTAGATTCCACATATAAGCGATATCATATATTTGTCTTTCTCTGACTTCACTTAGTATGATAATCTCTAGGTCCATCTATGTTGCTGCAAATAGCATTATTTCATTGTTTTTTTTATGGAGTAATATTCCATTGTATATATGTACCACATCTTCTTCATCCATTTCTGTCAATGGACATTTAGGTTGCTTCCGTATCTTTGGCTATTTTAAACAGTGCTGCAATGAACACTGGGGTGCATGTAACCTTTTGGATTGTGGTTTTCTCTGGATATATGCCCAGGGGTGGGATTGCTGGATCAGTATATGTGCTGCCGAAATGAGCACTTCTATGAGAATTTTAAAACATTGTGTTTTAAGTTTTATAATATAAGTATGTTAGCATATTTTGGATCATCTGGATTAACATTTTATATTTTTGAGTGATCCTGAATTTATGTTTAAGTTTACAATTTAACTGGTATCACATTATACTCTGAAGTTAGCATTTAACTTTTAAGGCAATGTTGCCCAGCCCTGGGGGCTGGTGGGGGGGGACGGGGGACGGTCCCTTAAATTCCTTGGGATCTGCAGGTATGTCTCAGTGGTACACAATTACTCACACTTGAAAAACACTGGCTTAAGCTACCGTCTTCTCTTTTCTTCTTTCCCTTATGAGAGATAACTGGAAAGAAACTCATGAGAGGCTAATAGAAACAGATAAAAAAAGTTTTAAAAATGACAAGTATTTGTCAGTTTATTTTCAATATTCGATCAATTTGAGCAACAAGAAAATATAAGCAATCTAATTTTAAATATAAAAATCAGGAATTCCCTGGTAGTCCAGTGGTTAAGGATTTGGTGCTTTCACTGCTGACACCCGGGTTCAATCCCTGGTCCAGGAACTAAGATCCTGTAAGCGGCGCAGCAAATAAATAAATAAATATTATTTTTAAAAATAAGGCAAAGGCAATATCTCAATATTGTGAATATATATAGGAACCGCCAAATGCTTAGAATTAGTTATTTTCCACCCACAACAAACCAATTCCATGCCTTTATCCCTAGTTGTTGTGTGAACTTGGTATATATTTTAGAGACCCTTTTTATATTCAGGCCGGCCCCTAAAGTACATGTTCAGAAGCTGCTTCTGTTACTATGTGTGATAGGTCAGATTTCTGAAGCTCATAGTTTACAGAAAGACTCATGAAAATCAATCTGCAAATACAGTGTTTTAGAGTATTTTTAGTTAAAAAAATTTTTTTTTGCTCAAAGCATGAAACCTTTGTGTCCTCAGAAGTGTAATGTAGTGGTTTGGGGGAAATGGAGATGGAATAGGGAGAGGATAACCTTCATATTCTTTGTCTCTTTCTCACCTCCTTCCATGAGCCCCTTAGTATCTCCATTTCTTCTCTCAGAGGCACCACTGCCCTCCCAGTGCCTCACTTTTTTTTAAAATAATATTTCCTTTCCCACTTTTTTCCTTATCTGTTTTTCTCCCATTTTGTTTCAGGCCTTCATCTATTTTTTTTGTGAACATAATTTAATGTTATTTCCATTCCATATTTAGCTTGTATATATGTATACCTAATGAATGGTAGATTTTTGGTTGAATAATAATACAACATTTATGTAAACTTGGCATTTTATATTCAGTTCCTCTTAGCCTTAAAGCAATCCGAAAAAGTAGATACTGTATGTCTGTTTTATAGATGAGGAACTGAGTCTGAGAGAGAATAAGTAACTTGTGAAAGACCACATAGGTAATATATATATCAAAACTCATGTTTTTTTCCCACAACATCATATTCCACTCTTAGAAGAAAAAAAAAAAAGAGGGGGGCTTCCCTGGTGGCGCAGTGGTTGAGAGTCCGCCTGCCGATGCTGGGGACGCGGGTTCGTGCCCCGGTCCGGGAAGATCCCACATGCTGCGGAGCGGCTGGGCCGGTGAGCCATGGCCACTGAGCCTGCGCGTCCGGAGCCTGTGCTCCGCAACGGGAGAGGCCACAACAGTGAGAGGCCCGTGTACCACAAAAAAAAAGAAAAAAAAAAAGAGGTTGAGGGTTTCCCTGGTGGCACAGTGGTTAGGAATCCGCCTGACAGTGCAGGGGACACGGGTGAGAGCCCTGGTACGGGAAGATCCCACATGCTGCGGGGCAACTAAGCCCGTGCACCACAACTACCGAGCCTGCGTTCTAGAGCCCGAGAGCCACAACTACTGAGCCCACGTACCACAACCAGTGAAGCCCGCGCACCTAGAGCTCGTGCTCCGCAACAAGAGAAGCCACCGCAATGAGAAGCCCGTGCATCGCAACGAAGAGTAGCCCCCGCTCCCCGCAACTAGAGAAAGCCCGCGTGCAGCAACAAAGACCCAACACAGCCAAAACATAAATAAATTAAAAAATAAAAAAAAAAAGAGGCCGAGTAATTTCATGCTCCTTTAACACTGCCTTGATAAGAGATCTTATCCAGGTTCGAGATGACCAACAGGCCTAATTAACACCTCCTACCTTCATAGCCTAACTTCAAGCCAATATTTGCAGTGTTTGTATATCTAGCTGTCACCTTAAACCAAACTAGCATTCACCCCCGCCCCCATCACACCATTTTCTGTTACGGGCTCTGCCAATTTTTGTCATTCAGAGTCAAAACCTTGGTGATATTCATTCATTCAACAAGCATTTAAATACTATTGAGCACAGATAAGAATTGTGCTAGGGATGCTGGGGTATACAACAGTAAGTTTGACAGAGTTTCTGACTTCCTAAAGGCTTATAGTCTGTCAGGAAAGACACACAAGTGGGGACCCAAACCATTGTAGGGATATTAGAAAAGACTTCCTGAAGGTAGTAATGATGAGGGTGGGTGGGTGAGGAGGTATGTTCCATGGGTGAAAGCATAGGAAGAGAAAGCATAGAGGAACCCAAAGACATATTGCTGAAGCACTGGGTAGCGGAAATGGAGAGGAATGGGAGAGACATGGAAGAAGCCTTTCAAGCATGAAGGGTCTGGTAAACTATGTTAAGGAATTTGGACTATCTGAAGAGTAGGAGGAAGCCATGATCTTCGTATTTTAAAAGAATTAATCTGCTTATCCTTTGAGAATGTTCCCTTTCTCTTCCACCCCCTGAATCCAATCTGTTACTAAATTCTGTCCATTTCTTATCGTCTAATTTGTTCCTTTATCTCTATTCCCATTGCCACCCACCTTAGTCCCTGCCCTTCTCGTCCCATGCTTAGATTAAGAGCCCTTTAACCAGTTAGTTTCCAGACTCTGCCTCCAATCTACACTGTACACGAAGACTAGACCAACAATCCCCAAGTGCTACACCAGGATAGCAGTGAAGTCCAAGTCACCCATTTTGGCGCTTGCGACCATCTCTATCCTATCTAATATTACCACTTAAAATCAATTTCCAACGAGGCCAGATAGTTTCCTCAAAAACCCTCACCAAAGCAGTTCACTTTCATTCTTCACCCCTGCAACCTTGTAACATTATTCCCTTCTCCCCCTGGTATAACGCACGCCTGGGACATCCTGAGGACCTCAAGCAACAGCTCTTCCACTCTCCTTTGATTTCTTCTCGACCAGTATAGACTGGGTCACAGATCGAGGTCTTCATTTTCTTTTGTCAGAAAGACTCTCTCACATCCTACTCGCATAGGCCTCACAAAGCCTGGCCAGGGTACTTCTTGCGCTCAGAACACTAGCCAACTTTAATTGAACCGTACGGGGCGGGGTTTGAGGGAGTCTGAGGGCGCGGTGGAGAGTGAGCTGACACGCTGGAAGATGAACCGGAAGTGCCAGGTCCCGCACAAAAGAGCTTCAGACAAAACGCGAGAGGCCGGGGTAGGGGAGCGGAGGCGCGGGACAGTGGGGGACAGCTGGGGAGAGATACTAGCGAGGAACAACTTCCCAGTCTGCCCCAAAGAGGCTGCGGCCGTTGGTGGGCGTAGCCGCGCCAATCTCGCGGGAGGGCGGTTGGGCGGGCCGTTGTCCCCGCGGGCGGGGCGAGTTGCTAAGGAAATGACTGCCCGCAGCGCCGCGCCGCGCCGCGCCGCGCCGCGCCGGCCGGGCGGGGTCTGAAACGGCGCCGTTTCCGCTTCCGCTCCCTCTCTGCTCCGGTCCCGTTACCGCCTCCTGGGCCGCCTCGCGCCTTTCACCGGCACCTTGCGTCGGCCGCGCAGCCGGGCCCACTCCTGCCACGCGCGCACCCAGGGCTCCGGCTCCGGCGCCGGCACGGGTAGCGCTCCGTTCGCCTGCCCCTGAGGCCGCCGGTCAGCCGCCGCCATGGGTGCCTACCTCTCCCAGCCCAACACGGTGAAGTGCTCCGGGGACGGGGTTGGCGCCTCGCGGCTGCCGCTGCCCTACGGCTTCTCCGCCATGCAAGGCTGGCGCGTCTCCATGGAGGTGAGGCGGGAGGGGCCCATAGGCTGACGGCTGTAGGGCGGGAACCTGACGGAGAAAGGGAGCCGGGGGGGATGGGGTCATCCCCGGGGAAGGGTCCGAATCGAGAGCCTGTGACCGCAGCGGCAAATTGGGGGGCGACAGCGAGAGCGGGGCCGGGGCCGAGAGGGAGCTGCCGGTGCTAGGAGACCGTGTGACGGTGGCCAGCTTGGCGGCGAGGGCTCGGCCATGTCCCGCGCCCGTTCCCCTACGGCTTCGCCGCCATGCAAGGCTGGCGCGTCTCCATGGAGGTGAGGCGGGAGGGGCCCATAGGCTGACGGCTGTAGGGCGGGAACCTGACGGAGAAAGGGAGCCGGGGGGGATGGGGTCATCCCCGGGGAAGGGTCCGAATCGAGAGCCTGTGACCGCAGCGGCAAATTGGGGGGCGACAGCGAGAGCGGGGCCGGGGCCGAGAGGGAGCTGCCGGTGCTAGGAGACCGTGTGACGGTGGCCAGCTTGGCGGCGAGGGCTCGGCCATGTGGGGAGAGGCACCTTCCGCCCACTGACCGACCTCCCCGTGCCTTCGCTCCATCCTCTCGTGACAGACTAGCCCTCCAGGCTCGTAAACGGTGTGAGGTTTAATGTGGGAGTAAAGATGAAGAGAGGGACTATTTATCCATTGACTTTTGCTGGAGAGAGGCGGATAGATGTGAATGACTGTACTTAAAAAAACAAAATGTGATGTGTGAGGCGTCTTTGGACGAGGAGTTTGACAGGAAAGGAAGCCAGGCAAATAGTCCGCTTCAAAATCTTAATACCTAGATGCCTGGCCCTGGGCACCACATGTTAATTTCAGAGGTTTGACTTGACCTCCAAGAATTGTCACTCGTTTGTTCTTGGCTTTTGGAAGCCTTGAACTGTGTCAGTTACTATAATTTATTTTAAAATTATGCCTGATGTTTTTTTCTCACTCGGAATTTCTCTAAAACTTAGTAATTGTCATTTTGCCTGTGCTTGTTGTAGCTTATAGTTTCCTTGATTTTCAATCATTTCATCAACTTTTTTTCTTAACCTACAGAGAACTGATTTTTCTTTTATAGAAAAATTTACTATGGATAAAAGGGAAAAATGGAAAAATTCTGGATAAAAAGGAGTAGTGTTGGGCAAATGGGTGTGAAACTACAAAGGAGAACAGAGAAAACTATGGTAGGAGGGAAAGGAAGAAAGACATGTACTAAGACGTGTTTTTGTGAAGAGTTTTGTGAGGTCTAGACAGAGGAGCCAGGGAAATGCGCTAATTATGTCTGGGATCGAAGGTTTATCCACTTACTAGGTGGGCTTCAGGTAACAGCCAAGTCTCCCTTGGGAATTTCATCAAATCCCTCACTCCTCCCTGTGGTTAGCTCTGGAATGACAGTATAAACTTAAATGGTTTGTTCTCAGACTCAAGTTTTATACCCACGGCAGACTTTATCATCTGCTTAAAATCTCAGGAATGGAGAGGATCCTATATAGTTCATCTCACCACATTTTACAGCTCAAAAACCGATGCCCAGAGAGATTAGGTTACTTGTGCCTTGGTTGAAAGAATCTGTAGGATGAAAATTGTTCAAGACCTATACTACACACTGTTCTCATCTGTGTCAACAGATTTCTCTGTGGTGCACAGTATTAAGTTTACTGGGTGCTTGGTAAATGTAATTGTCTGGCTGGTAGAAATATCTGGATGTAGCTTCATTGTCAGTCTGGGGTTTGGGTTAGCTGGTAATTTGGAGGTTCCAGTTCTATGGCATTTTCTGTTAATATTGTAAGATTTGAGGTGACTATCTCATGTCACAGTAAGGCTTTTCCTTTGGGTTTCTTATTCCATATTTTCCACTTTCCTCTCTGCTGTGGTTGTTCCACTTCTTTGTTACTCTTTCTAGTTTTCTTTATGAATTGAGTTGCTTGGATAATCAATTTTCCAAGTCTTTTGCCCAGTGATTCTGTACTGTTTGCTTCTTCTCTGCAGGGCATTTCCCTTTATTTTTGGTTTCTCCTCTGGTAATTAGAACATAACTGTTTTCATCAGGGGCTGTTTGGTTTGTAGAGATCTTGCTAGACTATTCCTTAGATCCTAATCTTCCTCCTGAGAGATAACCACTTAGCGTTTTAAAATCTTATTATGCGATTTCTGAATTTCCCTTTGTTTGAATAGTTAAGTAGACCCAATCAAATCTTCTTGAAGTCCTGTTTGGGATCCTGTTCTGCTGCATTGATACTTTTGCTTCTGGCTTTGTTTCCTTTCTCCCTGAAGTATAACATAGTTTCTTTGCTATGGCAAGAAAAGAACTGACTTCTAGCCTCTTGAGTGAATCTTACCTTTTCAGAAAGTGTACTCCTGTCCCTCTTAAACTTTAGGGCTGAATTTCACCAGTTTATTAATTCTATTGACCTTATTTGCCTGGTCCTAATGATTTAGTTGAGGTAAGTTTATCACACCCATACACATTATAAAGGTTACTGAAATCCTGACTGATGTATAGTCAGCCTTAGAGAGTACTGTTTTATCCCTTCTCTTGAGGCAAGAATGGCAACTATCAATAGCTGTCATTTTATACTTTCTGCCTCTCTCCAGCCCCTCTTGCTGTGGAACCAGGGTGTTTTGAGGAGGGGTAATCAAAATACCACAGTTGATGTTCCCTTCCCTTCTTCCTTCTCCATGGTTTGGAGGGACCCTCAAGCTGGTTGAGGTATGTATTTTGGGGGTTAACAGGTAGGTTGTGGAAGGGTGCCTGAGAAATATATATGGAAAGGCTCTGAGTTTCTGATGTCTAATGAGAAGTCCAATCTGAAAATAGTTTTAGTTGATGTAGTCTCAAAGAGACTAGAGTACTTTTAGTTTTTGGTTATGAGGTTCTCTGGAAGTGACAAAATTGCTTCCTGTGGGGAATTAGGGTATATATATATATATATATATATATATATATATATATATATA
>NW_006798707.1:1372436-1387075 GCF_000442215.2 Lipotes vexillifer | reverse complement strand
TATATATATATATATATATATATATATATATATATATATATATAATCTTTGTCCCTTTTAAAGGCAGCATTAATACCTGGAGTATAAATTTGAGTAGGCTAGCTGTTTATTGCCATATAGAAGCTGGCTTATTAGTGATCACAGAGGGTCAGCTAGAATTGAATGTAGATAATGTTGAGCAGAAAGTTTTTAAAGATACATGCATGACAGTTTCAATCATTATATTAATAGGGGAAATATAAAATGAGATACCACAAGCATGCTGTGGGGTTCCACTTGAGAGAGGGCATCTGAGGCTGAAGAGCATTTATTGTTTGTACCTCAGATTAGTGTCTCATCTGTAGCTTAAAGCACTTTTTACTTACTGAACCAGATCAGAATTCCTTTGTCTAGGATACAGTTAAGCAACTTTCATAAAAGGGCATTCTTTTTGATCAGCATGCAGTTCCTATTCTTTACAATTCAAAATTAGCATGAAATGATATCAAATGTATGTCCATTAATATAGAGAAATTGTTTTCTACTATACTATTCCTTTATAAGTTTTCAAGCAACTGTAAGTTACAGTCAGAACTTATTTCTCAAGATTTCAAGAATATTTTACATTATTTCTGCTGCCCAATCCCCTAGCAGTTAATACTGCTTCTGAACCCCTGACCCTCTATTGGGTTACCATCTTGGAATTATACTTTGAGAGGTAAGGGCTTGAATTTGAGTGTAGAAATTTGACAGATCTGATCAGTAGTTCTTGCCACTGTTAGCTGCCATTAAAATTGTGCTGTCTGGAAGCACAAATCTTTAGAACTGAAAGTATCACTGATGTTTAATGACACACTGTAAACTGAGTACCAATTCCAGTGGAGTTGTTTTCTGTCTCCAAGTCTAGTTCAGAGATGGAGCGTGTCAACTTTTAATCACGCATAGTACTTGAAAATGTATATACAGGTCCCTTTTTAAACAACTGTATCGAGATATAATTCAGGTACCATATCCATTTAAAGTGTACATTTCAATAGTTAGTATACTCACAGAGTTGTGCAGCCATCACCACTATTAATTTTAGAACATTTTAATCACCCGAAAAAGAAATCTTGTAGCCATTATTAGTCACTCCCTATCCCCCCTCCTCTAATGCCTGGCAACCACTAATTTACATTATGTCTTATGAATTTGTTTATTCTGAACATTTCATATAAATATGTCACCTTTTATGTCTGGTTGCTTTTTACTGAACTATATATATATATATTTTTTTAATTAATTAATTAATTAATTAATTAATTTTTGGCTGCGTTGGGTCTTCGTTGCTGCGTGCCGGCTTTCTCTAGTTGCGGTGAGCTGGGGCTACTCTTCATTGCAGTGCGCAGGCTTCTCATTGCGGTGGCTTCTCTTGTTGCGGAGCACGGACTCTAGGCACGCGGGCTTCAGTAGTTGTGGCGTGCAGGCTCAATAGTTGTGGCTCGCAGGCTCTAGAGCACAGGCTCAGTAGTTGTGGCACATGGGCTTAGTTGCTCCGTGGCATGTGGGATCTTCCGGGACCAGGGCTCGAACCCATGTCCTCTGCATTGACAGGCAGATTCTTAACCACTGCACCGCTCAGGAAGCCCCTAAACAACATTTTTAAGGGTCATCCAGGTTGTATCATGAATCAATCAGTACGTCATTCCTTTTTATGGCTGAATAATCTTCCATTGTATGCACATTTTGTTTATTCCTCCATCAGTTGATGGTGGTTTGGATTTCCACCTTTTGGCTCTTATGAATAATGGTGCTATGAATATTCATGTTCAAATTTTTGTGTGGAAATCAGTTTTATTTCTCTTGAGTATATTCCTAGGAGTAGAATTGCTGGGTCATATAGTAACTCCACGTTTAACATTTTGAGGAACTGCCTGTTTTCCAAAGTGGTTGCGCCATTTTACATTTCTACCAGCAGTATATGAGGGTGTCAGTTCCTCTACCTCCTCCCTACACCTGTTATCTTTTTTTTTCCCTCCAATTATAGCCATTCTGGTGGGTGTGAAATGATGTTTCATTGTGGTTTTGCTTGTATTTCCGTGATGGCTAATGATGTTTGAGCATTTTTCCTTGTGCTTATTGGCCGTTTCTGTATCCTTGGAGAAATGGCTGTTCAGATCCTTTGTCCTTTTTTTTTTTTTTTTTTGGCCATGCTGAGCAGCATGTGGGCATGTGGGATCTTAGTTCCCCAACCAGGGATCGAACCCGTGCTCCCCTGCAGTAGAAGTGCAGAGTCTTAACCACTGGACTGCCAGGGAAGCCCCTGTTGGTGTCCTTTGAAGCACAAAAGTTATTAATTTTGATGAAGTCCAGTTTATCTGTTAAGAGTTTTATAGTTATGGCTCTTACATTTAGGTCTGTGATCCATTTTGAGTTAATTTTTGTGTATGGTGTAAAGAAGGGGTCCAAGTTCAAACTTTTACATCTGGATATGTGTTTGTCCCAGTGTCGCTTGTTTTTGTTTTTTTAGGTATTTATTTATTTATTTGGCTGCATCGGGTCTTAGTTACGGCACGCAGGATCTTCATTGCAGCGTGTGGGCTTCTCTTTAGTTGTGGCGCATGGGCTCTAGAGTGCGAGGGTGTTGCAGCTCAGGGCTTAGTTGCCCCGCGGCATGTGGGATCTTATTTCCCTGACCAGGGATCGAACCGGCATCCCCTTCATTGGAAGGCAGATTCGTAACTACTGAACCACCAGGGAAGTCCCCATCATTTGTTAAGAGGCGTATTCTTTTCCCTTTCTGAATTATCTTGGCATCATTGTTTAAGATCAATTGACCATAAATATGAGGGTTTATTTCTGGACTCTTAATTCCATTCCATTGATCTATGGTACCACACTGTCTTGGTTACTATAGCTTTGTGGTTTTGAAGTTGGGAAGTACGAGTCTTCCAGCTTTGTTCCTTTTCTTGTTTCTTCTTTTCTGGGTCCCTCGTATTTCCATGTGAACTTTAGGATCAGCTTGTCAGTTTCAGTACAAAAGGCATCTGGGATTTTGATAGGAATTGTTCTGAATTTGTAGATGTATTGATGAGTATTACTATCTTAATGATATTAAGTCTATAGTTTTCTTGTGATGTCTGTCTGGCTTTGGTATCAGGATAATACTGGCCTCATAGAATGAGTTGGGAAGTGTCACCCCGTCTTCTGTATTTTGGAAGAGTTTGTGAAGAATTGCTATTAATTAGTCTTTAAATATTTGGTAGTACTCACCAGTGATGCCATCTGAGACTGGGATTTTCTTTGTAGGAAGTTTGTTTGTTTGGTAAAATACACATAACATAAAATTTACCATCTTAACCATTTAAAACATACAGTTCAGTAGCGTTAAGTAAATTCACATTGTTGTACAACCAGTCTCCAGAATTCTTTTCATCTTGCAAAACTGAAACTCTGTACCCATTAAACCACTCCCCATTCCCCCTTCCCCCAGCCCCTGACAACCACTGTTCTACTTTCTGTCTCTATGAATTTGACTACTCTGGGTACCTCATATAAAGACAGATTTGTCTTTATGACTGGCTTATTTCACGTAGCATAATGTCCTCAACGTTCATCCATGTTATAGCATGTGTCAGAATTTCCTTTCTTTTTAAGGCTTAATGATGTTCCTTTGTATGTATATATCACATTTTGTTTATCCATTCATCTGTTGATGAACACATGGGTTCTTCTACTTTTTGGCTCTTGTGAACAAAGCTGCTATGAACATGGGTGTGTAAATATCTCTTTGAGACCCTAATGGGAAGCTTAAGATCAAGGTGTCTGGAGAGGGCCCACTTCTTGGTTCATAGTGGCTGTGTTTTAGCTGTGTCCTCACAAGGCAGAGGACCTCTCTGGGGTCTTTTATAAGGGTGCTAATATCATTCATGAGGGCTCCTCCCTCATGACTTAATTACCTCCCAAAGGCCCTACCTCCAAATACCATCACTTTGGCCATGAAGTTTCAACATAGGAATGTTAGGGAGACACAAAACATTCAGTCTATAGCACAGTGGTAATACATGCATATAATTTTAAAAGTCAGACAGTAATACATGACTTTTTAAAACCAAAAATGTAGTTCCCTTTCCAACCACCTTCAAAAGTTTTATCTTGAATTGCAAAGATTTAGATAAGTTTAAGTATCGTAAACCTAAATGATTGATCAAGTGACACAGGAGCCTTTGTGGATGTATTTGTAACCTTAGGAAATTGACATCAGGAAAGATAACCAGGTCTTTATTAATAACAGATCCACTGGTGTCTAGAAGGTCAGAAGGGGCTGTGTGATATATAATTTAGTAAAGCAAGACATAAGAGCCCTCATTCAGGTGATCTGTGTATTCTGCATCATTTCTTTCATACCATCTCAGTGGTTATTGTTTTATGATACAACTTTAGGTTTTGGGTAGTAAATGAAGGAGGAGGTATTCCTAAGATATTTGTTCTGAGGCAGCTGGGAACTCACCATCATAAGCAAACATCCTGCTGTGTTACAGAACATACTGTTAGGCCCCAGCGCTGTAAAGAAATTTAAGACAGTCTGTTTTCATGCTGTTTTGGACCTAGGACTCCCTTTTCCCCTATGGAATGTTGGATAACAATACAAGATAGCATATGCTGAATGCCAAATTATTGGTAGAAGCAATAAATATTAAAAGAGTTCAGGTGGGGAATGATCACAGAGTATTGGTGTGATGAAGAAAGATCTCTTGGAGGTGGTGAGACTAACTGGACCTTTAGGAAAGAGTATAATGGTAACAAATGGGGAGGAGGAAAGTGGGAGAAGACAAGTATTAGATGAAAGGATAGGAGGAAAGACTGAAGCAGGCATGCTTACTACTTTGCTGGGGTAGGGTGTTCAGTATCAAGAGTGCCAAGAGTAGTTTCTTTTGGGGAATGGTATGAGTTAAAGAGGTTAGGTTATGGAGATGGATAGGAATGATTGCTGAGTGCCTTAAATTGCCAGTAACTTGTATGGAATTAATCTAATGCAGTAGAGTCCATTGAAGGGCCTAGCAATAAAATGTTATATTAGGGAGGTTAATCTGGCAGCTGGATGTATGTAGGCTGAATTACAGGGGGCAGAGAGTAGAGACAGGAGAGGAGTTAAAATACCATTAAGAATAAAGTAATCCAGGATCACAGTTATGAGGGAAAAGTCAGCAGGACTCAGTAATCGTTGGTGGAAGACAGCCAGGAAGTCAAGGAGGACTGATATTAGGTGTTGCTAGGAGAGTTAAGATTCCATTGACAGAAATAAGACATGTAGGGGAAGCTCTGATTTTTTTGGAGACTGCTAAGTTCCTGTTTACATATATTAAGCTTGAGGTGGAGAAGGGATATTCTGCAGAAACAGGCAATTGGAGGTATAGAACTACAGTTCTTCACAGAACCCAAGAGAACTTTTGAGAAAGCTGACATGGTTTGTACTATTTAATTACATACAGCCGTTGGGGAGAGTGAAGCCTGCAAAATTGCTATTTGGATTGCTGTTATAGTGATTGCCTGCTTCATGAAGTATGATCTTGAAGGAGAAGGGTTTGATTTTAAGAGGAAATGTTAATCTAGAAAGAGAGGAGAGGGACTTCCCTGGTGGCGCAGTGGTTAAGAACCTGCCTGCCAATGCAGGGGACACAGGGTCAAACCCCGAGCCGGGAAGATCCCACATGCCGCAGAGCAGCTAAGCCCGTGTGCCACAACTACTGATCCTGCACTCTAGAGCTCGTGAGCCACAACTACTGAGCCCACGTGCCACAGCTACTGAAGCCTGCACACACAGAGCCAGTGCTCCGCAGCAAGCCACCGCAGTGAGAAGCCCACTCGACACAATTGAAGAAAGCCTGTGCACAGCAACAAAGACCTAACGTAGCCAAAAATAAATAAATAAATTTATTTAAAAAAAGATAGAGGAGAAATATTGCTTCTGAGGTAGAAGTGAAGGAGATGTTAGATACAACTATGCAGAAATTTTGAGTTAGAATAGGGAAGGTGAGGTAGATCTTGAAATAAGACCTTGATCTAAGTAAAGTAAGAGGTTAGCTCATCTGCTGTGAGTGAAAGGAAAATAACATTGAGAGCTTGAATAATGTGGGAAAGGTTTGTGACTGACTGTGGTTAATATATTTAAGAGTCAATGCAGAATAGAGAAAAAAGTGCTAAATGGAAGTAGTCACCACAATCAACATGATTTCATGACATTTTATGACTAGTGATACTTAGTGGCTCTGATTCAAGTGTGAAGAAAGCATTTGGTCGGGTTATACAAGGTTGGATGAGTTTTTCTAGATTGCTAAGAGACAGAGTTGAAATATGCAGTACTTAGCTCTGACTCAGGAAAGGACAGAGACAGACAGAGAAGCTATGATTGAAGATATAAGGGGGAAATTGAAGTGCTTAGAGAAGGTAGAGCAGTTCCAAGTGATATAGATCCAAAACCTCACCAAGAAGTTGAGGAGAAGGTAATGTGGAGTGGTTCTAGGAACTGAGACCTCAAGGCATAAGATGAGTCTTTATTGTGGGCATTCCTCTTTGAGAAAAAGGATAGAGAAGACAAATGTGAACCAGGTACTGAATTTCAGAGCAGAATATATATACTTATATATTATGTTCCAGTTTACAAAGAAGTTTTACATCATCATCATGATAGTCCTGTGATGATATGAGTAATGTAGATATTCTTATTCCATACTATAGAGGGTAAAATTGAGGCACACCAATAGATGGCTGACCAGAGATCACACAGTATATGGTAGCTTGGCAGCTTAAGGACAATCATAGGTTTCTTTTGTTGTGGTCACTATTCAGAATGGAACGATATGGCTAATTGTATAAAAATAAAAATCTTGAAAAGTAGGATATAATTATTACTCAGATTTCACCCTCCACTAAGTTTGATGTGTGATCTTATAGACTTCTAACGTATAGATACCTAATTTTTTGCTTTTTATCACAATATATTGTGAACTAATTTCTAAATGAATACATATTGATCATTTCTGACAGCTGCATATATTCCATTGGAGGGATGTACTGTTTGTAATCTAATCTATCCATGGAAATTTAGATGGTTATAATTGTTTTTTATTATAAGTAATGCTGTAATGAACATTCTTCCTATCTTTGTTTCCTTGTGTCAGTAGTCCCATAAAATAAACTTTTAGAAGTCAAATTACTAGATCAAAAGACATGCACATTGTGGTACATATTACCAAACTGCCCTCCAGGAAAACTAGTAATTTATATTCCTCTTTGATCAGAGTACATGAGAATGTGTTTTTATCTTCACTCTTATTATTACTGGATACTATTCATCTTTTTCATCATTCTAATTTGCACAAAAGGATAATTCCTTGTTTTTTTAATGTTAATTTCTTTGATTACTATTGAGGTTAAATATTTTTTCCTGTGTTCACTGTTGCTAGATCTGCTTCAAAGTCACATGATCTTGTGAGGAACAGATGAGAAGTCAAAAAGAGTTTTTTAAATAGAGGTGGGTTCAAAAGAGATAGTACACCAACCTAAATGTCCATCAACAGATGAATAAAGAAGATGTGACACATATTTACAATGGAATATTACTCAGCCATAAAAAGAAACGAAATTGAGTTATTTGTAGTGAGGTGGATGGATCTAGAGTCTGTCTTACAGAGTGAAGTAAGTCAGAAAGAGAAAAACAAATACCGTATGCTAATGCATATATATGGAATCTAAAACAAAACAAAACAAAACAAAAAAACGGTACTGATGAACCTAGTTACAGGGCAGGAATAAAGAGGTAGACATAGAGGATGGACTTGGGAACATGGGGTGGGAGGGGGAAGCTGGGGCTAAGTGAGAGTAGCATCGACATATATACACTACCGAATGTAAAATAGTTGGCTGGTGGGAAGCAGCAGCATAGCACAGGGGGATTGGCTTCGTGCTTTGCGATGACCTAGAGGGGTGGGATAGGGAGGATGGGAGGGAGATGCAAGAGAGAGGGGATATGGGGACATGTGTGTGCATATGGCTGATTCACTTTGTTGTGCAACAGAAACTTAACACAGTATTGTGAAGCAATTATACTCCAATAAAGATCTATTTTTAAAAAAAGATGATGCAGCTGTGATTTAGAGTACGTTGCAGGACAGAGAAAGACCAGTTGATTCTCTTGTTCCACTGGGAAGCAGTGGACAGGAAGAGTACTCCTCTCTCATCTACCAAAAAAGTGAAATTAGTTGGACCAGCCTCTCAAATTTTAGCATATATTGAGTCTTTTTAAAAAGACATTTCATTTACTTTTGAAAAAGCTAAACATTCCCATGGTTAAGTCTTGCTCCCATCAGTCTGTCTGCACCCTCATGCCCTCCCACAGTTTACTTTTATTAGTTTTCTGTGTGTCCTTGTAGTATTAAAGTATGAGAAGGCAAATGTCTATTCCTATGCTCCCTCCTATACAGAAAGCAGCTTACTAAATATATCATTATGTACTTTGTTTTATTTAACAAAATATCTTGGAGATCTTCCATGGATTTTTTTTTGTTTGTGTTTTGTTTTTTTTAAGGAAAGCAATATTTGTGGATTTCCAATATTCACTAAAATGATTTTAATGTAATGTTACTTATATGTGTACAAACATAGAACTGGACATAAATTACATGCCAACAAACCAAACTACAAAATCAACAGAATTAAAATCAACATAAATGTGACACAACTGTTTTGCTGAAACTAATCAGACACTCACAGCATGACCAAGGTAGTGATGGCTGAGGTACAGTTTCTTATGGGTTTGGTATACCTGTGCTATACTGTGTCCCATGCCGATTCTCTCACTGCTTTTGTCATCCAACCCATCCCTTCTCACTTTTTCTTTATTTCATAGCATTACCATCTTTCTATGTGAATTATGCTATCATTCTATATGATTTACCTATTTATTGTGTTTGTTGTCTATATCCCTCACTAGAATATGTGTTTTATGAAGTGTGGGTCTTTATTTTGTTCACTGATATATCCTGAGCACCCAGAACACATACTAGCACATAATGGATACTCAGATATTTGATGAATGAATGAATGAACAAATGAATTCTTGGGCACATTGAAGTCTGAGAACCACTGTAGAGGATGCTGTGGTAAAAGACAATCATAAAAGTCAAGAAAGTGCTAAGATGTTGGTGATAGGAGAGGAAGGCCCAGTAAGAGAAACCCTGGTCTACAGGGATGGGAGGTCAGTGTGGCTGGTGGTAGAGCAGTTGGAGGAGGGAGAGAGGAAGAAGATGACCTTCGGTGTGTGGTGTTCTTCTAGATCCTGGGGATAAGGCTAAGAGGCAGTTGTGTCAATGACCATAGATAAGCCATCAGAGGCCTTCTGTGGACGCCCATTAGCTTCTGGGGCACTTTCTCCTGGAGACAATCAGAGGGAAATACAAGAAAGAGTAGCTCCTTTTCAGTGCTCTCCTTCCCTACTTTAAAACCCTAAGTTTTTTTTTTTTTTTTTTAATTAATTAATTTATTTATTTTTGGCTGTGTTGGGTCTTCATTTCTGTGCGAGGGCTTTCTCAAGTTGCGGCGAGCGGGGGCCACTCTTCATCGTGGTGCACGGGCCTCTCACTGTCGCGGCCTCTCTTGTTGCGGAGCACAGGCTCCAGACGCGCAGGCTCAGTAGTTGTGGCTCACGGGCCCAGTTGCTCCGCGGCATGTGGGATTCTCCCAGACCAGGGCTCAAACCCCTGTCCCCTGCATTGGCAGGCAGACTCTCAACCACTGCGCCACCATGGGAGCCCCTTATTTTGTTTTTTTTAAATTTACTTTTGGCTGAGTTGGGTCTTCTTTGCTGCATGTGGGCTCTCTATAGTTGCGGTGCGCGGGCTTCTCATTGCGGTGGCTTCTCGTTGCAGAGCACGGTCTCTAGGTGTGTGGGCTTCAGTAGTTGTGGTGCACAGGCTTAGTTGCTCCACGGCATGTGGGATCTTCCCGGCCCAGGGATCAAACCCGTGTCCCCTGCCTTGGCAGGCGGATTCTCAGCTACTGTGCCACCAGGGAAGCCTCCTAAGTTTTATATTCTAGACTTGTATAATGAAGGAATAGTCTTATTTTAGTGACAACAGAACTACTACACTCAGGTCTCCTGACTATCAATATAATTAGAAATTTTTAAATACTAATACCTGAAAGACAAAGGAGAACTATTAACTTTACTAACTAATCAAAGTAAATAGCTAGGGGCTTCCCTGGTGGCGCAGTGGTTGAGAGTCCGCCTGCCGATGAAGGGGACACGGGTTCGTGCCCCGGTCCGGGAAGATCCCACGTGCCGCGGAGCGGCTGGGCCCATGAGCCATGGCTGCTGAGCCTGTGCGTCCGGAGCCTGTGCTCCGCAACGGGAGAGGCCACATCAGTGAGAGGCCCGCGTACCACAAAAAAAAAAAAAAAAAGTAAATAGCTAATTATATCCTTTTTGTCTGTAGAGAATACCTGAAAGGAAGGTTGGGTTGTTTTCCAAGATGGGGCAGGGTAAGCGGCGGTACCCTTTTATCTAGGTCTGACAGTCTTGCCTGAACTTTGGCTTAGCCAGTAATGTTAGTTTGGGTGGCAGTTTTATGAATAGAAGAATTTGATCAAGGCCAGCCTCCCAAATAAAATGTTTGTGTAGCAGGACCATTGCAAATTTCTCTTCAGGTGTGCTGTGCCTTCAGAGTTAAATGGTATCTCAGTTCCAGCTGGGGATAGGAGATGGGACGGCTGATTTAATGGGGCATTGTAAATTCCAGTTAACAAGTACTACACACAGTGTAGTTTAATAACTATTTGTTGGAAAGATATTCTTTTGTAAATATATCCTCCGCCTAGCCTTGCGGGTAACTTCTTAAATGAGTTAAACTTTAAGAGAAAAGGGGAGTAATTTGTTTAGATGGTGGTTTTTGGGGGGTGGGGAGTATGAAGTGTATGTAGCTTTACCAATTTCTAGTGCTTTCACTCAGGCTGTCTTAGGATTCTCCTAGAAACTTCTTAGGTCGGTAATGCCCTCAGGTTGCTTTTTGCTATCTTCCCTAACATTTTCTTCCTCTAAGTTCACTGATTCATAGAATGGGTCTGGAAGTGACTTTGAAGATCCTTTATTCTGGTTCTTCCCATAGTTGCCACAAATCCAAAAGGGTCAGGTCTAGAGTTCCAACAGCCAAACATTCTGCCATCTGGACTGAGATCTCCTAGGCTGAGGCTGCTAGACTGCAGAGGTAGTGACCTGATTCATCTCTTTCCCCTTCTTGGCTAGTGTTTCTCCTTGAGCTCTCATTTACTGAGCCTTGATTGTTAGGTGGACAAGGGAACAACAGCTGGGCTGCCATAGTACAGAGGCTTTCTTCTCTAATCTGCTCTGGAATGAACTGACCCACACTCAAGAATTTGTACTCCGTGAAACATTTTCCCTTCTTCCCTCCCTCCTTCCCTTCCTTTCTCCCCCTCCCTTCCTTTCTCCCTCCTGTGTACTATTCTTATTTATCAGCCCATCTTCCTTTCTTATTTCTAGGCCATGTAGGTCAGCCAGGGAAGGGTTAATGAGATTAAGGTGTGAAGGCAATCCTTAATGACCTGAGGTGCACAAGGAAGAATACCCTTTGACCTTAATAAATGCTGATTATGCTCTTTTTCCTAGGATGCTCACAACTGTATTCCTGAGCTGGACAGTGAGACAGCTATGTTTTCTGTCTACGATGGACATGGAGGTAACTTTAGCAGATCATATGGTAACATTCTAGGACCCCACTTCCAGGTCCTTTGTTCTTTTACTTTCCAGGGTTCTGGTCTTCAGATATAATTTCCTGCCTAGTGCTGTTTTTCTCTATTCTGCTATTCGTCCTTCCCAGGAGGATAGTGTATTGGTTCTTCATCTCACCAGGCCTTGTTTCAATCCAAGAAGCCTCTTCCTACATTAGCATTTATCTCTTTTTCACTGAAAACTAAGTATACAGGCAAGAAAAGACATGGGATATATTAATATAGCCCTGAGAGAGGTTATGGTGAAATCCATTTTCTTGGTCAGAACTTCCCAAAACACTGTCTTTTTTTTTTTTTTGCGGTACGCGGGCCTCTCACTGTTGTGGCCTCTCCCGTTGCGGAGCACAGGCTCCAGACACGCAGGCTCAGCGGCCATGGCTCACGGACCCAGCCGCTCCACGGCATGTGGGATCTTCCCGGACTGGGGCACGAACCCGTGTCCCCTGCATCGGCAGGCGAACTCTCAACCACTGCGCCACCAGGGAAGCCCAAAACACTGTCTTTTAAATAGGTTTCAGTTGTGCTAAGATATTCATCTCCTCAATCCTTGGGATTCACTCTAGAATGGTGTGCTGATATTATATCACTTTCTATGTGTGTGAAGCTATGCTCTGGGTGACTTTACCTTTGTTCTAGGGGAGGAAGTTGCCTTGTACTGTGCCAAATATCTTCCTGATATCATCAAAGATCAGAAGGCCTACAAAGAAGGCAAGCTACAGAAGGTCTGTCTTCCCACACTGTTCATTCTCCATTTCTGCAGACTTTCCCTTTTTTTCCAGCCCTTGGCTTTTCCTTTTTCATTGCCACCCAGCTTCTTCTTACTGTATTTC
The DNA here is from genome assembly GCF_000442215.2 of Lipotes vexillifer. NCBI lineage: Eukaryota > Metazoa > Chordata > Mammalia > Artiodactyla > Lipotidae > Lipotes > Lipotes vexillifer. Next base: position 1,374,485 of record NW_006798707.1, on the reverse strand, counting down.
TTAAAGAATTCTGTATCTAAAATGAGCTTATTCCCACTTGATCCTTTTTAGAGCTACCTTATTGATTCCTAAGTCTCTAAACTGTTTTTTATTTGTCTGTGAGTGTCTCACAGCTTGGTGGATCACACTCTAATTTGCATCTCATCCTCGTGCCCAGGCTTGTGTATAGGCAGTTCATCTTGTACCCGTGTACTTCTTCCTACACTTGCCTCATACTAGTTTGATTATATTCAGGCTTTGGAAGACGCCTTCCTGGCTATCGATGCCAAACTGACCACTGAGGAAGTCATTAAGGAGCTGGCGCAGATTGCAGGGCGACCCACTGAGGATGAGGATGAAAAAGAAAAAGTAGCTGATGAAGATGATGGTGAGTGTGGCATCTTTTGTTTGAGAGGAAATCGGCATATTAAAGAACTGCTCTTTAATACATACTAGTTGTGTGTCAGTTCTGAAAGATGGCTTCCTAGGGACCTGGGAAATCCTCATATTAAAGAATCTCCTGTACTACAGGTGATTATGAAAAGGAGAGAGAGGATTAACCTTTGTTGAGTTCATAGTGTTGTAGTTGTAAGCATTTTTATATACATCATCTTTTGTCATTGCGATTGGGTCTTTCTGGTTCATTTTAATGTTTATGTGATCTTTTTTTTAAGACTGGATCTGCCTTTAGCCATAGCAGCCAGTCATTAAGCCTGAGCCCTAGGCATGGACTAGTAGCATTGTGGACTTCCTGGGTCCTCAGCCAGATTAGGGTTTCCTACTTACCAATAAAAATGAGAGGTGATAGGGAACACATATAGTAACTAGTATTCCTTTGACTAAGAAGGGAGTGCAAGACAAAGACCAAAGGAAGTCTCTGGAGGCTGATGTTACTTGAGGAAAAGGGAGCAAAGGGCTGTTCTTCTGAGATTTGATAAGTGTGAGAGGAGCCTTAGGAGTGGGAGGTGGTGGGGAGGTTGGAACTCAGGTTGCAAGCGCTGTGGAGGTAGTAAGGGACTGATTCCATGAAGAGTCTGGCATGGGGTGCTGATTTAGCCTCTCCCCTGCAGTGGACAATGAGGAGGCTGCACTGCTGCATGAAGAGGCTACCATGACTATTGAAGAGCTGCTGACACGCTACGGGCAGAACTGTCACAAGGGTGCTCCCCACAGCAAATCTGGAGCTGGGACAGGCGAGGAACCAGGGTCCCAGGGCCTCAATGGGGAGGCAGGACCTGGGGACCCATCTAGGGAAACTTCTTCAGAGGAAAACGGCCCCACAGCCAAGGCTCACACGGGCCTTTCCTCCAACTCGGAATGTGGGACTGAGGCAGGCCAAGGTGGGGAGCCTGGCACTCCCACTGGTGAGGCTGGGCCTTCCTGCTCTTCATCCTCTGACAAGCTGCCTCGAGTTGCTAAGTCCAAGTTCTTTGAGGACAGTGAGGATGAGTCAGATGAGGCAGAGGAGGAGGAGGAAGACAGCGAGGTAAGGGCCCAGTGGGGACAGATAGACGTTGAAGTTGTAGAGAGGGTCTGGTTGGTCGCCGTGCATAGCTTTCTACTCTTTTCTGTCTCCTATTTTGACATCACCCCCCAACTGCAGTCTAAGCTTTTTTAAAATTCATTATCTCCACCAACACGGGTACCATTAGCCCTCTCAACCTCTTCCTTTGTTGACATTATAACAAACAGATCTAGTTCTGGCCTTTCAGAGTCTGTCTCCTAGAGAGAGAACAAGAAGTTGGTGGTTGTTACTTTGGATATTTGGGTTTTTCTGGGCAACTTATTTTCTGGTCATGTTGCCTGGAAGGTGCTTTTGGCTAGCAGCTCTGGCCTTCCCTGAGGTTTCCTGCTGGTGACCGCTGAACCTAGTTCAGGCTATTAGTTATATCCATCCTAGTCCTCTCTCCCGTCCTCCACATTTTTCCGTCATGATCATATATTTGCATCTTTCAGTGTTTTAAGGATCTATGTTCAGTCAGGGCCTCTTGGTTCTGAGCGTGAGTTGAGGGGAGGGGGCAAGGAGGTCATCTCAGTCTCAGTAGCCTGGGATTGTCCCTCTGGCAGGAA